>NW_006785605.1:44923-52411 GCF_000442215.2 Lipotes vexillifer
TACCTCATTTTCCTACCTTTCTCTTTGTTTTTCTGTGGTCACCCCCAAACAACTATGTTCACTAGTTCATTCTCTTTTCAGGGTCTGTTTCTGGGGGAGCCTGTAGCTTCTAAGATAGAAGAGCATGTACAGGGCCTGGAAGAAGCGAGGAGCTGCCTCTCACTGGGAAGGTAAGTTCTCCAGGTGGTGAGGGTTAAAACTGCTTTTGGATTATTTTCCATTATAGGTTATTACAAGATATCGAATATTGTTCCTTGTATTATACAGTAAATCCTTGTTGCTTATCTATTTTATATATAGTAGTGTATATCTATTAATCCCATACTCCTAATTTATCCCTCCTGCCCTTCTCCCTTTCCCCTTTGGTAACCATTAAAGTTTGATTGCAAATCAGCTATACTTCAATTAAAAACAACTGCTTTTGGAAACGCCTTAGGAAGACATCCCGGTGGAGGCCAACATGCCTTCTCTAATTACTTCATCACAGCCAGATTTTCTTCTTGGGTTGGAATTGATGGATTTATTTGTTTATTTGTTTTAGAATCCACTAACATGGCTTAATTTTAGGAACTGTGCTGTCTGAAAAAATTAAATCTTCGAACACTGATCCAGAGTTACATCTTCGGTGCTCCTACTGCGAGGATGGGAATAGCACTGCCAGGTCCCTTCTCTTGCTCCCTCCAGGACACGTGACCACTGAGCAGAATAGCAGGGAGCGGTCCTTTCACTGTTTGAATAGTTATCTGGTCTCTTCTCTTTCTCCCTCTCCCCTTCCCTTGCCTCTGCCCCTTTCTCACCATACCCAAATTTCTCAAAAGAGTGCGGTTTGAGAATGAGGATCAGATTAACTCATACTCTATGTATAAGGGTTAACAATCACAGTGATTGCACTTGTATTTAGACATTATGACTTATTTACCACCTAATCAAGCTACTTAAACTCTAAGCTTCAGTTTACTCATATGTCAAAAGGGAGTCATGTTAAGTGAACATCTCATATGTTTATTATAAGAATTAAGTAACAAATGTCAACTAATTAGCAAGTGCCCTAGCATTTGTTTAACACCTGATAAAGGCTAACCACTACTATTTTCTCATGATTGGTGCCCTAGCACCCTTTCCCTGGACTTTTCTCCAGTATTTTCTCTTCTTTCTTACATCACCATAGATATTTAATTTGATTATTCACTTTGGCTACCCACACCTGAGAGTTGGCAGTCTGTGTAATGAATAATTTTCTTTCATTTAGCTTGGATTGTTGGCAGAGTATTTCATTAACTTTTGCTCCAGTGTCTACAGTCTGGGATTTCAAGTAAATCATTTGTAGTCTGTGCTGGGATTTATTTTCTGGGTGGACATACTTCTTTCTAAACTGGAAACTTGTGGTAAAAATAAGGCGTGTGCTAGGAGAAAGGAAAGTCTTAAAGATGACCTGGAGGACCTTTACCTTGCCAAGAGCCTCCCTCTCTCTCAATGCATTTTGACTCAATTAAGGAGATTTAGTTTTCTGGGTGGACATACTTCTTTCTAAACTGGAAACTTGTGGTAAAAATAAGGCATGTGCTAGGAGAAAGGAAAGTCTTAAAGATGACCTGGAGGACCTTTACCTTGCCAAGAGCCTCCCTCTCTCTCAATGCATTTTGACTCAATTAAGGAGATTTACTTTTCTCTTGTCCCTAAAAAGAAATACATCTCCAGAAAGAGTGAAGGTGACATAATACAGTAGATGGGGCTTCCCTGGTGGCACAGTGGTTAAGAATCTGCCTGCCAATGTGGGGGACATGGGTTCGAGCCCTGGTCTGTGAGCCCTGGTCATGCCGTGTGGGATCTCCCAACTAAGCCCGTGTGCCACAACTACTGAGCCTGCACTCTAGAGCCCGTGAGCCACAACTACTGAGCCCACGTGCTGCAACTACTGAAGCCTGCGTGCCTGGAGCCCGTGCTCCGCAACAAGAGAAGCCACCGCAATGAGAAGCCCGTGCACCACGACAAAGGGTAGCCCCCGCTCGCTGCAACTAAAAGAAAGCCCTGCACAGCAACGAGGCCCCAATGCAGCCAAAAATAAAATAAATAAATAAAAATTAAAAAAAAAAACCCAAACAATACAGTAGATGGTAAATGTACTGACTAAGCTTGAAAGGTGTTCCAGCCACCAATGTGACAGGATACTTTGAGAACAAAGAGAAGCCCCTGCTTTGTTTGGGTGTGTAGATTATCTAAAGCATGAAAATGCTACTTGACAAAGATACAGAATAGTCAAGCTTCCTCTCGAGATTTACTTTTAAAACATATTCTAGTTGCTGGACAATTTGACTTATTCAGCAAAGTTTGATTCAAGAGCAAATTATCCTGTTCAGTGTTAGTCTGGTGCTTGCAAAATGTTGTAGCTAAAGATGAAATTCTGTCTATAGGAAGGAATGGCATTCAGTAAATTAATGAGTTGAGGGAGATAAAAATGTATTAATGAATTCGATTCTGCTTTGACTTATGTTGTGAAAGGTAATTAATTCATCATTGTTTTGGATTACTTATAGAAACATAACCTAAGTGGACTCCTATTGTGAAGTGATAAAATGTATGGAGTTAAAGGGCAAATGGGGAAAATCAACATTTTTAATTTAATATTCTACCATTAAGATTTAATTAATACAGACTATGCACTGATATCAATGGCTGGCTTTGACCGATTGTACTGTGACTAATGCATTTACTTATAGTTTCCTCTGCTCCAGACTTGAGTCACAGGATTCTTGCTGTGACACATATTTGTGATGTGTTTGTCACCATTCCTTGTGTTTGAGGATGAAGCTGTTGAGGATGTGTGTAGGTGTGTGAGTATGCTGGTGGATGTCATGCATTTTTTCCATATCATTGTCATGTGACTATCCTTTTCTGTGGTCAGAGATTTTAGGGTCTCTGGTTAAAGCTGACATTGATGCTTAGATTCATGATTGGCATATGATTGTTTAGACTCGGTAGCTTCAAACATCTTGGCCAGCTCATTGCTGTGCACTCCCACACCTGTCTTCCCTCATGCTTCTATATTGGCATGTTGCATCAAGGTATTTTTAAGGTATTCTTTCTTATTTGGCTCCTGTCCGCAACACAACTGTTTGGATTTAAATGAAATGAGAGAAGAAAGCACGGCTCATACCATGGTGACTTATGTCACCCAAAAAGTGTTTCCCCTTCACTGCTTGGAAGAAGGCTAAAATCAAACTGTAGCCCACCTCTCGAGAGTGTGTGTTATAAGGATAACAATTCTTTACGGAATAAAGATGAGTATTAAGAATAAATAAATAGATAAGTTCCATGGTCCCATGAATTATATCTTCATGTCCTTTATGCCTTTTGGTCATTGCATAGCTCTTTTTTCTTTTTCTTTTTTTGGCCATGCTGTGCAGCATGTAGAGTCTTAGTTCTCTGACCAGGGATCGAACCTGTGTCCCCTGCAGTGGAAGCGCAGAGTCTTAACCACTGGACTGCCAGGGAAGTCCCTGCATGGCTCATTGGCAACACAGCATTTGCCACATTACCCCTGACACACCACAGGTCAATAAGACACATGTGGATCTAGCAAATGGGACTCGTCTGCTTTGGAGAAATCCTCTATCTTAAGGTTGAAATTTTAATTACATACGATCACATACCTACCAAAGTGCTATGGATGCCCAGTAGGCTTTTTGGGAAATCTATAACATGGTTAACAGCACACAGATGTGGCCAAGCACTGGGTAATCTGACTCCCATTTTCTCTCCTTCCCCAAATTTGTATTATGATCCTTGTTACCTCATTCTTTTTGGCCTTAAGAGAACCTGGTCTCTCATGAGGATGTGCTTGTTTCCTAACAAAATCTCTCTGTTCTGGCATGTCTTCTGGCCTCCCTCCTAACACCCTAGCCCAGGAGGGTTCAATGCAGACTCAGACCAGGATACGTTTGATTAAGGCAATTAAATGTTAATATTGGGTATGATGCTGATCATGGACACGTATCAGATTGGGACACAGATTCTCTTTGAGGCAAACTTGACATCTGTGACACCCATGTATATTAGTCTGTTTAGGCTGCCGTAACAAAATACCATAGACAGGGTGGCTTAAACAACAGAAATTTATTTCTTACAATTATGGAAGCTGGGAAGTCCAAGATAAAGGTGCCATCAGGGTAGGTTTCATCCTGGGACCTGTTCTCTTGGCTTGTAGGTGTCCAAGAGAACATTTGTGCTTATATGACCTCTTCTTGTGCACAGTGAGGAGAGTGAACAAGCTCTTGAGTCTCTTCTTATAAGGCCACCAATCTCATCATGAGGGCCCCACCTTTATGACTTCATCTAAAGGTAATTACCTCCCAAAGTCTCCATCTCCAAGTATGATCACATTTTGGGTCAGGGCTTCAACATGTGAAATTTGGAAGGACATTAACATTCAGTTCACAGCACCATTGTTTGTTTGGGAAGACTTCATGAACAACTTCAGGGACCTAGAATCTAGATTCTGCCCTGGGACTCTGTGGCTTAGGTAGGGCAGAGATAGATGGGGAGTGGGAGTGGGACTTGGGTTATTAAAGAAGTGACTCATGTAGCATAAAAACAGTCATCCAAAACTTACTACACTCTTCTGTGAAACCCTGTTAGTCTGAAATACGGAATTCTAGAGAAAATCAGATTCCAATCAGAGAAGGTTAATAACTCATTCTGCCTCCAAAGAACAGAGTTCTTACAAATAACTCTTTGAAAACTTCACGACGTGATAGTTGGAGGGAGGCTAGTGAAAAGTTTAATTGCTTCATTTGTCACTCATTCCTCCCCTTCCCTTCCCTCCACTCTGTCCCCATCCATCTCTTCCTCCTAATTCGTCTTTCAGTGAACCTTCCCCATCTCACTTTACCTGGAAGTCTCCTCATATTCCTCATTCTTGATTTGAATAACATGCCTTGCTTTCTAGGAAGCAATGGCTGGTTTGTGGTCTAAAAGGAGACTACTTGGCGTTTCCAATTGCTGCTGCACCTTCAAGTGAAGCTTTGGCAGACTGAACATGTCCCACTAAACTCCTCTCTCAAAATTGCTGCTTCTTCTATATTTGTCATTTCAGTGGATGACATCACTTTCTCCATGGTCATTTATGCTAGAGATTTTCTTTCCAATCTCACTCTCTTTATCAGCTCCTGCATCTAACTGCTAGTGAGGTAATATCAATTTTAGATTCTAATGACTCTCTCTTCCCTTGTCAGACAACCCCCTCCTCCATTGACTGTTTAAGTCTCCCTCCCTCTATTTTTCTTGTCAGAAATAATACAATAGTGTGCTAGCTGGTCTCTCTGCTCTAGCTTTGTCAATTTCCAATCTGTCTTCAACAATTTTAGTGATTTTCCTAAAATGCACATGTAATTGTGCCTCTCCTTTAAAAAGTACCTTTAGTAGTTCTTTGACTTTCACAGGATAAAACTCAAACTCCCTAAGTTGGCATTCAGTGGTCTCTTAATGATCCAGCCAGATCAAGACTTTCCAAGCAGAAAGTCTTCTTTCTGGCTTCAGATTGTATGCCTTCACTTGTATAATCTTTGCTTTCACTGGCTTGAGCCACTTATATTTTCCCAAAGTATCATGTTTCACCAAGCTCTGTGCCTTTGCATGTGTTGTTCACTTGGCTTGGAATACTTCTTTCTCTTTTCTTTATCCAGCAAACTCATATTCAGGCTTTAATATTTAAACTCATATTCAGGTCAAGCATCACCTCCTTTTGGAAATGTTTCTCCCTGACTACTCCCTTCCTTTTTCTTCCTCCTCTTTCCATTCAAGATGAATTAACTACACCTCCTTTATTTGTTACTTATTACTTTTATAAGCTGGAATTTTTTAAACAGAATTTTAATTTAATTTTTAACTGAAGTATAGTACAATATTATATTAGTTTCAGATGTACAGCATAGTGATTCAGTGTTTTTACAGATTACACTCCATTAAAAGTTATTACAAGATAATTGGAATTTTCTTGATATTACCACAGGACTCTGAGATCATCCTTTTTTGACCTAGTTTTCCTTGGAGACTAGCTTAGTGCCGGGTACATAGTTGGTGGTAAACTATGTTTATGGAGTGGATGAATAAATGAATTAATGAAGAAAAATAAAGAAAAATATCTTTTAATAAACTGTTAGTGAATTGTCAAAGATTTTTTGTTTTCATTTCTTATATTTACATATTTATTCAGCAACAGATTTCTCCATGAACTTGATGAACTTTATCACTTAAAGATTTAGAAGAGTCTGGAATTACTTTTTACTCTGAGGCACACAGGACATTAAAAACTAAGCACTTGCTTATAGGTAAAGAAGAACAGAATCGGAGGGTCTAACACTGGTTTTAGTATTTTTCCATTGGAAATCATAGTCTCACGTATCACTGTTCAATAAGAAAAATGTGCCCTGTTTCTAGACTTAAGAGGATGGAAGGATGACTGTGCAGATAAGAATCATCCACCTCTGAAATTCACACTCCTCCACTGAGACTCTTTTCGCCCTCACTGTGAAAACAAGTTTTTTATTGTTTCTGTTTATATAATCAGCACATGCTCTTTGGAATAATCTGAATAATGCACAGAAGAGTAAGAAAGATCCTAAAAACTCACTTAAAATCCTTCCATCCTGAGATGATCCCAATAGTCAATTTGTTGACATTTTTACACCCACTTTAGGTACATATCCATACACGTACGTTGTTTGACATATATGAGATTATTTCAGGCATGTTATTTTTCTTTGGGCATATTTTTAAAAAGTGCATTCTTTTATAATCTTACTTCCCTGCTTCTCTTCTGCATGTCCTTTCGTCTGCATCAACCCTTCTTTCCAATCCAGATAAGCCATGGTAACCGCCTTTTGATCTAGGTCCTGTTGTAGGACAGATGGGCAGGAATGAATGAATAAATAAGTCATATTGTTTCAAAAAATCTCCTAGAAATTTCTCCTAGTTTCCTGAGATAGATCTAATTCCTTCTTTTATTAGTTTATTCTTTAGTGATTTGTTGTGTTTTTGTTTGTTTGCTTAGATTTTGGTGGTGATTTTGGTTGACCACTTGGACCAACTCTGCCATGAATATCGTTGAAGATCTGACCATTACATTCCCAATAACTGTTGCTTCAATTTCCATTAGATGGATTTCAAGCAGAGGTATTGATGGGTGAAACAGTATGTGGGTTTTTTATTTTAAAAGATAGAGCAAAGTTGATCTGTTTTACTTTTCACATTTCTACGTATAATGAAAGATAACATTTTGGGGGCACCTCACCTCAACATTCTCACAAATAGTAGCTGTTTCCATTCTTTAACTTTTTGCCAGTTTGGTGTATCTAAAATGGTACCTCATAAATTTAAAACTTTGCATTTCTCTGATTATTAGGGGTGCTGGGCATATTTTCACATGTAATTGGCAAACTTGTTCTTTTATAAATTGCCTATTCATAGCTTTCGCCTTTTTCCCCTCTTTCC
>NW_006785605.1:52421-56915 GCF_000442215.2 Lipotes vexillifer
TTCCCTTTTCAATAACTTGTTATTTTGAAATAATTTTAGACTTATGTAAGATATCTTGATGATTTCACTGGTAATGTTAACTTATCACTTGGTTAAGACAGTGTCTGCAGATTTCTTTACTGCAAAGTTACTATTTTTCCCTTTGAAATTAATAAATATATTGGAGAGAAATACTTTGAGATTACCCAAATACCCTATTTCTTCTTAAACATTTGCTCACTAATTTTAGTATTAATTGGTGGATCTTGCCTATAGTAATTATTACTGTGGTGCTCTAGTGGTGAGTTTCTATTTCCCTCATTCCTTCTACATTTACTAATTAGAGTTCTTCTGTAAGGAGTTGTCACCTATTTATTTATTCCACAATTATTTATATCAGTATATACTCATGGAAATTTGTTTTCTTCTTTGGATTATAATCTTATAGTAACATTCTCTTTTTGCACAAATTATTACCGACTTGGCCATTGGGAGCTGTCGGATCTTACTCTGCCTGAAAAACTTCTTTAAATAATTATTAAAGAGTAGGTCTGCTGGCAGTAAATTCCCACAGTCTTTGCTTGTCTGAGAAAATATTTTTCTTTATTTTTTGAAACGCATTTTTTTTTTTTTTTTTTTTTTTTCCTTGCGTTATGCGGGCCTCTCACTGTTGTGGCCTCTCCCATCTGCGGAGCACAGGCTCCGGACGCGCAGGCTCAGCGGCCATGGCTCACGGGCCCAGCCGCTCCGCGGCATGTGGGATCCTCCCGAAACGGGGCACGAACCCGCGTCTCCTGCATCGGCAGGCGGACTCTCAAGCACTGCGCCACCAGGGAAGCCCTGAAACGCATTTTTAACATTCAGTTCTCTCATCCCCCCACTCTCTCCTTTTCCCATGGCAACTACTAATCTGTTCTTTATTTCTACAATATTGTTATTTCAAGGATATTCTATACCATGTAGACAGTAAGTAATCTTTTGAGATTGCTTTATCACCCAGTAAATTTCCCTGGAAATTCATCCAGGTTGTTGTGTATGCCAAGAGTTTGTTCCTTTTTATTGCCAAGTAGTATTCCATGGTATGGATGCATCACAGATTGTTTAACCATTCACCTCGTGAAGGACATCTGTGTTGTTTCAACATTTTGGCTCTTGTGAATAAAGCTTCTGTGAGCATTTGTATATAGGTTCTCGTGTGAACATAAGTTTTTCATTTCTCTGAATAAATGACCAGGAATTACAATTGCTAAGCTGAGTTGTATGAAAAACTGCCAAACTTTTCCAGAGTGGCTGTACCATTTTACATTTCCACCAGCAATGTATGAGTGGAAATGTACTTCTTTACCAGAACTTGATGGAGTTACTATTTTTTACATGAGCCATTCTATTAGATGTGTAGTCATATATCATTGTGGTTTGAATTTTCATCTCCCTAATGGCTCATGATGTAAACCATATTTCCATGTGCTTATTTTCATCTGTGTATCTTCTTCAGTAAAATGTGTCTTCATGTTTTTTTGCTTGATTTTTTAATTGGAATTTTTGTTTATTACTGTTGAACTTTGAGAGATTTTAATATATGCTACATACTACTAGTACTTGTTGAATATGTGATTTGAAAATATTTTCTCCCAATCTGTAGCTTGTCTTTCATTTTCTTAACAGGATCTTTTACCTTGCAAAATTTTTTAATTGTGATGAATTCCAATTTGTCAATCTTCCTTTTGCAGATTGTGCTTTTGGTGTCAACTCTGTAATTTTATTTTTTTTCTTTGGAGTCCCCTCTATCCCTTTTGACTTCTTTTGGATTACCTGGATATTTTTAAGAATTCCATCCTAATTAGCTATTGGTTTTAACTCTACTTTTTGTATTTTTAGTGGTTCTCTAAGGATAATACTACTGCCATGTCCTTTATTATAACAGTCTATTTAGAATTAACATTTTAATACTGCCTATAAAATATAAAAATGTTACCACTTCCTCTTAACGTACTCCTTGCCATCCTTCAATTAATAGTTGTCAAAGGTATTATATCTACATAGAATATAAACCCATAAGAAAATATTATAATTTTGTTTTAAACAGTCATATGCATTTTAAAGAAATTAAGAGTAAAAATAATCTAATAGTAACATAGATATTTATCACCTTAAATATTCTCCATTCCTTCCTGAAGATCTGAGTGTCACTCTATTATCATTTTGTTTCAGCTTGAAGAAATTTCTTTAGCATTTCTTGTAGTATTGATCTACTGGTGACAGATTTTCTAAGTTTTATTTATACAAAACAGTCTTTATTTTGCCTTCATTCTTCGAAGGCATATAGAGTTTTAAGTTGATATTTTATTTTTTTTCCTCATTCAATACATTAAAGATGCACTTGCAGTGTCTTCTGGTTTCCATGATTTCTCATTTGCTCTTTTCCTTATATCATGTCTTTTGTTTCTGAGTGTCTTCAAGAATTTCTCATTATTTTTGATTATCAACAGTTTGGATATAGTTTTCCTAGGTGTGGTTTTCATCATATTTATCCTATTTGAAATTTGCTGAGCTTGTTGAATCTGTAAATTTATGTATCTTATCAAATGTGGAGAGTTCTAAACCATTATTTCTTTAAGTGTTCTTTATACCCATTTTTACTTCCTCTCTTTCAGCAATTTCAGTGACAAGTATGTTAAGAACTTTTTATATTGTCTAACACTTCTCTGAGTGTCTTAATTTTTTAAATATTTTTTTTTCTTCAGGTTGGATATTTTCTATTAAAGTATTTTTAAGTTCACTGACCTTTTCCTAAGCCCTTCAAGTTATTTTTTTCAGATATTGTACTTTTCAATTCTAATATTACATTTATTCTTTTTAAATATTTTCTATTTTTATGCTGAGACAGCTTGGTTTTTCATTCATATGAGAATATTTTGCTTTACCTCATTGATCATGGTTACTATAGTTGTTTTAAAAGTTCTTGCTGTTTATTCCAACTATTGGAATATTTTGGGATTAGACTCAATTATCTTTTCCCATGAGAATGGGTGACATTTGCCTTTCTTTTTGGGTTGGGTAATTTCAGTTTGAATCTTGAATACTGTAAGTATTATGTTTTAGAGATTCTGAATTCTGTTAATTTTATGTGAAGACTGTTGATGTTTTTATGTATGCAGGTAATGAGCTTAATTAGACTCAAACTGAAAACTCTTTTGGGTAGCATGAGTAGTGAGTAACAGCCTAGATTCTAGTTCAGGCTGATTTTAATGGACACTGCACATGAGTAATTTAATAGGCAGCCAAACATTTTGGCAAAGTTCATATACGGTATTTGGCTTTTGCATTCTCTGGTGTTCTCCTTTCTGAGATTCACTCCATCTTTCTGGTGACCTTGGTTGCTTCAGGCAGCTTACTCTGTTTCCTCTGGCTAGAAAGATCACAGACCTTCCTGAAGAGGTTTAGTCCCTTTATATCATGCCACAACTACAAATATTCTCATAGCAAAGTCCCATAATTGGGAAATTCATTCAATACCTGCCATTTCTTCTAAGTTTTGATGCCTCTGCAAAATCTGTCTAACTTTATTCAGTTTCCAGAGCACTCAGGTAATTGCCTGTTGTATTTCCCCCAGAGTTTAGAGCTATTATCATAGGAGGGTCAGTTTGCTAGTCTTAACTTATCCATACCATTAGTGTGTTTAAATTAGGGTTACATTAATTTTGTTTAAGGAATGTGTTGATTTGCCAATTTGAGATGGTAGTAACCCAGGTTGATTTCCTTGTTCCAAGTTTCTGGGCTCAAGGATAGGGAGTTATTCCTTCATGTTTATATCTAAGAATTTCCAGGTTGTTCAAAGGTTACCTGGAATGAAGATATGACTAATAGCTCAGACTTTGGATTCAAGCACACTGAGTTTAAATCCTTGCTCTACTAATTTCTTAACTATTGACCTTGGGGAAGTTGTTTCATTCCTGCCAACCTCAGTTTTTATCACCTATAAAACAGGGATAAATTCAGTGTCCATCTCATAGAGTTGTTGAGTGAATTATAAGGCATTAAAATTATATACGGCAGTTATATATACTTAAGGAACACTTGCTTTAGTTTTAATCATTGTATCCTTTACCACCCCAAATCACCTCCTATTTCATAATTTGATGCAACATGCTGTTGACTGAGAGTCCAGAGGAATAAGATACATGATAGTTGGTAGTGCATGGAAGAGAAAAGGTATAGCTTGTAGTTGTGGGGATGCAGTGGGAGTAGGCCTAAGTAGTACCTCTAGCACTGGGTTCCAGGCAACATGAAGATATTGGACTCAGGAATCCCAGGAGGAACAAAGATGGTGATGGAAGGAGTGAGGGTTGACAGTGAAAGGAAAATATATCCCAATTCCGTTCTGCTAAGGTCTGAAACTAGAAAGAAGGTGGCTGATGTGACTGCGTAAATGCAACAGCTGTTTTAACTGAGACAGTGGACTTCTTTCTTTGGCTATGGGGTAGCTGGGATGTGGTCCTAAGGGAAGAGGGAAAG
>NW_006785605.1:56977-91057 GCF_000442215.2 Lipotes vexillifer
AAATTTGAGTTCAGTTCTCATCACCCTGAAGATCCACAAGCCTGACACAGAGATGCTGCCATTTCCCTAAGGTGATCTGTTCAGGAAATTCCAAAGCCAAAATGTTTTTGGAGATGCCAAGAGGATTATTGACCTCATCTGTGACAAAATACTCTTTCCAGCAGCACTGTCTCAAGATACACCAGACAGGAAGGAGTGAAAGCCTCATCAAATTCACATTCCTTTTTACTGGACACTGTCATCTGGGCCACCATTTTTGATCCTTTAGCATTGCTGTGGATCCCATGAGATTGTACAAGATGCTCTTCTCTGTAAATCTGCTGTTGAAATTAAGATCTCTCCTAAAGAATTTGTGTCTCCTCCCTCCCTCCTTGCAGAGTTTACAGTGCTTCATATACAAGAGGAATGGACTTGCCCTTAATAATACCTAGCTTTTATTAAGCATTTTATGGGTACCATGTGTACTATGTGTGTACTTCACATGCCTTATCACATTTAATTCTCATAATCCCTCAAATCAGTCTGAGAATGTATTACACAAAACCCAGCTTTTATAAATAATTTCCAAAATCCCAGGTCCCCAAACTCAGCTCTTCTCTGCACCCATTTTGTTCCATTTCCCCAAGACAGCCTCTTAGTTCTTCTCAAATTAAAAAGGAAATTTTTTTTCCTGACAGCTTTAGCACATGAACGACACAGTGAAAATTGATTATGACCCAAGTACCCCAGTGAGTAAGGAAAAAGAGGAAGCAGGAGGTTTCACGACACTCACCCCAACTTTCATATCATAATTTTTCTCTGTGTTACATTTCTTAATATGCCTCTCAAAACTGAGGGGTATATGAGAGGGAGGGAAGGAAGACAGAATAATAAGGTAGCTTGTAGACTATGCCATTCAAGGTGAAAGAAAAGAGTGTGAAGTTAGCAAGAGCTGGAACTTGGTTGGCTACCTTCATAAAGCCTTGTTAGTTCCACTTCTGAGAGTTACTCACAAGAAAAGAATCACGCCAGGAATGTTTTTCCCTCAGTGTGTGTGTGTGTGTGTGTGTGTGTGTGTGTATGTGTGTGTGTGTCTGTGTTTTGTAAATGCTTAGCAACTGTACGTGTACAAAATCCATTTAGCAAAATGCTACCTTGGGTTTCCAAATTTGTAACACTGAAAAGCAGCAATTAGACCTCCTGTGACTCATAAAATATACAATAAGGGGTTTTGAGTAAGATGGAAAAATAGGAAAATCTAGTGCTTTTTGCAGGGAAAATATTGCTGACATATTTAATAATAATGAAGTATAATACCTACTTGGGGCAAAACTAAAATCCATTGTGCAGTGAAAGAACAGATCCATTTAATTTGTTTAGGTTTCTTTGTTCATTTTGTATTTCTTATTGAATCAGTTCAAGGTTATGACCAGTGTTACTAATGTCTAAATGGTTGAGGGGAGTCATGGTACAGAGAACTGACTTTCCCAACCAGAGTTTGGAAGGTTAGGTGTTAATGCAAAAAGTGACTTTTCCCTCTTTGCTGTAAGAATTTAGTTTAATGTTCACAAGTTCAATGGCAAAATGACTTCCTTTTATAGAATCTATGTTCTTGTAGGTATGCATGAATGTAAAGGTATAGTTCTGTTTCTGGCCTTAATGTTTTAGGGTAATATATTTTGTCACATTTCAGGCCTATTCTCAGGAAAGATGTCACAACACAGATCCCCTAATGTTGAACACTTAATGGTGTCCTCACACATTATTGGTAGGGTTGCTGGTAAAATACAGGATCCCAGTTAAATTTGAATTTCAGATTAGCTACATATAATTTTTTAGTGTAATTATGTTCCTTGCAATAGGTGAGTCATACTAATACTAAAAACTTATTTGCTGCTTAATTGAAATTCAAATTTAACTGGGCATCATATCTTCTCATAAGCTAAATCTGCCCATCCTAATTGTTGGTTATTCTTGTGCAGAGAGAGATGGTGAGACAGAGCTGGGGTTTCTAGTAAAGTCACGCTCCACAGGGCAAGCTTTAGACTTGAAGAGATACACCATTACTTGAACTTAAATTGACCTCACAATGATGCAATTTTAATGGTGTTTTTAAAAGCCCTTAAAGTAAAATTTTAAAATTGTGCTACATGTATGGACAGGTAGTGGAGCTGGAAGGGAATGATGATGACAGTGTATTCAGTGCTACATGTATGGACAGATAGTGGAGCTGGAAGGGAATGATGATGACAGTGTATTCAGTGCTTATTGGGGTCTAGAAAAATTTCTTTTAATTATTATTATTTATGTTAGGCAGAGGGGAAGGAAGATAAAAGCACATTATTTTAAATTTCATTTCCTGGATTGAAAAAATGGTATTAGAAGATATTCCCTCAGCAGCCAGCCAGCATTGCATGTTTCCATAGAAGAGCTGCTTTGGTTTAAGGTACAACCTATTGGGGTATTTTAATCTGCTTAGAAGTTGCTGTTCATCATTTGTCCTTAGAGAATCTGCTTGTTCACTCTAAATCCCATCCACAAGTTGATGGACTGAAGTGCAATATTTGTTGTTTACACTTATTCTCAATTTAAAAATTTTATTGGCTTTTGGGAGCAAACAGAACAGTTTATAGAAAATTTTAATTATGCAATACTAAAATATCTACAGAGATGGGTACATGGAACTTGTTAAAACAGGGCCTCTAAAAGACAGAATAAACAGAGCACACCCCAAAGCACCCTTACACAACTCTCACAAGCTTCACAGAGGGGAGTGGGGAGCAGAATAATAATAACAGCTCATGATAATACACCCTTATTTAATTTTCATGCTTTTGAAAGAATGCTGGGAGGGAATTATGTTATTCCAACTTGATATTTGGGAAACCTGATGTGTAGAGTGGTCAAGTTAATTTCCCCAAAATGTTAGTAACTTAGGCACTGAGCTGAAAGCTGTGGTTCTTCAGCTCTTTTGGGAGGTAGACTGTTTAAAAATAATTTCATAGCTATAGCTCTTCTTCCACTGTGCAAGTTGGCACATTTTTGCGGTTCATTTCAGTGGATTCTCAGATCCCTGAAGTCCTTGGAGTCTGTATTAAGGACATGTCCTCACCTGATAGTCATTTTCCAAACTCTTCACTCTGTCAATCTTCGGGGGGTGGTGATTTCAGAACCTACCTATGTGCTATTAAAAGTAAAATGTTGAGAGGGAATTAAATTCATTTATTTTGTATAGGTGTTTGAAGGGCATTTGTAAAATTGCTTATGAACAACATCCCAACAATGACTGACATGGTTAAGCTCTTGATCTACAATGTCCAGAGTGTAAGTCTGGAATAAAACTGGAAACCATGTTGCTGATGTCTTGGTCCTGGTCTCCTTAATGCAGGGTGCTGGGTCCAGCAGTAGTTTGTGACAAAACCTTTACCAGTCTACAGTGAATTAAAAAAAATAAGATCAAGTGAATTCTTTATAAAAATTACTGTACACTGTACACTGACGTTATGTCCTTGTACTGGTTTTCTCTTCTTTTCTTTTTGGTAACAAATAGATATTTCTTTTTTAATGATATGGTCATGTTGCATAGCATGGCAGTGTCAGGAATCCAAACTCTGGTGCCAGATTCACAGCCTGGTTCTATCACTTACTAAATGATTACAATGGACTATAGCCTCTTTTAACTTGAGTTTCCTTATCTGTAAAATAGAAATAATAATGGGACCCAGGTTAAAGGCTATTGTGCTTATAAAATAAGTTAATATATTTAAGACACTTAGAAAAGTTTCTAAACATATTAAATACTCAGGAAGAGCTAGCTAATAATTACAGTGCTTGATTATATATGTATATGTTTATAATCATAATAAGATATGTAAGTATTCTTTAATGACAAAATTGTTTGAAAACCTGGGTGGATCCCCCCAATTCTTTTTTTTTTTACATCTTTATTACACTATAATTGCTTTACAATGGTGTATCAGTTTCTGCTTTATAACAAAGTGAATCAGTTATACGTATACATATGTCCCCATATCTCTTCCCTCTTGCATCTCCCTCCCTCCCACCCTCCCTATCCCACCCCTCTACGTGGTCACAAACCACCTAGCTGATCTCCCGTGCTATGCGGCTGCTTCCCACTAGCTATCTATTTTATGTTTGGTAGTGTATATATCTCCATGCCACTCTCTCACTTTGTCACAGCTTACCCTTCCCCCTCCCATATCCTCAAGTCCATTCTCTAGTAGGTCTGCATCTTTATTCCAGTCTTGCCCCTAGGTTCTTCATGACCTTTTTTTTTTTTTTTAGATTCCATACATATGTGTTAGCATATGGTATTTGTTTTTCTCTTTCTGACTTACTTCACTCTGTATGACAGTCTCTAGGTCCTTCCACCTCACTACAAATAACTCAGTTTCTTTCCTTTTAATGGCTGAGTAATATTCCATTGTATACATGTGCCACATCTTCTTTATCCATTCATTTGTTGATGGACACTAAGGTTGTTTCCATGTCCTGGCTATTGTAAATAGAGCTTCAATAAACATTTTGGAACATGACTCTTTTTGAATTATGGATTTCTCAGGGTATATGCCCAGTAGTGGGATTGCTGGCTTGTATGGTAGTTCTATTCTTAGTTTTTTAAGGAACCTCCATACTGTTCTCCATAGTGGTTGTATCAATTTACATTCCCACCAACAGTGCAAGAGGGTTCCCTTTTCTCGACACCCTCTCCAGCATTTATTGTTTCTAGATTTTTTGATGATGGCCATTCTGACTGGTATGAGATGATATCGCATTGTAATTTTGATTTGCATTTCTCTAATGATTAATGATGTTGAGCATTCTTTCATGTGTTTGTTGGCAATCTGTATATCTTCTTTGGAGAAATGTCTATTTAGATCTTCTGCCCATTTTTGGATGGGGTTGTTTATTTTTTTCATATTGAGCTGCGTGAATTGCTTGTATGTTTTGGAGATTAATCCTTTGTCAGTTGATTGATTTGCAAATATACTCTCCCATTCTGAGGGATATCTTTTCGTTTTCTTTATGGTTTCCTTTGCTATGCAAAAGCTCTTAAGTTTCATTAGGTCCCATTTGTTTATTTTTGTTTTTATTTCCATTTCTCTAGGAGGTGGGTCAAAAAGGATCTTGCTGTGATTTATGTCATAGTGTGTTCTGCCTATGTTTTCCTCTAAGAGTTTGATGGTGTCTGTCCTTACATTTAGGTCTTTAATCCATTTTGAGTTCATTTTTGTGTATGGTGTTAGGGAGAGTTCTAATTTCACTCTTTTACAGGTAGCTGTCCAGTTTTCCCAGAACCACTTATTGAAGAGGCTGTCTTTTCTCCACTGTATATTCTTGCCTCCTTTATCAAAGATAAGGTGACCATATGTGCATGGGTTTATCTCTAGGCTTACTATCCTGTTCCATTGATCTGTATTTCTGTTTTTGTGCCAGTACCATACTGTCCTGATTACTCTGGCTTTGTAGTATAGTCTGACGTCAGGGAGCCTAATTCCTCCAGCTCTGTTTTTCTTTCTCAAGATTGCTTTGGCTATTCAAGGGTCTTTGGTGGTTCCATACAAATTGTGAAAATTTTTGTTCCAGTTCTGTGAAAAATGCCATTGGTAGTTTGATAGGGATTGCATTGAATCTGTAGATTGCTTTGGGTAGTAGAGTCATTTTCACAATGTTGATTCTTCCAATCTAAGAACATGGTATATCTCTCCATCTATTTGTATCATCTTTAGTTTCTTTCTTCAGTGTCTTATAATTTTCTGCATACAGGTCTTTTGTCTCCTTAGGTAGGTTTATTCCTAGATATTTTATTCTTTTTGTTGCAATGGTAAATGGGAGTGTTTTCTTGATTTCACTTTCAGATTTTTCATCATTAGTATATAGGAATGCCAGAGATTTCTGTGCATTAATTTTGTATCCTGCTACTTTACCAAATTCATTGATTAGCTCTAGTAGTTTTCTGGTAGCATCTTTAGGATTCTCTATGTATAGTATCATGTCATCTGCAAACAGTGACAGCTTTACTTCTTCTTTTCCGATTTGGATTCCTTTTATTTCCTTTTCTTCTCTGATTGCTGTGGCTAAAACTTCCAAAACTATGTTGAATAAGAGTGGTGAGAGTGGGCAACCTTGTCTTGTTCCTGATCTTAGTGGAAATGCTTTCAGTTTTTCACCATTGAGGACGATGTTGGCTGTGGGTTTGTCATATATGGCCTTTATTATGTTGAGGAAAGTTCCCTCTATGCCTACTTTCTGCAGGGTTTTTATCATAAATGGGTGTTGAATTTTGTCGAAAGCTTTCTCTGCATCTATTGAGATGATCATATGGTTTTTCTCCTTCAATTTGTTAATATGGTGTATCACATTGATTGATCTGCATATACTGAAAAATCCTTGCATTCCTTGGATAAACCCCACTTGATCATAATGTATGATCCTTTTAATGTGCTGTTGGATTCTGTTTGCTAGTATTTTGTTGAGGATTTTTGCATCTATGTTCATCAGTGATATTGGCCTCTAGTTTTCTTTCTTTGTGACATCTTAGTTTGGTTTTGGTATGAGTGATGGTGGCCTTGTAGAATGAGTTTGGGAGTGTTCCTCCCTCTGCTATATTTTGGAACAGTTTGAGAAGGATAGGTGTTAGCTCTTCTCTAAATGTTTGATAGAATTTGCCTGTGAAGCCATCTGGTCCTGGGCTCTTGTTTGTTGGAAGATTTTTAATTACATTTTCAATTTCAGTGCTTGTGATTGGTCTGTTCATATTTTGTATTTCTTCCTGGTTCAGTCTCGGAAGGTTGTGCATTTCTAAGAATTTGTCCATTTCTTCCAGGTTGTCCATTTTATTGGCATAGAGTTGCTTGTAGTAATCTCTCATGGTCCTTTGTATTTCTCCAGTGTCAGTTGTTAACTTCTCCTTTTTCATTTCTAATTCTATTGATTTGAGTCTTCTCCCTTTTTTTCTTGATAAGTCTGGCTAATAATTTTTCAATTTTGTTTAATTTCTCAAAGAACCAGCGTTTAGTTTTATTGATCTTTGCTATCCTTTCCTTCACTTCTTTTTCATTTATTTCTGATCTGATCTTTATGATTTCTTTCCTTCTGCTAACTTTGGGGTCTTGTTGTTCTTCATTCTCTAATTGCTTTAGGTGTAAGGTTAGGTTGTTTATTTGAGATGTTTCTTGTTTCTTAAGGTAGGCTTGTATAGCTATAAACTTCCCTCTTAGAACTACTTTTGCTGCATCCCATAGGTTTTGGGTCATTGTGTTTTCATTGTCATTTGTTTCTAGGTATTTTGGGATTTCCTCTTTGATTTCTTCAGTGATCTCTTGGTTATTAAGTAGTGTGTTGTTTAGCCTCCATGTGTTTGTATTCCTTACAGATTTTTTCCTGTAATTGATATCTAGTCTCATAGCTTTGTGGTTGGAAAAGATACTTGATACGATTTCAGTTTTCTTAAATTTACCAAGGCTTGATTTGTGACCCAAGATATGATCTATCCTGCAGAATGTTCCATGAGCACTTGAGAAGAATTTGTATTCTGTTGTTTTTGGATGGAATGTCCTATAAATATCAATTAAGCCCATCTTGTTTAATGTACCATTTAAAGCTTTTGTTTCCTTATTTTCATTTTGGATGATCTGTCCATTGGTGAAAGTGGGGTGTTAAAGTCCCCTACTATGATTGTGTTACTGTTGATTTCCCCTTTTATGGCCGTTAGCCTTTTCCTTATGTATTGAGGTGCTCCTATGTTGGGTGCATACATATTTACAATTGTTATATCTTCTTCTTGATTTGATCCCTTGATCATTATGTAGTGTCCTTCTTTGTCTCTTGTAATAGTCTTTGTTTAAATGTCTATTTTGTCTGATGTGAGAATTGCTACTCCAGCTTCTTTTGATTTCCATTTGCATGGAATATCTTTTTCCATCCCCTCACTTTCAGTCTGTGTGTGTCCCTAGGTCTGTAGTGGGTCTCTTGTAGACAGCATATATACGGGTCTTGTTTTTGTATCCATACAGCAGTCTATGTCTTTTTGTTGGAGCATTTAATCCATTTACATTTAAGGTAATTATTGATATGTATGTTCCTATTACCATTTTCTTAATTGTTTTGGGTTTATTATTGTCGGTCTTTTCCTGCTCTTGTGTTTCCTGCCTAGAGAAGTTCCTTTAGCATTTGCTGTAAAGCTGGTTTGGTGGTGCTGAATTCTCTTAGCTTTTGCTTGTTTGTAAAGCTTTTAATTTGTCTGTCAAATCTGAATGAGATCCTTGCTGGGTAGAGTAATCTTGGTTGTAGGTTTTTCTCCTTCTTCACTTTAAATATGTCCTGCCACTCCCTTCTGGCTTGCAGAGTTTCTGCTGAAAGTTTAGCTGTTAACTTTATGGAGATTCCCTTATGTGTTACTTGTTTTTTTTCCCTTGCTGCTTTTAATATTTGTTCTCTGTATTTAATATTTGATAGTTTGATTAATATGTGTCAGCATGTTTCTCCTTGGATTTATCCTGTATGGGACTCTGCAGTTCCTGGACTTGACTGACTATTTCCTTTCCCATGTTAGGGAAGTTTTCAAGTATAATCTCTTCAAATATTTTCTCAGTCCCTTTCTTTTCTCTTCTTCTTCTGGGACCACTATAATTTGAATGTTGCTGTGTTTAATGTTGTCCCAGAGGTCTCTGAGACCTTCCTCAATTCTTTTCATTCCTTTTTCTTTATTCTTCTCTGCAGTCATTATTTCCATTATTTTATCTTCCAGGTCATTTACCCGTTCTTCTGCCTCAGTTAGTCTGCTATTGATTCCTTCTAGAGAATTTTTAATTTCACTTATTGTGTTGTTCATCTCTGTTTGTTTGCTCTTTAGTTCTTCTAGGTCCTTGTTAAACACTTCTTGTATTTTCTCCATTCTATTTCCAAGATTTTGGATAATATTTACTATCATTATTCTGAATTCTTTTTCAGGTATACTGCCTATTTCCTCTTCATTTGTTAGGTCTGGTGGATTTCTGCCTTGCTCCTTCATCTGCTGTGTATTTCTCTGTCTTCTCATTTTGCTTAACTTATTGTGTTTGGGGTCTCCTTTTCGTAGGCTGCATGTTTGTAATTTCCGTTGTTTTTGGTGTCTGTCCCCAGTGGCTAAGGTTGGTTCAGTGGGTTGTGCAGGCTTCCTGTGGAGGGGACTAGTGCCTGTGTTCTGTTGTTTGAGGCTGAATCTTGTCTTTCTGTCAGGCAGGTCCACATCTGGTGGTGTGTTTTGGGGTGTCTGGGGTCTTATTATGATTTTAGTCAGCCTCTGTACTAACGGATGGGGCTGTATTCCTGTTTTGCTAGTTGTTTGGCATAAGGTGTTCTGCACTGTAGCTTGCTGGTCATTGTGTGGAGCTGGGTCTTGGTGTTGAGATGGAGATCTCTGGGAGATTTTCGCCATTTGAAATTACGTGGAGCTGGGAGGTCTCTTGTGGACCAGTGTCCTGAACTTGCCTCTCTCACCTCAGCGGCACAGCGCTGGCGCCTGGCTGGAGCACCAAGAGCCTGTCCTCCACATGGCTCAGAATAAAAGGGAGAAAAAGAAAGAAAGAAGATAAAATAAAATAAAACAAAGTTATTAAAATAAAAAATAATTATTAAGAAAAACATTTTTTTAAGTGGTAAAAAAAAGGACAAATGGTAAAAGCAAAGCTATATAGACAAAATCACATACAGAAGCATACACATATACACTCACAAAAAGAGAAAAAGGGGGAAAAATATATATCGTTGCTCCCAAAGTCCACCTCCTCAATTTGGGATGATTCGTTGTCTATTTAGGTATTCCACAGATGCAGGGTACATCACATTGATTGTGGAGATTTGATGCACTGCTCCTGAGGCTACTGGGAGAAATTTCCCTTTCTCTTCTTTGTTCGCACAGCCCCCCCGGGGTTCAAGCTTTGGAATTTGGACTCGCCTCTGTGTGTAGGTCGCCTGAGGGCGTCTGTTCTTTGCTCAGACAGGACAGGGTTAAAGGAGCAGCTGATTCAGAGGCTCTGGCTCACTCAGGCCGTGGGGGAGGGAGGGGCACGGAGTGTGGGGCGAGCCTGCGGCTGCAGAGGCCGCCGTGAAGTTGCACCAGCCTGAGGCGCGCCGTGTGTTCTCCCTGAGAAGTTGTCCCTGGATCTCAGGACCCTGGTAGTGGCGGGCCGCACCGGCTCCTGGGAGGGGAGGTGTGGATAGTGACCTGGGTTTGCACACTGGCTTCTTGGTGGCGGCAGCAGCAGCCTTAGCGTCCCATGCCCTTCTCTGGTGTCTGCGCTGATAGCCGCGGCTTGTGCCCGTCTCTGGAGCCCCTTTAAGTGGCGCTCTTAATTCCCTCTCCTCATGCACCAGGAAACAAAGAGGCAAGAAAATGTCTCTTGCATCTTCGGAAGCTCCAGACTTTCTCCCGGACTCCCTCCCGGCTAGCCATGACACACTAACCCCTTCAGGCCGTGTTCACGCCGCCAACGCCCAGTCCTCTCCCTGCAATCCAACCGAAGCCGAGCCTCAGCTCCCAGCCCCGCCCACCCCGGCGGGTGAGCAGACAAGCCACTCGGCTGTTGAGTTCCGGCCGGCACCGATCCTCTGTGCGGGAATCCCCCTGCTTTGCCCCCCGCACCCCTGTTGCTGCGCTCTCCTCCGTAGCTCTGAAGCTTCCCCCCTCCGCCACCCGCAGTCTCCGCCCACGAAGGGGCTTCCTAGTGTGTGGAAACCTTTCCTCCTGCACAGCTCCCTCCCACCGGTGCAGGTCCCGTCCCTATTCTTTGTCTCTGTTGCTTCTTTTTTCTTTTGCCCTACCCAGGTACGTGGGGAGTTTCTTGCCTTTTGTGAGGTCTTCTTCCACCATTCAGTAGGTGTTCTGTAGGAGTTGTTCCACGAGTAGTTGTATTTCTGTTGTATTTGTGGGGAGGAAGGTGATCTCTGTGTGTTACTCTTACGCCATCTTGAAGCTCCTCTGCCCCCAATTCTCTTAAATCTAAGTATCTAAGAATTATTGTTTTAGTATGCCAAGAAAAAAAAAAGCTGTCGGGAGAAAAAGAAAGCAAAGGAGAAAAAAGCAGAATGAGAAAAAAAGTTTTCTGGTTGACCTTACCCAAAATAGCTTCTTTTCCTATGGCAGGGGTGGGGGTGGGGAGGGGAGGGAGACAGAAACGGTAATTTTAGTTGCTTTGGACCTCAGATTTAATTTCCTTTGTGTTAATTTCCTGTTTCCCTTACTGGAAGGCCAGCTTTACGAAAACAACAATCTAGTCTGTTTTGCTTGCTGCTTCATGGAGCAGTGCATGGGACAGAATAGGTATCTGAATTTGATAAATGAATGAATGCAACGTTAATGAATCAAATTAACTGACAAATACCCTCAGCATGGATATTTCTTAATCATGTAGGCTCTCTGTCCTCCTTTGTCACTAAGTGTCCCCGAAGGGCCCACAAGATTAGCAGTCTCTGCCCATGCCAGTCCAAAAGCCATCACTGTGTGGGTGCAGTTAGAACCTTCCCTTTAGCCTGGCTATAACACAGCACAAAGGACAGTTCCAGTCAGTATCTCTCCCTCCACTCCTCTCTCAGTAGAAATTCAGCAGCCAGGATGACCTAATCCAATAATTCACCAGCCGCAGGTAACTGGTTTCAATTGTTTTTAAATATCAGATAGCTGCCACCTAGATATTAAAAGATATTTGTCTTTATTCAAGTGGAGAGAAAAGCTTTACCTTGGATGAATATATAGTAGTAAGATGAGAGACACAGCTATTGGCCTTGGCTTAAAATAGCTGTGTTTATGAAAAAGAATACTGCCATGCCCACTTTAAGGACTAAACTGCTTTTTAATGAGAAGTGTGCTGGGTATGTGGAGATTATATTTCTTTTATCATCATGAAGGAAAATACATCTATGTCTTAAGATATTCTCTGGGGCAATGGGCAACATCCGAACACTATAAACCAAACAAATGTGATGAGTAACAGGTGTCTTCAGAGTTGAAGAGCATAGCATGTCAGCTGAGTGCATCCCACAGGATCTGCATCTAGGAGTTCTTCATACTGATGGAGTTTGTGCCTATTGCCTATTCTTATCTGAGGCAAACTGATTTTAAAGAGCTAAACCCAAGGTTCACGCAAACAAACAACTACCTAAAGCAATAGGGAGAAAGGATATTACCTAGATCTTAACCCCAAACCAACAAAATGCTGAACTTCTTAACCATAAAAGCTGTTAATCAGAGCCCATAGCTAATTAGCTTGTATCACTACTACTTGTATATATAGGAATAGGAGGATAGAATATAGATATAGAAGACAAAATGGAAGATATCTATTTTATCTATTTAGTATGCTGACAAAGGTCACCCACTTTGAGAGATGTATTTGGTAAACACTTTTTTTTCCTAGAAAAATGACACATTTCAAAATATTGAAATCTGCATAAACCATTAGTAAGGGTTGTTAGCCCCTCCCTGTTAGCTTTCAGAACAAGATCTTTAGGTCAGCAGGCTAGAGAATAAGAATTTGAAAATCAAAACTCATTTGATATTTGCAGTAAAAGCACATACAAAAAGGTAGAGAGAGAGATTTTTTTTTTTTTTTTTTGCAGTACGTGGGCCCCTCACCGCTGTGGCCTCTCCCGTTGCGGAGCACAGGCTCCGGACGCGCAGGCCCAGCGGCCATGGCTCACGGGCCCAGCTGCTCCGCGGCATGTGGGATCTTCCCGGACCGGGGCACGAACCCGTGTCCCCTGCATTGGCAGGCGGACTCTCAACCACTGCGCCACCAGGGAAGCCCAGAGAGAGAGATTTTAACTCTTTTTCAGGCTTCCATTCAACATCCATTTTATAGGTGACAGAGCTCATTCACAATGGAGAGGGAAGATGGAAGTTCATATGCTCAGGAAGGGAGATAGAAAAGCCAAGCAGCTTTCTTCTTTCCTTCAACATGTGGTTTCCCCCCTTTAAATCAAGTCATTTACCAAGTGCAGAGGTGTTTCATTCAGTCTGAAGCTCTTAATGTGTATTATTCATATGGATTGATATTTCTAAAATATTTTCTAATATTTATTAATATAAATTATTTACATATTAATGAATGTTACTCTAAAATAGTTTCAGCTTTAAATAAGCTTGTTTAACCTATATATATTTTCCTACTTTTAAGTAGATACGGTTCATAGCAGGAGTTTTTGGAATTTTTATTAACTGAAGTGCATTGTGATTTTCTAAACTGTGGAGGGTTGGTGTATTGATTTATATTTTAGTATTTGTGAGGCAAGAAGTTTTCAGAGTTCTTTATCCCAGAGGGGGAAGCCTCAGCCATTGACAAGACCAGATGCCAGACCATTAGCAATGGCTCAAGAGTTTGGTAAAAATAGGTAAAGATGGTGTTAATTGCTGGCCTGTGTGTCCAGTGCCGAGATGGCTATGTAAAGTTTGGCCAGTGGTTCTAACCCTTTGGTCCCATCTTTTATCAGGGATGTCATGCTTAGGGGATGAAGATCAGCAACATTTCACTGAGCTCCATCATGTTGATGGTGATGGTGTTGTCCATAAAGTGAGTGATCTTCAATTGCTGTTCACTCAATTTATGCTAGGGGGCTTCCCAGGTGTCAAGGGGTCTGAGACAGGGGGAGATCTCATCAAGCACCCTGTCATCTGACAAGGGACCTAAGACAGAGGAGGTCACAGGTGGGACAGAGGGTCCAGGTTTGGCTCCATCTTGTAGCAAAGAAGCCTTGGTAGATGTACAAGTTTTCAGGATACTGCTTCCATGATCCAAGGCATAATAGGCAACTGGGTACAGAAGATTACAGGCTTAGGGTCTCCATTTCCAAGAGAGCCTAGTATGTGGCTAGCAGTTGACACTCTAATGGCATATAGCATGAGGCCAAGGTGGTCATTTGTTTGCATCAGAAACCCATGGCCAATTCATGGCCATCCTGGGAGGTCTGGAGACTCTAGACTCTAGAAGAGACTGTAAAACTCTACAGTGAAGGAGTCTTTGGAGGACACTAAAGGGATGCCTATTTTATTGCACTTTGGACAGATTTCAGAGTCTTTTGTTTTGGTAAGGGCTCCATTCAAGGTGGGTCAGTTTGTAAATAACAGCATACATTGGCTTAAGTTAAAGGAGTAAAGAAGGAATATGTTGATTCCAGAACCCCAAGAGGTCTGAGAGACTTTGGTGTGAGTACTGAAAGGATCAATAGTGTGAGTACTGAAAGGATCAATAGCTGTTTCCTGATAATGTCAAGAATGGAGCAGCCCTTGGTTTACCAAGTAATTTTTCAGGAATTTTACTAAGGTGGCAGGGTCTGCTATTAATACTGTATGTAGGGCAATGGCCCATCACCTTTTTGTGATCTTTTTGGGAATATTTTTCCTGAATGAATATGTTAAACTAATTGTGTCTGAGGAGGATGCTATTCACATAATGTCATACCTGTGCTCCTGGAGAAAGGTGGATGTGGTTGAGACCTTGCCTGCAAACATTGTGAGTGATAGCAAGGCTGCTAAGATACCCTATGGATAGCCAGGAAGAGATGTATCATTTTCCTTTAGAGGTAAACATAAACTATGCCTGGGGGGCTGTTGAAATAGGCACTGACACACATATTAGTGAAATCTATAATAGCAAAAGATTGCTGATTGGATCGAGTAATTCAATAATATCAAATATGGAGGCATTAATGGATGGGACTATAGCATTGAAGTTGTGGTAATCCACTGTGCTGTGTCATTTATTCTTTCCAGGTATAACAACAGACCAAATTGGGCTGTTAGATGGAGGAGCAGTGGGCATAACCATCCCTTCTCTAAATAGGTCTTGCATGATAGAGTCCAACCCTTTAAGACCCTGTTTTCATTTAGACTGGGCCATGCTAATTATTTAACTGGGAGGAATGGTCCATAGGATCTCATTTTGTCAAGCCAGTTCATAGGTGCCCGAGACTTAATTTTAATTTATTACTCATTGAGTCAGAGTAACCATGCTCACTATGTGGTGTAATAGAGTAATGGGTGATATGTCCATGGGAAATTTAGTCCAGGCAATAGTTCTAATAGTTCTAATGGTTAAGGTGAGGCATCTCACCTTATCTATTTCCTTATCTATTTTATGTTTAGGAAGTCCCCTAAGATTGCAGGAAGCACCTTGATTAAATTTAATGGGATGCCAAAGTGTAACTGTAATTTGAACCCCCATATTGATTAAGGCCATGAATGTTTGCCAATTGGTGCATTTCATCAGATGTTAAAGATAATTCAGAACCTATATTGTAGAGGCACAAAGCCTTTGGTCTTGTGTTGTATTAATTCTTTTAGGAAATTTTGGATTTTAAATTGGGTCAAATTGTGGACCTTTGCTTCAGTTTTTTCTCGTTGTTATTGTTTCCTGTCCTTATACCCAGGGCTTTTTCCTTTTTCTTTTTTGGTCAATGGGCATACTTTTGTGGGGTTGGGCTACCCAACTCATATTCATAAATGTCTTCCTCCAAAGAACCTCAAATCAGTATCATCTGGGTTAGAGACATCCTTCATGACAATGGTTGATTTACAGGGTTTAAGGACCCCCCCAGCTTATATTTGAACTAACCCCCTTGTTGTGCCTCAGGAGTGCCATGGGTAATTTTGTCCTGTAACCCTGAGGATCAGAATCTTTGTTGCAACGAAGGCATAGGCAGCAGTAACAGCAGAAGTAGTTAAGAGTCCTGGTGAACAACCTGCACTTAGGAGTGTGGACCTCAATACACTACCTCATGACTGACTCTTTCTCTCTCTCTCCCCTACTTAATGACCGCTCTTTCATAGGTGACCACGTTATGGGCCAATATTTCTCACAGGATGTAGTCTTTGCCCTGCGGAACATCAGATACAGCTTCATTCTGAGACTCACACATAAGTCTGGGTTGAGGCACATGACCCAGGGTCACATTAAGGAAGGTCCCAATTCCATCCTTCAGTCCTTAAAAGCCCCAAATTGAAACTTCTGACTTAGGTTGGTTAAATCTGTAACAGTGGCTTGGTAGAACATCCTTTCATGTGTTTGTTGGCAATCTGTATATCTTCTTTGGAGAAATGTCTATTTAGTTCCGCTGCCCATTTTTGGATTGGGTTGTTTGTTTTTTTGATATTGAGCTGGATGACCTGTTTGCAAATTTTGGAGATTAATCCTTTGTCAGTTGCTTCATTTGCAAACATTTTCTCCCATTCTGAGGGTTGTCTTTTCATCTTGTTTATGGTTCCTTTGCTGTGCAAAAGGTTTGAAGTTTCATTAGGTCCCATTTGTTTATTTTTGTTTTTATTTCCATTACTCTAGGAGGTGGGTCAAAAAGGATCTTGCTGTGATTTATGTCATAGAGTGTTCTGCCTAGGTTTTCTTCTAAGAGTTTTATAGTGTCTGGCCTTACATTTAGATCATTAATCCATTTTGAGTTTATTTTTGTGTATGGTGTTAGGAAGTGTTCTAATTTCATTCTTTTACATGTAGCTGTTCAGTTTTCCCAGCACCACTTATAGAAGAGGCTATCTTTTCTCCATTGTATATTCTTGCCTCCTTTATCAAAAATAAGGTGACCATATGTGCGTGGGTTTATCTCTGGGCTTTCTATCCTGTTTCATTGATCTATATTTCTGTTTTTGTGCCAGTACCATACTGTCTTGATTACTGTAGCTTTGTAGTATAGTCTGAAGTGAGGGGAGCCTGATTCCTCCAGCGCCATTTTTCTTTCTCAAGATTGCTTTGGCTATTCGAGGTCTTTTGTGTTTCCATACAAATTGTGACATTTTTTGTTCTAGTTCTGTGAAAAATGCCAGTGGTAGTTCAATAGGGATTTCATTGAATCTGTACATCGTTTTGGGTAGTAGAGTCATTTTCACAATGTTGATTCTTCTAATCCAAGAACATGGTATATCTCTCCATCTGTTTGTATCATCTTTAATTTCTTTCATTAGTGTCTTATAGTTTTCTGCATACAGGTCTTTTGTCTCCTTAGGAAGGTTTATTCCTAGGTATTTGATTCTTTTCGTTGCAATGGTAAATGGTAGTGATTTCTTAATTTCACTTTCATATTTTTCATCATTAGTGTATAGAAATGCAAGAGATTTCTGTGCATTAATTTTGTATCCTGCTACTTTACCAAATTCATTGATTAGCTCTAGTAGTTTTCTGGTAGCATCTTTAGGATTCTCTATGTATAGTATCATGTCATCTGCAAACAGTGACAGCTCATCTTGTTTATGGTTCCTTTGCTGTGCAAAAGGTTTGAAGTTTCATTAGGTCCCATTTGTTTATTTTTGTTTTTATTTCCATTACTCTAGGAGGTGGGTCAAAAAGGATCTTGCTGTGATTTATGTCATAGAGTGTTCTGCCTAGGTTTTCTTCTAAGAGTTTTATAGTGTCTGGCCTTACATTTAGATCATTAATCCATTTTGAGTTTATTTTTGTGTATGGTGTTAGGAAGTGTTCTAATTTCATTCTTTTACATGTAGCTGTTCAGTTTTCCCAGCACCACTTATAGAAGAGGCTATCTTTTCTCCATTGTATATTCTTGCCTCCTTTATCAAAAATAAGGTGACCATATGTGCGTGGGTTTATCTCTGGGCTTTCTATCCTGTTTCATTGATCTATATTTCTGTTTTTGTGCCAGTACCATACTGTCTTGATTACTGTAGCTTTGTAGTATAGTCTGAAGTGAGGGGAGCCTGATTCCTCCAGCGCCATTTTTCTTTCTCAAGATTGCTTTGGCTATTCGAGGTCTTTTGTGTTTCCATACAAATTGTGACATTTTTTGTTCTAGTTCTGTGAAAAATGCCAGTGGTAGTTCAATAGGGATTTCATTGAATCTGTACATCGTTTTGGGTAGTAGAGTCATTTTCACAATGTTGATTCTTCTAATCCAAGAACATGGTATATCTCTCCATCTGTTTGTATCATCTTTAATTTCTTTCATTAGTGTCTTATAGTTTTCTGCATACAGGTCTTTTGTCTCCTTAGGAAGGTTTATTCCTAGGTATTTGATTCTTTTCGTTGCAATGGTAAATGGTAGTGATTTCTTAATTTCACTTTCATATTTTTCATCATTAGTGTATAGAAATGCAAGAGATTTCTGTGCATTAATTTTGTATCCTGCTACTTTACCAAATTCATTGATTAGCTCTAGTAGTTTTCTGGTAGCATCTTTAGGATTCTCTATGTATAGTATCATGTTATCTGCAAACAGCGACAGCTTTACTTCTTCTTTTCCAATTTGGATTCCTTTTATTTCTTTTTCTTCTCTGATTGCTGTGGCTAAAACTTCCAAAACTATGTTGAATAATAGTGGTGAGAGTGGACATCCTTGTCTTGTTCCTGATCTTAGTGGAAATGGTTTCAGCTTTTCACCATTGAAAATGATGTTGGCTGTGGATTTGTCATATATGGCCTTTATTATGTTGAGGAAGCTTCCCTCTATGCCTACTTTCTGGAGAGTTTTTATCATAAATGGGTGTTGAATTTTGTCAAAAGCTTTCTCTGCATCTATTGAGTTGATCATATGGTTTTTATCCTTCAATTTGTTTAATGGTGTATCACATTGATTGATTTGCTTATATTGAAGAATCCTTGCATTCCTAGGATAAATGCCACTTGATCATGGTGTATGTTCCTTTTAATGTGCTATTGGATTGTGTTTGCTAGTATTTTGTTGAGAATATTTGCATCTATGTTCATCAGTGATATCGGCCTGTAGTTTTCTTTTTTTGTGACATCTTTGTCTGGTTTTGGTATCAGGGTGATGGTGGCCTCAAAGAATGAGTTTGGGAGTGTTCCTCCCTCTGCTATATTTTGGAAGAGTTTGAGAAGGATGGGTGTTAGCTCTTCTCTAAATGTTTGATAGAATTTCCCTGTAAGCCGTCTGGTCCTGGGCTTTCGTTTGCTTGAAGATTTTTAAATCACAGTTTCAATTTCAGTGCTTGTGATTGGTCTGTTTATATTTTCTATTTTTTCCTGGTTCATCTTGGAAGGTTGTTCTTTTCTAAATATTTGTCCATTTCTTCCTGGTTGTCCATTTTATTGACATATAGTTGCTTGTAGTAATCTCTCATGATCCTTTGTATTTCTGCAGTGTCAGTTATTACTACTCCTTTTTCATTTCTAATTCTATTGATTGGAGTTTTCTCCCTTTTTTTCTTGGTGAGTCTGGCTAATGGTTTATCAATTTTGTTTACCTTCTCAAGAACCAGCTTTTAGTTTTATTGATCTTTGCTATCGTTTCCTTCATTTCTTTTTCATTTACTTCTGATCTGATCTTTATGATTTCTTTCCTTCTGCTAACTTTGGTTTTTTTAAAATCTTCTTTCTCTAATTGCTTTAGGTGTAAGGTTAGTTTGTTTATTTGAGATGTTTCTTTTTTCTTGAGGCAGGATTGTATTGCTATTAACTTCCCTCTTATAACTGCTTTTGCTGTATCCCAGAGGTTTTGGGTTGTCGTGTTTTCATTGTCATTTGTTTCTTGGTACTTTTTGATTTCTTCTTTGATTTCTTCAGTGATCTCTTGGTTATTAAGTAGTGTATTGTTTAGCCTTTATGTGTTTGTATTTTTTACAGATTTTTTCCTGTAATTGATATCTAATCTCATAGCTTTGTGGTTGGAGGAGATACCTGATACGATTTCAGTTTTCTTAAATTTACCAAGGCTTGATTTGTGACCCAAGGTATGATCTATCCTAGAGAATGTTCCATGAGCACTTGAGAAGAAAGTATATTCTGTTGTTTTTGGATGGAGTGTCCTATAAATGTCAATTAAGTCCATCTGGTCTAATGTGTCATTTAAAGCTTGTGTTTTCTTATTTATTTTCATTTTGGTTGATCTGTCCATTGGTGAAAATGGGGTGGTACAGTCTCCTACTATGACTGTGTTACTGTCAATTTCCCCTTTTATGGTTGTTAGCATATGCCTTATGTATTGAGGTGCTCCTATGTTGGGTGCATATATATTTACAATTGTTATATCTTCTTGGATTGATCCCTTGATCATTATGTAGTGTCCTTCTTTGTCTCTTGTAATAGTGTTTATTTTAAAATCTATTTTGTCTGATATGAGAATTGCTACTCCAGCTTTCTTTTGATTTCCATTTGCATGGAATATATTTTTCCATCCCCTCACTTTCAGTCTGTACGTGTCTCTATGTCTGAAGTGGATCTCTTGTAGACAGCATATATACGGGTCTTGTTTTCGTATCCATTCAGCCAGTCTATGTCTTTTGGTTGGAGCATTTAATCCATTTACATTTAAGGTAGTTATTGATATGTATATTCCTATTACCATTTTCTTAATCGTTTTTCGTTTGTTATTGTAGGTCTTTTCCTTCTCTTGTGTTTCCTGCCTAGAGACATTCCTTTAGCATTTGTTGTAAAGCTGGTTTGGTGGTGCTGAATTCTCTTAGCTTTTGCTTGTCTTTAAAGGTTTTAATTTCTCCATTTAATCTGAATGAGATCCTTGCTGGGTAGAGTAATCTTGGTTTTAGGTTTTTCCCTTTCATCACTTTAAATATGTCCTGCCATTCCATTCTGGCTTGCAGAGTTTCTGCTGAAAGATTAGCTTTTAACCTTATGGGGATTCCCTTGTATATTATTTGTTGTTTTTCTCTTGCTGCTTTTAATATTTTTTCTTTGTACTTAACTTTTGATAGTTTGATTAATATGTGTCTTGGCGTGTTTCTCCTTGGATTTATCCTGTATGGGACTCTTTGCAGTTCCTGGACTTGATTGACTATTTCCTTTCCCATATTAGGGAAGTCCCATATTAGGGACTCTTCAAATATTTTCTCAGTCACTTTCTTTTTCTCTTCCTCTTCTGAGACCCCTATTATTCGAATGTTGGTGCGTTTAGTGTTGTCCCATAGATCTCTGAGACTGTCCTCAATTTTTTCATTCTTTTTTCATTATTCTGCTCTGCAGTCGTTATTTCCACTATTTTACCTTCCAGGTCACTTATCTTTTCTTCTGCCTCAGTTATTCTGCTATTGATCCCTTCTAGAGGATTTTTAATTTCATTTATTGTGTTTTTCATCATTGCTTGTTTCCTCTTTAGTTCTTCTAGGTCCTTGTTAAATGTTTCTTGTGTTTTCTCCATTCTATTTCCAAGATTTTGGATAATCTTTACTACCATTACTCTGAATTCTTTTTCAGGTAGACTGCCTATTTCCTCTTCATTTATTTGGTCTGTTGGGTTTTTACCTTGCTCCTTCTGCTGTGTATTTTTCTGTCTTCTCATTTTGCTTGACTTACTGTGCTTGGCGTCTCCATTTTGCAGGATGCAGGTTCATAATTCCCGCTGTTTTTGGTGTCTGTCCCCTGTGGCTAAGGTTGGTTCAGTGGGTTATGCAGGCTTCCTGGTAGAGGGGACTAGTGCCTGTGTTCTGTTGGTTGAGGCTGGATCTTGTCTTTCTGGTGGGCAGGTCCACGTCTGGTGGTGTGTTTTGGGGTGTTTGTGACCTTATTATGATTTTAGGCAGCCTCTCTGCTAATGGGTGGGGTTGTGTTCCTCTCTTGCTAGTTGTTTGGCATAGGGTGTCCAGCACTGTACCTTGCTTGTTGTTGAGTGGAGCTGGGTCTTAGCATTGAGATGGAGATCTCTGGGAGAGCCTTTGCCATTTGATATTACATGGAACTGGGAGGTCTCTGGTGGAGACCAATGTACTGAACTTGGCTCTCCCACCTCAGAGGCAGAGGCCTGACACCCAGCCAGAGCACCAATACCCTGTCAGCCACATGGCTCAGAAGAAAAGGGAGAAAAAACGAAGGAAAGAGAAAAAAATAAAATAAATTTATTTTTAAAAATTAAAAATAATTATTGAAATAAAAAAATTAAAAAGCAATAAAAAAAGAAAAAAGAAAGAAAGAAAGAAGAGAGCAACCGAACCAAAAAACAAATCCATCAATGATATTAAGCTCTAAAAACTATACTAAAAAAAAACCCAACAAAAATGCACAGACAGAACCCTAGGGTAAATGGTAAAAGCAAAGCTATACAGACAAAATCACACAAAGATGCATACACATACAGACTCACAAAAAGAGACAAAGGAAAAAAATATATATATCGTTGCTCCCAAAGGCCACCGCCTCAATTTGGGATGATTCGTTGTCTATTCAGGTATTCCACAGATGAAGGGTACATCAAGTTGATTGTGAAGATTTAATCCTCTGCTCCTGAGGCTGCAGGGAGAGATTTCCCTTTCTCTTCTTTGTTCGCACAGCTCCTGAGGTTCAGCTTTGGATTTGGCCCTGACTCTGCGTGTAGGTCGCCCGAGGGCATGTTTTTCCCCCCTGCCCAGACAGGAACAGGTTAAAGGAGCAGCTGATTCAGGGGCTCTGGCTCACTCGGGCCGGAGGGAGGGAGGGGTATGGCTGCGGATGAGGGGCGAGCCTGCGGCAGCAGAGGCCAACATGATGTTGCAACAGTCTGAGGCGTGTTGTGTGTTTTCCCTGCGAAGTTGTTCCTGGATCACGTGACCCTGGTAGTGGTGCAGTGAACAGGCTCCCGGGAGGGCAGGTGTGGATAGTGACCTGTGCTTGCACACAGGCTTCTTGGTGGCGGCAGCAGCAGCTTTAGCATTTCATGCCCTTCTCTGGGGTCCGTCCTGATAGCTGTAGCTCGCACCCATCTCTGGAACTTGTTTAGGCGGTGCTCTGAATCCCCTCTTCTCGAGCACCCTGAAACAATGGTCTCTTGCCTCTTCGGCAGTTCCAGACTTTTACCCGGACTCCCTCCCGGCTAGCTGTGGCTCACTAGCCCCCTTCAGGCTGTGTTCATGCAGCCAACCCCAGTCCTCTCCCTGGGGTCTGACCTCCGAAGCCAGAACCTCAGCTCCCAGCCCCCTCCCACCCCGGTGGGTGAGCAGACAAGCGTCTCAGGCTGATGAGTGCTGGTCAGCACTGATCCTCTGTGCGGGGATCTCACCACTTTGCCCTCCGCACCCCTGTTGCTGTGCTCTCCTTCGCGGCTCTGAAGCTTCCCCTCTCTGCCACCCGCAGTCTCCACCTGCGAAGGGGCTTCCTAGTGTGTGGCAAGCTTTCGCCTGCACAGCTCCCTCCCACTGGTGCAGGTCCCGTCCCTATTCTTTTGTCTCTGTTTTTTCTTTTTTCTTTTGTACTACCCAGGTACGTGGGGAGTTTCTTGCCTTTGGGGAGGTCTGAGGTCTTCTGCCAGCGTTCAGTACGTGTTCTGTAGGAGTTGTTCCACATGTAGATGTATTTCTGATGTATTTGTGGGGAGGAAGGTGATCTCCACGTCTTACTCCTCTGCCATCTTGAAGGTCTCCCCCCTTCCCAGATATTTTTAAACATTTTTTTGACCTGATACATGGATGGGCCAGGAGGTTTTTTTTTTAAAAAAAAAAAAGAAAGACAAAGTTTCAGAGTAGGGAAGGAGTAAAACTAAAATATTTGAAAAACACAAATGAAATTATTGTGACTTTTCCCTGTAGTGACATATGCTATATCATTTTAGGATTATTATAACATGTGTTGAGGAAAAACAAATTGGAACAATTATGTTCAAACGGTTCCAGCGTCTGTTGGTTATTTCAGCCTTTACCTCTGAAAACTATTAGCAGGAAAAATTAGTCTGTGGTATAATTTACATAAAATAGTCCCTCACACACACCTGGGAATCACCACTTAGAACACAGATTAGATTATTTTCCTTAATATATGATGTATCTCTTTCATCATTGCCTCTAGGACCCTAATAGAGAGAAATCTAAATAGTATCAACATGGTAAAGGAAAACCTGTTAATAGGTAGATATAGTTCTGTTTAGTCATTAGATTTGAGTTCATTGGAAGAGCCACAATATGTTGTGTTGTCAGAATTGTATTACAAGGCTGATCAACATTCATATGGAATTTTGTGATTCTGTAATTATGTAAGTAATGCCGACTGCTCTTGAGTTCCATAAGTACACAAGAAAATTGAGGAAAAGATGATGGGAGAAGATGGATTGTTAAATTTGTTTCTCAATTAAAGCTGACACTTTGGGTAGAGAAATCTGTAGCTCATTGGCTTTTTTTATGGTTCATTTTGCAGCTGTGTTTATTGTTTTAATAAGTAAATATATTATCTCATTAAGGCAGCATTTTCATAACTATAACGACACAAGTTTCTCATATCCACTCACAACACGTATGCCCCAAATGGAACCCCAAGAAAAAGATTTATTAAATCCAATAGAGTTGAAAGATAGGCCTTGTGGGGTGGAGTCTGTAGGTGTCATTGAGGTCGCAGCAAAAAGCAAAGTGTCTTTTATGCAGGAGCTAAAATTGTTGCAAAGATTTTTTTGTTTTGTTTTGTTTTCCTGAGTCCTTCTAATAATAAAGCTATTTAGAAATGTGTGGTGGTTTCCCAGTAACAAATGTGTATGACAAACTACCTTTCAGACTGTAGATGAATAATATGTTTATTACATCCCATTTGGACACTCACAGTGCCATAGCAGCTGAGGAGGAGAGATCTGAGCCAACCTCTTGTACTGTAATCAAAGTCTTAAAAGCTCCAGCCTCTGGATTAGAGAAACGTGGCCCTGATTCTCAAGCAAACAGCTGCCCTGGTTAAGTTCTAACAACAGCTCCATTGGTATGGATGCTGGTGGACACAGATTGGGTCAGTCAATCAATTAGCATGTATTTATTGAACACCTACTACTTCCCCTAGCTTGTTAGCTGTATGACGTTGGTGAAGAATCCAAAATGAAGAGGATATTGATTCTAAGCAAAATACGAAGGAAAGAAGTGTCACTGTCCACATATAACATGCTGCCAATAGAAAACTGGAATCTGTTCTGTTTAAAAGTATTTCAAAGAAAGCAAGAAAGACTTAGTTTAGTTAAATGGTAGGATTTTGGGTGCTAGATTTTAAAGCTGCTTTGCTTGCAAGTGAGGAACTTGTGTGTGTGTGAGGTAAGAATGCACAGAAGGTTTCAGTGTATGTACTGGCTCATTTTCCATGTGACTTCTCTTTGTGACAACTGCCATTTATTGAACACTTACTAAATTCATTGTCTTACTTTGAACCTGTGTGATGAGACACGTTAGCCTCATTGTTTAAAGAAGTAGGAAGAATTAAGCCCTTTACTTGAGGATACTTAGCAAGTAAACGAATAATTGGAAACTGCACCCAGATCTGACTCCAAAACTTATGTCAGATTTAGATATTTGGATAATCTAATTGCTGGATTTCAATGGTTTGAACATGGCTTTCCACTCATTTGTGTCTGTTCCAGGAACGTCTGTTCTACTCCGTCTGTGCACGGCCTGTTTTCACACATCCCTTTTGTCTCTCCGTGTGTGAAGAAAAGCAGCCAGTTACTGCAGTGTGTGGCCATTTACCGCTAATGACGCTGGTGGCTCTTTGAATGGAAGGTAGGCACTACCATTGATTCATGAGACTCTAAAGTTGCAGTTCCTCGTGGATCAGGTCCCGGCTGCCATGTGACGAGGCAGTAGCACAACTCGCGACTTGCTTGCCTCTGCTGCGGCAAGTCCTTCCTTCAGTCAGGGATGAGGCAAGGTGGCGAATCCAGTTTGGAATCATCACAGGGGCTGTGAGGTGGCTCCTAACCCCCTCTCTGCAGCAATGCTGGAGTAAAACATGGGGGAGCATGTTTTATTCTACCAGGAACCAGGATTCCATTTTGGGAGGGAAAGACATACATGGAAAATCAAGTGTTTGGTGCCAAGTGTGGGACACACGGTCTTCAGAAATAAGGTCCAAGTGCCTCTGCTTTGACATAGAGAGGACTTGGAGGCTCTAGGCAGGAACAAAAGAAGAAATAGGACAGATTAGAGGGGAGAATGGATTTTGGATGGGGTCCTGAGTGATGAGATTGCCAAAAAGTTCTTTTTTTTTTGTTCAAGAATGGATGAAGCTAGAAAAGAAGAAAGATTGAAAAATGGAAAGTGCATTAAAATTAGAGATGGAAGGCCCATATTTACAAAGCAACCATTCTTTCCCACCTCCCCAGCCTGAGGCTTTCTTATTGGTAGAAGCTAAGTTTTGTTTGGGTGTTTACCATCTCTTGGACTCTAGTCACATGAACTCCAAAAAGTTCTTTAGAGAGGAAAAATAGACCATTTTGTTCACTCTGTGATGTGGGATGTGATATTCACTCTTATTTTTTTTTTTTTTTTTTTTTAAACTCAGGTTCTGGGTCAGGTGAAGTGACAGTCAGGTCCGTTACCCCATGGGACTTTAATTTTTTATTTATTTACTTTTGGCTGTGTTGGGTCTTCGTTTCTGTGTGAGGGCTTTCTCTAGTTGTGGCAAGCGGGGGCCACTCTTCATCGCAGTGCACGGCCCTCTCACTATCGCGGCCTCTCTTGTTGCGGAGCACAGGCTCCAGACGCGCAGGCTCAGCAGTTGTGGCTCACGGGCCTAGTTGCTCCGTGGCATGTGGGATCCTCCCAGACCAGGGCCTGAACCCGTGTCCCCTGCATTGGCAGGCGGACTCTCAACCACTGCGCCACCAGGGAAGCCCGATATTCACTCTTATGAAGTCATGCATATTTCATGAGAGTTGGGAATATGGGTGGAAGGTGGATGAGAAATCAAGGAAGGGACTGAATTTTAAGTCTGGGGCAGTGTGATGAGCAACACAAACCCTGAATGAGGAATCTGGAGCCCAAGAGGCAGAGGAGGCCACAGGAGCAGCAGTACGTAAGGTATTCTCAGAAATATCAGAGAGGGCTGTAGACTCCTGAAAGTCTCAATTTTTAGACTCCTGCAAGTGCCAGTTGATGTGCAGAAAGAATATCCTCTTACTCCAAGATCCTCAGAAGCACAGCCTGTATAAGCCCTGGGCTCAGAGCTCAACTTGTTGGTGAGTTTGCCTAGTCCATCACCGCCTGGATCTTTGCTCAGTGAGCGACTGGGTGAGTGATAGTGGCGGAAGGCAGGACTGGTTGGAGGACAGTAAAGGGCTGCATAGGTTCCTTTGAAGATGCCCTGGTGGTATGGGTAGGGCAGTACCACCCTTTGTAGGCAGTGTCTTGGTCGATTCAGGCTGCTCTGACAAAGTATCATTGACTGGGGTGGCTTATAAATAGCAGAATTTTATTTCTCACAGTCTTGGAGGCTGAAAGTCCAAGATCAGAGTGCCAGCATTGTCGAGCTCTGTTGAGAGCCCTTTTCCACGTGGCAGACTGCCGATGTCTCCTTCTGTCCTCACATATCAGAGATCAGAGGAAGCAAGCTATCTTGTGACTATTATAAGGGCACTGATTCCATTCATGAGGGCTATACCCTCATGACTTAATCTAATCCTAATTACCTCCCCAAGACCCAAACTCCTAATACCATCACACTGGGGAGGAGGGTTTCAATACATGAATTTTGGGGGACACAAATATTCAGTCCATAATGCACACTAATTGGCAAGATAAATGGGGAAACAGTCTCAGGAATTTGCATTCCTAGCTTAGGTCACAGGCTTAAGTCACATAGATTGCAACAGAGAATGGATTTCATGCTGTTGTTTTTTCCCTGCAATGGTTGCATTTCTTAAAAATGTTTGTGTCTGAGACATCTGCTGGCATAAAACGACCCACCTCAACTAAGAACAGGAGGTCCAGACCCAGTTTCCCTGCTATATCCCACCTCTACTTATCCATCATAGCACTCGTCAGAATCTAGAAAGCTGTGGTGTTTCTATAGTTATTTGGTAATGTCTATTTTTCCTGTTAGATTTCCATGTTCCATAAAGGCAACGCTGGGTCTGCATTTATCTCTATTATATTCCAAATGCTGTTCTTGTCACTTAATGACTATGTGCTGGATGACTGAAATGAAGGGAACCCCATAATCTGAATGAGTGGCTGATGGAAATGACATGAATTATTTCTAAGGGTAGCAGGGTCATGCTTTACAGTTTACAGTGTGCTTGACTACACTTGATCATCTCATGCTCCCTCTTGACTTTGGCAGGAAAGATTGGAATGATGACATGTTGGTTCAGAAAGGGAATATCATTACAGGTTTAACCTGCAAATCAAATGATATGTAAACCTGCCTGAACTAATTAATTGAGATGTGAGGAGTGTGGTTAGTTAAGGAGTGGGATTAAGATCTGAGGGCTGGAGATAATGAAGAAACAGTGTCTTACTAAGCATAAGGTACAATGCCAAGACCCACAAACATGAAGATTTGCAAGAATAATAAAATTAACTAATTTTGGAAATCTGTCCACTTGAGTCAGGTAACAGCCAGTCTACTGAGCCCTAGACCTGTGAATCAGTGAACCAGTGCCAGTGAAGAGACCAAAACAAAAGGAACTTAAAAACTACATACAGGGCCGTAAACTGCAGTAGTCCCACCATCCTTTTTTACTGTTCAAAGGACTGTCGGCACCTCCCACAAATTTTCCCACTTATTGTCTTAGATCAGTGAAATGGACATAGTGTTTCCTGTGGTTGCTGGGAGAATCTCTTCTCATTTAATCAATTCTCTCTGTATAATTGTATCAATATCCATTGTGTCTTCTACCATCGCTATGCAGATACTCCAAGATAACCAGTATCTTTCTGGAAAGTACAATGAGATCATTATGTTGCACATTTTCACTTACTCTGAAGTTTTGTGACCGGCAGGTATGAGTATTAAAAACAAAGAAATAAGGTGGCCTCCAGGCATGCTGTAATACTTCTCACTTTTTCCAAGCCTTGGGTTGTCAAGTGCTGGGAGTCTGTGAATTCAGCTTAGTTTTTATTTCTGCAAGTCACACAATTGAATTATGAGTGTGATTTTTAGTGAAATAGGATTCTTTTCGGGATGTATAGAGATTAAAGATCTTTTCTTTTTCCATCAATCGAGCTAAGGGTTTAAAGCCTTGAGCTGGTCACTTGTTTCTACATGCTCTCCAGCACAGAAGATATCCTATCCCATATGCATCAAGAGCAGACACTTGGTTCCCAAAGTGTGTTTAGATACTTTATCACAATAAGCCACAGATGACAATTTAATTAATCATGATGCACAACATGCCAAGAAGTACTGTGTTCTCTTTTCCCATTGACAAGGAGCTCAGCATATTTTTAAAGGCCAAGGATACAATGAAACCAACCCATGAATCTCATTTAGTGGTTTTATAGCCTGGGACTATGTTTGGCACCAATATAGTATCAGACTCAGGGTCCAGTTAGGAACATAGAAATCATATTAAATATGGCAACAGAAAGAATTTACTATATTGAACTGGATAAAGAGGTGTTAGAGCATGGAAAAATTCACATAGAACACTAAGGTACAACAGAGTTATACATCTAAGGCTTGAAGCATGAAGAAAAGGGGTTGGAATTTCCAGAATCTGGAAACTTAGAGAAGATGCCCTGGAGAAATGAGACTCAAAGCTCTGAAAAGGGGGTACCATGCAGCTGCAGCTAATAGCACAGGAGCTTAGAGAAGGGGTATTGGAGAGCTAGACTCCAAACTCTGAAGAGGAGGCGATGCTTGGCTACTCTTGGTACCTCAGGAGATCAGAGGTTGAACACCACAGAGTTTGGGTCCAGATCCCTGGGAATGGCCAACTCCCAGTGTTAGTCCCTCTGAAGGAACACAGTGAGGCTGGTTCCTAGAGGATCAAAATTATTGGAGACTGGGGCTAACTGCGACTCATTGCTGGAGTGAAATTGGAGTGATGCTGGCAGGAAGAGCAGGAAAACAGGAAGGGACCAGCCTTTTCCTTTACTTCCTGCCTTCCAGTTTCAATCTAGCACCCCATATTGGTGGAACTTAACAGGAAGCCATCTGAAAGGATGAGAAATAGAGTTTTCACGATTCCAACCACATCATTGCAAAGAAGAGTGTAGATGGGTTGATTTAGATATGAGTGATATAGCTTAAAATAAACTTAATGTAGCTGTTAAGTAATATTTGCATATAAAATTAAAAAGTATTCAGTTCAAGCTCAGGAAAAGGCATAAAGAATGAGTAAGGTTGGGGTGTAGGAAAGAGAAAGAATGACCATAAAATATTAATATACTATATTTATCTGTAAGATACAGGCAAATGTTATATGTCAGAAAATGGTTAATACTCTATGAATCTAATTAAGGAAAATCTGTATGTGTGTATGTCTGTGTGTCTAGGCTTTTACCTCTTTCAATAATTAGGACTTGAGTTTAAATAGAGAATTCATACTGTGGTTACCTTAAATGACTTATATCCTTGATTTTTTGAAAAATCACTTTTATTGAGTTAAGTGCACTCTACTGTAATACAGCAAATCATCATAAAAAGAAGATATCAAATCCAACAGACATAAAGCATAAAATATAAACTATGAGTTAATGAGAGCTTATTGAGAAATCCTTATGACAGCTTTTCCTTTTTTAGAAGGATTCATTATTTATAATAAAATGGTGTATTAGAACCCAAATGTAATAAGCCTTTCAATTTGTCTTTGCAAGAATAAGAGAGGAGAGGTATTTGAAATTTCTAACATGAAGTGTTTTTCCGTTTAGAGTGTAGGAGCATCAAAAAAATCCTGATAAAGGTAAAAGTTTGCATAGTCAGTGGTTCCATTCTCTCTGTACAGAAAATGGAAGGAAACAGAGAAGTCTTGCTTGAGTTAAGTGTTGTATATCATCAATGTCTGTGAAATCAAGTGAAAGGTGGTAGAGGGTCAATTTGCACATGATTTAAGGAAGATGAATGGAAGCAAGGAATGAGGAAAGCTAGGCTTGAGATTTAACTGAAAACTGACAGAACCAATTCTGACTATTGCTCGAGTTGTGGAGTCTGGTGATAAATAGTTGCTCCTATTATTGCCAAGTAATCCTGAGTAGTCAGGAGAAAGGGCCATTGAAGTTGGATGTAAAAGCGAAGTATTTTGCAAATGATCTTTTGTAGACTGAAAGTTTTCTGCTAGAACATTTGGAGGCTATGCAAATCTTTTAAAATTTAGCCCTTCAAGAGAATTCTCTGAATGATGATAAAGGTCAGGGCATCCTGACAAGACATAACAGAGAAAGCAAAACAACCTTCTCTTTAAGACAACTGAACTTTAAAACTGCAGTAGTTTTTTGAGGTTAAATAGCATATTCTTGATCCTGGAGATAGTGATCTTTCTAGAAAGAGCAAAGTGACCAAAATAGTGAGAATCTCTTCTGAAATTCTAGATGGAAAGACGGGAAATGAGCCCCACTTTGTGTTTGTCATTCTTGGAAATTTGGAAAAATTGGCAGATTCAAAAACAAACAAACAAACAAGCAAAAAAGGAGTCCTTCATATTTTTATCTTGACTTTAGTGTAAGTATTTCTCAGATTGGCCCTAAATGCCAGTTTCTTTGTGGCAAGGTTTTTTAAAAATTAATTTTAATTGGACTATAGTTGATTTACAATGCTGTGTTAGTTTCTGCTGTACAGCAAAGTAAAATCAGTTACATATACATATATCCACTCTTTTTAAAGTCCTATTCCCATATAGGTCATTACAGAGTATTGAGTAGAGTTCCCTGTGCTGTGCAGTAAGTTCTTATTAGTTATCTATTTTATTATAGTAGTGTGTATATGTCATACACACTACTATATATAAGATTTTCTTTAAACAAACAAATCAGCAGTTGGCACTTTTCTGCCCATTTACGATTCATTGAGAAAGAATGGATGTGAAACCACACAAAGGAGCTAAAATCAAGGTCACCTGCTGATGGTATGATTTGGGGCTTGGATGTATCACACACATCACACTTATTGGGATCCAGAGTCCTCAGTGGGTGCCTGGTTTATGAGCTGTCATGTTGATCAGAGCTCAGCTGCCAAAATATAACTTCCAACTACTGATTTGGAAGTCAGTTGAGTGAGTAACCTCCATCAAGCCAAAAAACGCCAATGCCCCAGCAGCCTCCCCATCTATGAATGCACATCTTCTGGATGCTGACATTCTGTAGCCTCCCATGAGCAGCTCACAGGCACTGAAAGCTGGCAGTGGACAAGTCTCTGGCTCTGTGGATTCTGTGACTCACAGGCACAGCCCCTGTCCTCAAGATGTTCATGGTCTTCTGAGAGGAGGCAGAAGACGGTATAATGAAGGAAGAGCTAATATGAAGGTGTCCTCAGGTGATGGGGGAGCACAGTGGAAGACTGAGGAAGGGGTGGGATGGCGGAAGGCAAGTCAGAGAGTATTCTTGAAGAGGTGTGGTCTGAGTCTTTAAATATGAATAGGGGCGTATGAGGCAGACAAATGGGGAAGGAATAAGATTAATATGAAGAGCCGTCATGTGTGAGTGCTTATTATATTCCAGGCACCTGCAAAGTGATTTGAGAACAGTACCGTATTTAAAATCTTAACTTCATTATGAGATAGACCTTATTATCCCCATTTTATGGATAAAAAAATGGAAATTCAGGGTGTAAGTGGCAAGCAGATCATTTAAACTGTTTCTGTGAAAAGCCAGGTGATAAATATTTTTAGCTTTGGGGGTCATATGGCCTCTGACAAGTACTTAGTTCTGCCATTGTGGCATGAAAGCACTCCTGGAACAATATGTAAATGAGTGAATGGGGTTGTGCTCAAATAAAACTATTTACAAAAACAGGCAGGAGACCAGATTTGGCAGGGCTACAAGTAGAAGTGCCCAACAGAATATGTGGGTCTGGGATTCCAATGAGAGATAAAATGGAGTTTGCTAAAGATAGTGCCGTCTTTGACTTTAGCCATGTTTCTTTATTGGAGATATTGGGGAGGGGATCTGATCACTAGTTGGATTTCCAGCTTAGATACTGTAAATATTTTCCGTGTGTTTTCTAAAGGCTCAGTAGTGCGTTAGGATAATAGAGCTTATTACTATTTTATGTTATGATAGTGATGATACATGAGAAAGTGAACAATGGGTACTTCTTCAGCACTCAAGCTGTGTTGAGAGTGCCACAAGAATTCAGAGGAAAAAAATCACAAGAAAATAAGATGTGAGACATTTTTAGGATTTTAAATTATATACGAATTTATAAGCCCACGAAGTTTTATGTATTATTATGCATATAAATATTTTTGAAGTACATATGCATTATTCTGGGTTTGAGTTAGTCCATGAAGAGAAAGAATGGCATTTGTAGTTTGTCTAATTAGGGGTAATTAGGAAGCTGTTTGCTGGAATTTAAAACCATTGTCACTTAGTGAGAGCAATAACCATTCAGGGTCCTGTTGGCACCGCTCGTTTCCAGAATTTGCTTTCACACCTCTGGGCCTGGTTGATGAGAGTCATAAAGGTAAATGAAACGTACATAGTCCCTGCAGTCCTGGGGCTTATAGACTAGCGATGGAGGTAGAGTTAGCAAATTACCATGGCATTAACTGTACACTCATAAGTTGTTATTTATATTACAAAGGGAAGTGGTTTTATGAGAGCTTGTAAAGTGGGGATTTCACCCAGTGAAAGGTTAGGGAGTCAGGAAGGCTCACATCAATGGGAGAAGCAGGGACATTCAATGGAGCCAGCTCAGTAATCACCTGTGCCTCAAAGAAGGACTCTTCAAGGTGTCATCCTTCCCTTGCAGCTGATGATGCAAGCCATGAATGGGGGAGAGGAAGGTACATTACCAGGGGTTCATCTGCAACCAACTCCAATGCCGACTGCCTGATCTTCTCTTCTTGTGTTAGCATTGGTACGAATTCATTGTATCTTTGGGATACAATGATAGTATATCAGACCATATAATATAATCAGATAATATATCGACCATATATTAGTTTTTAGAAATAGGCAGTATTTTCTGCTTTGCTCAGCCTACACTGACTAACAGAAACCTTAATAGCTTCAGAACATTTCCTCAAAGTGAAAACCCAGGAAACTTCATACTACATGAGTTGACTATGAGAACTCGCCTCCTATTAAAGTTACTAGACGTTTTTCATAATGGGCCCTTCATTTCCCTCAGTGTGAGCTGCAGAAATCAGGCCCATTTTAGCATAAACCCTATACTGATAGGCAACAATGTACAACATTGGCAACAATGTTGTAAAACAAAAGTTATAGGAAGAAAAAAGTTTTTTCTTTGTTTTGAAATTTGCTCTATAAGTATGTTTGAGTTTTAGACATGTTCAATAAATCGGAAG
>NW_006785605.1:91193-103497 GCF_000442215.2 Lipotes vexillifer
TCGGAAGAGACAGTTTTTCTAACTGTACTTTTCTTATGTTTACTATTCTTTCATGTTATGGGTTGAGTTACATCCCCCCCAAATTCACATGTTGAAATCCTAACCCCTAGTACCTCAGATTTGGAGACAGGATCTTTAATGAGGTAATTAATTTAAAATGAGGTCATAAGTGTGGGTCCTAATCCAGTATGACTGGTGCCCTTATAAGAAGAGGAAATCTGGACATGGAGAGTTACAGAGAGAAGACCACATGAAGACGTAGGGAGAGACAGCCATCTACAAGCTAAGAGACAGATGCCTCAGAAGAAACCAACCCTGCCGATGCCTTGATCTCAGACTTCTAGCCTCCAGAACTGTGAGAAAAGTAATTTCTCTTGTCACCCACACTGTGGTATTTTGCTACGACATCTCTAGCAAACTAATGCCTTCCATAAGAAACAAACAATTTAAGACTAACCCCAAATTAGAAGGAAAATGAATTTAGAAGCTCACTTTGCCTAGTTTGTAGTTTTGCACTAGTGTCTTTCCTGGGTGTAAACCCTTTCTTCTGCATATAGTGAACAGAAACATTTCTCATAAAATGATTGTTTTTGCTTTGCTCTCAGTATGTAACACTTTGTAATTGGATTTATTTATCCCTCCATTTACTCTGGACATAATCTAGAATAGGACATTTATCACATCCTATATTTATAATATTGGAGAAGTCAACCTAAAGGGCTGCATTTCAGGAAAGAAACATGGTGACCACAAAACAAACTAATACTTTCCATATAAAATAAAGAATCGCATGTGTAAGCATGAGCAGAACTGCTCTGAGGAGAAAGCACAGGCATCTCCAATTCAGTACGCAAATCTAGACTTACGCTGGTTATTCAACATCTTTCTGAAAGCTGAGGCTATTTCAGAATAGGGGAGTCTGGGTTCCCAGAGGATTACCTCAGGCATCCCTCAAATACCGAATTGCCCCATGTTAAAAGTAGAATTCAGGGCTTCCCTGGTGGCGCAGTGGTTGAGAGTCTGCCTGCCGACGCAGGGGACGCGGGTTCGTGCCCCGGTCCGGGAAGATCCCACATGCCGGGGAGCGGCTGGGCCCGTGAGCCATGGCCGCTGAGCCTGCGCGTCCGGAGCCTGTGCTCCGCAACGGGAGAGGCCACAACAGTGAGAGGCCCGCGTACCGCAAAAAAAAAAAAAAAAAAAAAAGAAGAATTCAGTTTATGAACACCAAACAGTCTCTGACGTTGCAGGAATGTGACTGATAACTCTGATAACTCTTGTGTAAAGTGAAGCCCCACACTGTGAGGATTGGGTGGTTGTAGTGGCCGAATAGGGTCTCATCTCCAAGAAAATTCCCATAAATTTGTAAGCACAGTTTTACCTACAGCCCTTTCTGGTGTGAGGATGCTAAGATGTAGCCTGGGAGGGTTTCTTCCAATCACTCCCCTGGGGTCATCCTTTTAAAGCTGCTGCTCCACCTGTGATGGCTCTGGACAGCAGTAGAATCAGTGCGCCGGGCCAGTACAATCACAGGTGGCCCTGGGGTCCAGAAAGACCCTGACACCAACGAGAATGTGTTTGAGACTTTTAGTGCTTAAATTTTCCTTGTCTGTCATTCCCTGAAAATGATGAAAGAAGCTGCTCATCAAACGTTGGGCCATCTTCAGATGGGGTCATTGTCCCTCTGCGGAGGTCAGGGGTGAGGGAGGTACCCTCACGGTCTGGCCTGCCATTGCTTAAGAGGGTTAAATTTGAGGTTAAATCCTGTGCATCTGACACTTCATCTTATTTCTAATAATATGAAAGAAGTACCCAAAAACGTTCCTTTTGAGTCTCCAGGGGAAGTCTGACTTCATTTAATACTGTGATTTAAAAAACACATCTTACCTTTTCTGCTTTATTGGCAGTCTCTCCAGTTTGATTCAATACCATATTTATTTAAAGCTGCCACATGCTGTTCTTATGGGTCATGCAGAATGTAAGGACTCTGGGTGGTCCAGGAGCCTCTGACTTTGCCCTAGTTTCATTAATACATGTGACCCGGGGCAGGGCTGGCTTCTGGACTGTGTACAGGGCTCCACACTCAGAGGAGCCCTCAGTCTTGGAATTTAATGCTCTTCAATTGCTGTGTGAAATTTTTAATAATTTTATCTTTAACTCTATGTTTTGTAAGTGAAATCTGATGGGCCAATGGAGCATACACTGGGGTCTGGGAGCCTTGTTCATAGGCTGTGCTGTCTGTGTCTCCTGGACATGTTGTCAGCCCTCTCCCTTGTCTCTCTGCAGTGACAGCTGGCACCCTCCATCCCCAGCAGAGGCCTGGGCATGGGCACAGGTCTGCATTCAACCTGAAAATATCCACATGTCCAACATTAAGCAGCAAATAAAAAATACCACAACAGGTAGAGAAAAAGACCATGGAAGGAAGGAGAAATATTTTCCCCTGCTTTTTGAACAAGGGACCCACATTTTTATTTTGCATAGGGCCCTGCAAATTATATAGCTGGTCCTGACCCAAGGCCATTCCGTCCAGCAATAAATAAATTACATGTGTCCCTTTGATGTTTCCTGCAAACTAAAGCCTCAGTAGTTGTCTCTACTCTGACATACTGGGCTTTGTGTCTGCAGCCTTCTCTGTTCCTTCTACATTCCTTGACCCAGTTCAGCAAAACTGCTTTGTGTCTGACTTGAGAATCACAGTCCACTGTTGTTGTCCCCAAGGAATTTGTAGTGCATGTGGGAAGAAGAAACACAAATTTAGGAATTATAGAAAAATAGGGTAAGCTGGGATGAAGTGAGAGAGTGGCATGGACATATATACATTATCAAATGTAAAATAGATAGCTAGTGGGAAGCAGCCGCATAGCACAGGGAGATCAGCTCGGTGCTTTGTGACCACCAAGAGGGGTGGGATAGGAAGGGTGCGAGGGAGGGAGACGCAAGAGGGAAGAGATATGGGGATATATGTATATGTATAGCTGATTCACTTTGTTATACAGCAGAAACTAACACCATTGTAAAGCAATTATACTCCAAAAAAAAAAAAAAGAAAGTTTAAGGTGATGAGGAAAAAAATGAGAAGTCTTAGAATAAAAGCAGCTGAGTTGAAACCAGGCTCACCACAGGCATAATACACTCTGGGCCATTTGGTGTCTCTAATCCTCAATTTCCTAACCTGAAAAAAAATTAGAACAAAGACAAGATTGTCTTATAGGGTTTAATGAAGGTAAAATGCTTCTATGGATGTGAAACTGTTGTGTATTCTTAGCATCCCACAATTATAGAAAAATATGTGAACTGTTTCTAAAGTGCGTGATGTAAGAGTAATATATTCAGTAGAGGAAAGCAGTAGAGTCGCCAGTGAAGTTGGAATTTGGGCAGATACTAACCAGAGGTTCATTTTTTTCTCTGTCATTGTTGGGGGTCAACAATTTTCCCCCATTTTCCCCCATTAATGCTGTTCCTTCAAGTGTTCCAAACCATAGAGCAACTGGGGTAAGCACTGAGCACCCTCAAATGAGAATCAGCTGTGCACTTTCTACACTCTGAATCCCCAGAAAGATGCAGTTATAAGGCTCAGTTATAGGAAACTGTACCTTGGGCACTTGCAGAACTAATCAAGTTAGTTTGGAAATTTGGGAGTTAGATGAAATAGAAAGCAGTATTGATTTCCTCTATCCAAGCTTCCTGAGTGTGAAAACATGCTTAAATGATTAATCAGCAAATGGATTGGGTCCTTCCAGTGGGCAGGATTTGTACAGGGTGTTAATATCCTTCAATGACAAGGATAGACATCTCTTCGATTTAGCCAGCAGTCTTTTATGCTGGAAGTCATTAAGCTCAGCAAAGATAGAGCTAGGACAGGGACCCAGGCCTCTTGGTTTACAATTATTCAATAAATCCAACAAATTTTACTGATCAATGGTGTTAATTCTGAGGATGCACTGGAGAGCTTGGCAGGATTTGGCCCTGCCATCATGGATCTCTCACTGGGGAGGAGGTTTACATTAATCAAGAAATTATACATATAAATTAAATTATACCACTCAGAGGTATATTGCCTCATGAGATCACATGCAGAAGATAATAACTTTGGGAGGTTAGGTGACTCTGAGGGGTGACATGGGAGCCGGGAGCCGGAGGAGGAATACCAGTTAACTAGGAGGTGATGGGGGGAGGAGAGAGAGAAGTGGATCAGGTGGAAGTTGCCACAGCAGGGGGGCGTGGGGCAAATGTGAGAGGCATGAAGCAGTGTGGCATGGTTAGTGTTCTTGAAGCAAAGAGAGAAGGAGGTGTGGGGTGAGATGTGGCTGGAGACAAAAACAGTGGCTAGATTATTCAGCCTCTGAGTAATCGTGAATCATGTTAGTTTTTACTTTAAGCTGGGAAAATGAGAATAACATCAGTTTTTCTTTTTTAAAAAAATTCTTTCGTTTTAATATTGACCTGGGCATGATAAGTATGGAATTCCTTTGAGACATCATGTGGGGATGTCAGTGGGACACCTGGGTAAGGGAGCCCACAGCTTAGAGGGGAGGCAGGTGAGTCACTTGCATATAGATGGCAGTTGAAGATATGGGAGTGGTGACTTCCTTCAGGGAGAGTGCAAAGCGTGAGGAAAGAAGACCACTTAGGATGATCATCACCAGCATTTAATTATTGAATTTAGAGGCAGACAGATCTAAAATGGAATCTGATAAAGAGTGCCAAGAGAAAAAAAAAATGAAAGAAAGAATGTGCAATGTGGGTCTTGGAAACTATGGAACAGAATGTTCTGAGAAGTAGAATTGGTCATAGTGGAATATTCTTCTTTTTTTTTTTTTACAAGATGTTGGGGGTAGGAGTTTAGTAATTTATTTATTCATTTTTGCTGTGTTGGGTCTTCGTTTCTGTACGAGGGCTTTCTCTAGTTGCGGCAAGCGGGGGCCACTCTTCATCGCGGTGCGCGGGCCTCTCACTATCGAGGCCTCTCTTGCTGTGGAGCACAGACTCCAGATGCGCAGGCTCAGTAGTTGTGGCTCACAGACCTAGTTGCTCCGCGGCATGTAGGATCCTCCCAGACCAGGGCTCGAACCCGTGTCCCCTGCATTAGCAGGCAGATTCTCAACCACTGCGCCACCAGGGAAGCCCCAGTGGAATATTCTTTTGATGGGTCAGGTTAGAGGATGATGAAAATATATCCCCTTTTTTTAATTTAAAAATATTTTATTGCTAAAAAATGCTAAAACAATGATGGTAATGACATCAAAGATCACTGATCACAGATCACCATAACAAATATAAAACAATGGAAAATTTTGAAATATTGTGAGAATTACCAAAGTGTGACACAGAGACACAAAGTGAGCAAATGATGTTGGAAAAATGGTGCCTGTAGTCTTGCTCAACACAGGGTTGCCACAAACCTTCTAATTTGTAAAAAACATAGTATCTGCTAAGCACAATGAAGGAAAGCTCAGTAAAATGAAGTATGCCTGTATCTTCTAATTGTTATATATCCCTTGGTTTAGTGACATGGAGATTGTTGATGAATTTGGGGAAGGAGTTAGGGTGCAGTGATAGAGTGCTATCATGAGTGATCTGAGAAGTGATGAAGAGATGTGGAAGGGAAAAACTCTCTTGAAAAGTTTTGACCGTGAAGAGATGGGGTGAGAGAGAGGGTAGCCAGATGAATTTCCCACTATGGTAAGCATCCTCACTTCTGACTCTGAGATTCTAGATTTCTACTTCTGTATTCGCTGCTTCACAAAAACACACAGGGTTAGACTTCAGGTTGTTAGAGACATCTTGGGGTTCAGCTCAGAGCATCATCTCTGGTTCTAAAAAGTCAGTGAAATCCCATATATACCATCTCATGAAATAAGCCCCCCATATCCATATGTGTCACAGTTACATTGCTGTTGGAAGGGTTTCAAAGAGGAAAAGATAAAATTCCACAACCCACATAGGGCTTTATTTTTATAAACAAAAGTAGAGCTCTGGGAAATATCTTAATATAAACAATTGATGTTTTTGTTAATACAGCTGCATTCAAAAGTAATAGATTCACTCCCTGCTATGGAAAGTGATGAGAACAGTTCTGTTCTGCCAATAGCCTGTTTAGTAACTAAAGATGTTTATTTCTTAGCATTAACTCACTGCTCCTGACATTAGGAAAAGCAAAGCCTGTCTAAAATATATACTTATTTATGATTCTTCCAAACCCTTATTCTCTAAGGCTTCTTTTATTTTTATTGAGTGAGCTCTATGTCAGTGAAATGTAGTCATCTGTCCCTTTCTGGAAGCAGTAATTTAGCAACCTGTGAATGAAGTTCACAGGCTGCTGATAAGTGTAGCTCAGCAGCTAATGCTAGGGATACAAATGGGGCCCCCTGATCAGGCTGAGAAAACACTCTTCAGTATGTCCTGGGTAAGGAAATAAAAGTAAAGACTTTTCAAGGAAAAGTGTTTATGGATGTTGAATACACTGCAGAGGGACACTTGTTATGGTAGTAGAGTTAATTTAATAAATAATCTTAAATTGATTAAAGCCTTTATTTATCAGCTGCTGCACAATTATGATGTCATATGCTGCACTATCGGTTTTGCAAACTTGTCTCACTATCACTTATCACTGCAACAACTCTGTGAATCGGGCAAATTGTTCAGCTTCCCTGAACTTCAGCAACATGGAAATAATGATGATGACTAAGTTCATAAAGCCAATTTAAAGTGGGAAAAACAAATTTAGAAATTAGGTCCAGACTTCTACTTTCAGTTAAGATAGAGTAGCCAGAACCTACTTATTCTCTGACCTGAAATGACCATACATACCAGGCAACATGGAAGGATTGGATATCCACATGCAAAAACATCAATATATACAATTCCAATGTCTTTCTAGAATGTGACTTTCTAGAAATTTCTAAAGGGCAAACTTAAATGGATGAAGAGATGGCTGGTGAAAGTGTGGCCAGACTTAATTCAGAGAGAGTTTAAGACTAAAATAAAGGTGGGGGTTATAGTTACACAATAGAATATAAATCATCTATAACACTTGAAAAAGCGGAAATGATAGAGTAAAATTTGGAAGACAAGGAGAAGAAAAAATCGAAGGTAGTATAGAAACCAGTATAGTTGGAAACTAAAAGGCTTTTTTTCTTTTAGGTTGGCAGATGAAGTAAAAGAGCTATAATATAAACATACTTAAATGTTTAAGTGTAATTACCCTGTTGTCAAGCCCCACAGATTCCCCCTGTGATTCCTGTAAGACCTGAGTGGACCCCCTGGGAAATGTCCAGCAACGTTTGGAGAGCTGGATGTCTACCTTGGGGTCTCTTTTTCCCATCAGAGAAACTGTAGGCCCAGGGGACCCTCTTGGTGTGTTGCTGTGTCAGCCCGGGAGAAGGGCAAAGTGGCCAGTGTGTAACTGCTCCTCTTACCCTTCTAATGCCATCCTTCTCAGTACCCGTGGTCCGGGGGTCCTTCAGTTTCACCTTCAGCATCTGGGATTTCCACAGTAGTGTCTTGTCTATGGATAGTTGCTAGTTGGGTCTTCTTGTGAAGGGGACTGAAGTTGGGAATGGCCTATGTCACCATCTTGCTGATGCCACTTCTTTGGATAACAATTTTCAACTCAGTACACTTTAGGAAAATGTGGGGCTTAATTCAAAAAATATGAATCAGGCGTATGTCTATTGCCAATAAACTTATATATGTGTTTGTGCCTGTATGAATATAAATTTTGTTTTGTTCAGAAACAAGCAAACACTCCAAAAATCGCATAATCCCCTAGAATCAGGTGGTGGACAGGGAGGCAAGGCAGTGGAGAAGAAATGAAAAAAAAACACACCAAAACCTTACTATTCATAGTAGGGAGTTTTAGTCAGGTACTAGCAAAAAACCGGAAGAGTAAATAGAAAAATATAGTTAGACCAGAGATGTACTTGTGCAGGTGAAACTATGATAGAAGGATTTTTGTTGTGATATCCTTGTAAAAACAGAAGATTAGAAGTAATCTAAATATCCAGCAACTGGAGCTGCAAAACCATACAACAGAATCTTTGGAAAAACTCTGTGTACTTGTATGGAATGATCTCTAAGATCAATTTTATTTATTTATATAAATTTGTTTATTTATTTTTGGCTGTGTTGGGTCTTCGTTGCTACGCATGAGCTTTCTCTAGTTGCAGTGAGCAGGGGCTACCCTTAAGTGCGGTGTGTGGGCTTCTCATTGTGGTGGCTTCTCTTGTTGTGGAGCACAGGCTCTAGGTGTGCAGCCTTCAGTAGTTGTAGCACATGGGCTCAGTAGTTGTGGCTTACGAGCTCTAGAGCTCAGGCTCAGTAGTTGTGGCACACGGGGTTTGTTGCTCCACGGCATGTGGAATCTTCCTGGACCAGGGATGGAAACCATGTCCCCTGCATTGGCAGGCGGATTCTTAACCACTGTGCCACCAGAGAAGTCCCTCTAAGACCAATTTTAAATGTCAGGAGCAAAGCACAAATCCTTGTGTATGAAATGCTACCAATTGGATAAGCAAATCAACAGCGTACATACACATATCATACAAAATATATCTAGAAGGGTAACCAACAAAAATGAGCATACAACTGAGGTGTCCATGGAGAAGGAAGTATAACAAGGGGTCAGGAGTAGGAGGAAAACTATTTATTGAATAATTTTAATACTTTTTGAATTCTGTACCATCTGTGCATGTATTAATTTTAAAATAATAATTAGTTTAAAATTTTATCTTGTGGTTAGGTGAAATTCACACAACATAAAATCAACAATTTTAAAGTGTATAATTCAGTGACATTAGTATGTTCACAGTGTTGTGCAACAATCTAGTTCTTAAACATTTTCATCACCCCCAAAGGACATGCTGTACCCATTAAGCAGTCACTCACTATCAGTAGTTTTCAAAGGAAAAAAAAAAAAAAACCCTGACCATGCTTGCAAAGCCATCCACAGTCTGCAGCCCCAATTCCAGCTATACTTCTGCTTCCTATGTTGATTCATAAGTCTCCTTTCTGTCCTCTTGAATTTGCTACATGCTTTTTCTCTCCTCACTATCTTTTCAGATGCTGCTCTCTCTGCCTGTAACATATAAGCTCCCCTGTTTTCATCTATCAAAATACTCATCCGTTTTTGAAGTTTCCCTGAATGACCAGGCCAGGTTTTCTATCCAGGTTTGCTGTCCAAACTAGGATGCTCTCTCACAGCTACAGAGATCATACAGCTAGTTAGTGGTCTAGTTGGGATTCAGACATAGAAAAGCTGATGCTAAAGCTGTGCTTTCAGTAACCCAGCTCTGCTGGCCATTCACTGGCATATCTAATTATATTTAATTCACTCCTGATAGTACAGAGTTAATTTTTCACAAATACAAGCCTTAGTTCTCAAATACATGCACTCTGAGTACTGGGACATGTGATGTGCTTCCTGCACAAGGCTTCAGGGCTTGGCATAAAACAAGATACCCCGCAGCCTACATGATTTTGAGCTTAAATGAACATTTGGAGAGTTAGAGTAAATGGAAACAAACCAACTAGTCCTATGGTGACGCTAGTGGCAGAAGGAGAAAAGCCAATACTGACTACAGTTCCTGTTCCTGAGCTCCAGACCATTATCCGCCTCTGATGAATTATGTGTGAAATTGGAGAGATTTCAAGGGGAAGTCACACACAGATCTTGAAACAGACATGAGGGTTTTTAAATGCATGCTCCATATTTCAGTGCACGAGAAAGAAAACCACAGAAAATTGCACAAAAAAGGTCAAACTTGCATTCTCTGATGGGCAGTTCCTTTGGGATTGAGGTCATAAGCAAACTGTTTTGGATTTTCCCCTGAATAAAGAAGTCACTGGTTGTTATACATTTTTAGACATCTGAATTGCACCCCTAAGTTTCTTCTATAAGCCTTTAATTGGGTTTCATTGGCACATAAGCCATTCTCTTCGTCGTGCATGTTGCTGCCTGTATGTGATGCTATGGATTTTGCTCCCTTTTGAAAAGTGGATACCATAACTATATGTCCTATGACATTGGCTGCCATGGTGCAATTAGAGGTGAAATAAGTCTCACCATCTTGATGACAGCCTGTATAAGTGAAACCAGGGCATACAGAAGGCTCTGAGAAAATGAAATCTTGTAGTCTTTAACACTGTGATTATTACCCTCTGTCAACTTGTATGTTTTTTTCACACAAAAAATCAATTATTACAGTTCATGCAGATGTTAATTTTGACATCAAATATCACTAGGAGAACATTAACAATTTCAGATCTTTTATATTAAAATTGGCTAAGATGGCTATTTCAACAAATGCAAGAGATGCTGTAACCATATAGCCGTCTCATTCTGAGAGATTTATATGATTGCTTCAGTCTCAGTGTAGGGCATTGAAGAAAACATGGGGATTCAACTAATAAGGCAGCGTCTGGGATTTGGAAGCCAGGGAGCTAAACAGCAGCATTGGAAATGGTTTATGAGGGCACTGTGACTTTTCTCTTAAAGAGAGAATTTTTCCTCTCAGCGATAGTTTTAACTTCTACTTTCTATCTTTTAAAAACTTAAATCAAAAATCTTATTTTGCAAAAACTTAGATAGGATTTGGCTGATGTGCCCTGATAAGGGAAAAATGTATATTTGATGCAATGATGAGGATGATGACAGTAACTGACATTGACTGAGTGCTCACAATGCGCCAGGCACTGTCCTAGGTATTCTACATATACTCCTAGTTTAATTCTCTTAACTACCAAATGAGATAAGTAGTATTATTCCCATTTTTCAAATGTGAAAACTAAGGCGCAGATTAGTCAAGATAAGTAACTTGATTAAGGTCACACAGCTAATAAGACATATAACCACTGTGAGCATTGTGTTTTACCACTTCCCATTTAGAGCTACCAGTTAATGAGTACTTGCCCTTGGGTCTCATGTAGGTTTGTTTGTTTGTTTATTTGACTTCCACAACAAATCAGCTAGATCTTTTCATTTTATAGATAACATAACTGAGGCTTATAGAAATTAAACAAATTGCCTGTAGTCATCCTGTTAGTGTTACCGAATTTTCAATCTACTAGTGAAATCTGCCTCCGTGTAATAAAGTGTTTCGTTTTGGTCATTTCTCTGGTCATCACATTTTTCTTAATATCTCCAGTGACATTGCATTTTCAAACCATCTTAGCATGCACAATACCTTGTGCAGGTAGAAGGATTTGTTGGACTCTGGTGGAGAATGTTCCAATCTTTAGAATTAGAGGCATATATTTGGTACAAGAAAGACCTTGTCTCTATCTTGGTTTATCTCTATAATGAAAACAAATCTCCTGCCTTGAATCTAATGGCATAGAATTGACGTGTGATGTGCAATTTTTTTTAATGTGTTTCATCTTCAAGCTGCTCTTCAAGAGTTTAAATCTTTGTTCCAATAGGAATGTAAAAATAAATTTAGGTGCTAGATTGCTTATGTTAATGCCTTTTCTTTTTCTTTTTTAATTTTTGGCTGCGTTGGGTCTTCGTTGCTACACGCGGTCTTTCTCTACTTGTGGCGAGTGGGGGCTACTCTTTGTTGCAGTTCGCGGGCTTCTCATTGCGGTGGCTTCTCTTGTTGTGGAGCACAGGCTCTAGGCGTGCAGCCTTCAGTAGTTGTAACACGTGGGCTCAGTAGTTGTGGCTCGTGGGCTCTAGAGCGCAGGCTCAGTAGTTGTGGCGCACGGGCTTAGTTGCTCCGCGGCATGTGGGATCTTCCTGGACCAGGGCTCGAACCCGTGTCCCCTGCATTGGCAGGCGGATTCTTAACCACTGCGCCACCAGGAAAGCCCTAATGCCTTATCTTGATCGCTATAGAATTAGCAACTTTTCTTCCAGCAGAGATGTCTATAGGAAAGATTTGTTGTATTTTTCAAGTGTATTTATAGTAATAATGTGCTTGGCTCTTATTCTTTAGCACTTTATGTAAGTATTTTAATTAACTCTCACTGTACTCAGGACATAGATATTGAATCCATTTCATTAAGGTACCGAAGGTGAAAAACAACCAGGAGGTCATATGGTCAGATATAATTGCCAAATGTCAAGTAGTTAATAAGGGACAGAACCATTGACACCATAGGCACTGCTTACTGGGCACAGCAATGAAATCATTAAAATTAAAATGACATGGGAGGGGCAACTCAAAGGACATGCTGGAAGTGGAAGCAGTAGGTAGAAGGTTGAGGGGGTTTCTAGTTCTATGAGGACATGATAAAAAGAAGGTCGTGGTGTGTGTGTGTGTGTGTGTGTGTGTGTGTGTGTGTGTGTGTGTGTGTGTGTGTGTGT
>NW_006785605.1:104034-109114 GCF_000442215.2 Lipotes vexillifer
TGGGCTCTAGAGCGCAGGCTCAGTAGTTGTGGCGCACGGGCTTAGTTGCTCCGCGGCATGTGGGATCTTCCTGGACCAGGGCTCGAACCCGTGTCCCCTGCATTGGCAGGCGGATTCTTAACCACTGCGCCACCAGGAAAGCCCTAATGCCTTATCTTGATCGCTATAGAATTAGCAACTTTTCTTCCAGCAGAGATGTCTATAGGAAAGATTTGTTGTATTTTTCAAGTGTATTTATAGTAATAATGTGCTTGGCTCTTATTCTTTAGCACTTTATGTAAGTATTTTAATTAACTCTCACTGTACTCAGGACATAGATATTGAATCCATTTCATTAAGGTACCGAAGGTGAAAAACAACCAGGAGGTCATATGGTCAGATATAATTGCCAAATGTCAAGTAGTTAATAAGGGACAGAACCATTGACACCATAGGCACTGCTTACTGGGCACAGCAATGAAATCATTAAAATTAAAATGACATGGGAGGGGCAACTCAAAGGACATGCTGGAAGTGGAAGCAGTAGGTAGAAGGTTGAGGGGGTTTCTAGTTCTATGAGGACATGATAAAAAGAAGGTCGTGGTGTGTGTGTGTGTGTGTGTGTGTGTGTGTGTGTGTGTGTGTGTGTGTGTGTGTATGTAGAGAGGATGGGAAGATCTCTGGCTTAGAAAGACAAATGCTGAGAGAGAACAGAAACCATGGCAAAGGAGAGCTTTTAGAGGTACAAAATGTCATTTGCCATATAGATTGCTCATGCGACTTAAACCAACATGTTGTTGGCCATAATGGAAAACCATGTGTAGCTCAGTTCCATCACTTACCAGTATAAATTTGGACTGGAATAGTTGTCTAATAGGGATGACAATACTGTCCTCCTAGTGTTACTGTGCTATGTTAATGAGAAAATGTGGAAAAGGCCTTTGATAAATCTCTTACAATTTTATGTTGTTCCAAGTAAAATTAAAAAAAAAAAACAAGTCAGGAAAGCAGAGTAGTGGTTGTCAAATACGTAAATGCACTAATGTGGGAGAAGAATTAAATATTCTTTTGAGGTATTGGTGGATAGAAACAAATTTTGACTTAATGGCAAGCCTGGTATCAATGGAGACTGACCAGAAAGGAATAGTTTTCCTTGAGAATTTGTTAGTTTTCTGTCACTGGAAGATATGAAAACATTGTGGTCACTTAGTGTGAAGGTGATTCAAACATTAGATCAGCATAGGTAAATTATAAGATTACTTATAATCTTTAAGGTCTATGATAATAACAAAAGTCAATATTAGGAGAAAATATATTTCTCCATTGATTTTCCTATTTCTAGACTAAGGACCTGCTTCTTTAAGGCAAAGTTGTAACAAGTAAAAGAAAATCTCATTTCATATAACAAGTGCTTTGTCCAGGGAATTATGTCTTATGACACACATTTTTGGAAAGCCTCTGGGGTCACTTACTATAAAATTTGTCACTTTAAGAGATGGTACAAGTAAAAATGTGGATCATTTCAAAGCAGGTGTTAATGAAAGCTTGAAAGATATTATACTGCATTTGCATTTTATTTTCGTGTCTCCCTTTCTAGGGCAGGGATCTGTATACTCTTTCTGTGAAGAGCCAGAGAGTAAATATTTTAGGTTTTATAAGTTGTTTCTGTGTCAGCTACTCAACTCTGATATTGTAGCTCCAAGGCAACCATAGACCATGTGGAAATGAATGGGCCTGGCTGTGTTCCAATAAAGCTTCAAGACAGGAGGCCCATGGGCAGTAGTCTATCCTTGTTCTAGAATGTGAGTTCCATGAGGGCAGTGTGTCTGTCAAGTGTCTCAGTTGCAAGGGATGGTAATCACCTCCGTGTAATTTGAGCAGAAAAGAACTTATTCAAGAATATTGCAGTTTGCAGAATCTCTAGGAGACTAGAGAACTAGGATTGAATGCCACGTACAAGAAAAATCACACCAGTCACCTTTCAGAACAGATCCCATGAAAAAGCCTCTTCTCCCAGGCACCTAAAGGTGCTTTCAGAACTGTCCTGGATACTGCCTCTGGATCACTGCTGCTGGATACTGGGCATGGCTATCTCTGTTACTATTTCTGTCAGCCTCACCAGAACAAAATCTGCAACAGTCCCTGCTTCATTACCTCAACAGCTGTGGAATCCAGGTCCAGCGCGGGTGCCTCTGATTGGCAGAGCTAGGTCAAAGCCCCGTATCCTAGCTGTAATGAAGGCTGGGGATGCGAGTATCCAACATTTTCACCTTACGTGGTTGATACATGAAATGGAGAATTCCCCAAACCTAAGAAGGAGGTTCATTTGCTGGGCAGTAAAATATCTACTATAAGGACTGAGTTTTCTTCGCATTTGTCTATGTAGTGCCTTATGTGTTGCCTAGTGTACAAGAGACTGTCAGGAGAAATATATTTAATAAACAAAAAATAGAAAAATAGTTACTGAAAGAGGCTTAACTTTTAAAGGTGATACCAGGGATGATTATTCTTTCCCCACACTATATGCCCAAGCTCTTATAGACAGGGATGTATAGTAAGAAGGCAGTGCCCTAATATTCCTGAGAAGACAGTGGACTTCTCATTCATTCATTAATCCACTTATTAATTGACTATTTGCGAATATTCCTCTGTGGCAGGCAACACATAGGTGAAGGAGACAGAATGGCGAGCATAAACCAAAGTGGGTACTGCCCTGGAAGGAGACAGAATGGCGAGCATAAACCAAAGTGGGTACTGCCTCTCCTCTAGGTGAGGAGAAAGACATTATAAAAGAGGAGATACTGTAAAATTGCCAGCTACTTAGTTGCTACAAATAGTATCTAGAATATATAAAGAACTCTTACAACTCAACAACAAAAAGACAAACTAGTCAATTAAAAAATGGGCAGAGGACTTGAACAGACATTTTTGGAAGGAAGATATACAAATGGCCAATATGCGTATGAAAAGATGCTCAACATCTTTAGCCATTAGGTAAATGCAAATCAAAGCCACAATGAGATACCACTTCACACTCACTAGGATGGCAATAACAACAACAGCAACAACAAAAAACAACAACAGAAAATGACCTGTTGGTGAGGATGAGAAGAAATTGGAACACTTGTTCATTGCTGGTGGGAATATAAAATGGTGCAGTGGCTGTTCAAAACAGTTTGGTAGTTCCTCAAGATGTTAAACATAGAATTACCATATGACTTAGCAATTCTATTCCTAGGTATGTGTACAAAAGAATTGAAAACACATACTCAAACAAATACATGTATGTGTATGTTCATAGAAACACTATTCATAATAGTCAAGAGGTGGGATCCTTGCAACCTAAATGTCCACCAGCAGAGGAATGGATAAACCAATTTTGGTATATACATAGTATAGAATATTCTTCACACATAAAAAGAAATGGAGTACTTATATGTGCTATGACATAGATAAACCTCGAAAATATTATATTAAGTAGAGAAGCCAGACACAAAGAGTCACATATTGTATGATCCCATTTATGTGTAATATCCAGAATAGGTAAATCCATAGAGACAGAAAGCAGATTGGTAGTTGCCAGGCAATGGGACTGACTGCTTAATGGGTATGGAGTTTTCTTTTGGAGAGAGAAAAATGTTTTGGAACTTTATGTAGGTGGTGGTTTTGCAGTATTGTAAGTGGCCTAATTCTACTGAATTGTGCCCTTTAAAATGGTTAATTTTGTGTTATGTGAATTTTACCTCAATAAAAGCAAATCAAACAAACATACAAAAAGACTTAATGGGGAGCTGTCTAGGAGGCTATTGGAGTTCATGCAAGAGATTAGAGTGTCTTTGACTAGTGTGGAGATGAAGATGGGGAGAAGTAAATCATCAAAGACCAGCTAGGGTTGATGTCAGAGGAAGTGGGGGAGGAGGACACTCAACACCCAGAACAGACTTTAATGTCTGTCATGGCCAACTTAATGCTGCAAAGGGATATTAATGAGTATTCAGCCAGATCAGATTTTCCCCCAAACTCATTATCTGACCCTTTTTAAAATGGACTTAAAGACTCATAAAACCAATTCTGGTTAGGGCCATTTATTCCTTTCCAATAAAACTTGAAGCTTTCATTTGATGCAGTAAAAAATTCGTAATACCACCTTTTCATCTCTCTCTTTAAAAAGCAATTTTTTCATGTTCTAAGCATAATAATTATCTACTTGACAAATGTATTCCTAATTACACAATTAGTTTATTGTATAGTATCAACTTATAAATGCCTGAAGTCTGAGATCTGTCTGGGAAAGAAATTATTTTATTTAACGTATAATGTAATTTCCTCTCAAATAATTACTTAAGGGTTGGGGAAAAAATGAGTTGGGCTGAAAAGCTCTAGTGTGTAAAATTAGAGCTGATATGCCTGACAGAAAGCAAGTAGAATAATGAAACGAGGCGGGATTGATTAGAGTCCCTGGCTGGGTTCTTACTTGCTGTGAAGTGTGAATGTACATCTACATGTGTGCATGTGTTCACATGTATGCATAACTGTGCATCTGTGTGTGTATGAGCATGAGTGTACGTGTGCTTAATGCAGCAAGAGAAAGTGTCATTGCCACTAAGTGACCTTGTTTTGCATCTACGTGGTGAGAACTTGAAAGTGTCTGTCTATGATGTATGAATCCCATCCCATCCCAACCCCTGAAATATTCCTCTCAACATCTTTATAGCAGGGGCTATAATCCCTGTATGTTAAAGGCAAATATACAGAGGTGAGGAAGGACACTTTCATCAGCTATTAAAAACCCAATAGAATAATTATCAGACCTTTTACATTCTCCAGTAGCTGAAAGTAAATTATTGGGGCCATAAGAGTTTTGATAGAAAGTATGTTGAAACCATAAATTGAAGGCCTAAGGCACTTCGGGGAACTTTGATGAACAAATGAGTCTGATGGTTGGGGAAGCAGTAATTAAAGACCAACTTTCTAGTTTGACAGTTTTGCAGAGGTCATTATCAACTTTTAATGAGTTTTGCTTATATGGAATGTAATGGGATGTTAATATATTCAGGACACAGGGAGACCAGGAGTTTATGAATAGCATCACAGTCATTCC
>NW_006785605.1:109178-154724 GCF_000442215.2 Lipotes vexillifer
GCATCTCTTCCTTTGCCATTAAAGGTAACTTTTAATTATTGTTGGAATCTGTGTTTCAAATAAAAGGGCTCAAGCAGTTGAGGGTTAGAAGGAAAAAAACCTCATATACCTTGAACACTGAGCAACCACTGTGGCTTGTGGTCAGGAAGTTGTGATGGAGGAATGGGAACCATTTACACCCCAGTAGGCTGGTATCCCTGCCTTTGAACAGGTACATGTATATCTCAGAAGCTTTGAGACACAGTCCTTGGCAAGCTCGGTAGCAAAGAGCATTCTCTAGAAGTCAGTGCCCAAATAGCCAGAAGCTGGTGTTGCAAAACTGAAATCTTACAAAATGGAAATTTTTGAGAGAATAAATTGGTATGGCCCTTTGGGAAAGTTATCCAGTGATCCCTAGTATAACTGAGAATGTGCATTTTATATAACCCCCAAACTCCACCCCTAGGGATATACCCTATAAAAATCCACTCATATGTGCACACAGAGACATGGATAAGAATGTTCATAACAGCTTTGTGTGTAATAGTGAAAAACTGGAAACAAAACAACTTCCATTCATGGAAGGATAAATAATTTATGGATATTCAGGCAATGAAATACAATCCAGCACTGAAATAACTGAACTAGAATAATTTATATCAACATGAATTTACCTCATTATATTCTTGATTATAAATGCAATTTGCAGACAAATACAGAAGAATATAATATAATATTTTATAAAACAAACATGCAGAAGTAAGATTGAAAAATACTTAGGTACCTATACATAATTAGTAAAGGTGTAAAGAGATGCGTGGGAATGATAAACACCAAGTTCACCTCTGGGGAGTGAGGGGGATGTGAACAGGGAGGGGGGTCACTGGCATTTAACATTGGGTGTTTGCAGCAGTTTCACAGTTATTCCTTATATTAGCAATGAAACTTTTCGAATGGCTGAAATAACTTATAAGACAACTTTTGAAAGTTAATCTGAAAATAAAATTAGAATTCATCTCTGTATCAATCTGTTTTTCTCCCAGTAAATATTAACTGAACTGTTTTATGTAGGCGCTCTTCTAGGAGGTATGAGAGAAAGAAGGGAAGTGAAAGGAATAGCCTATGCCCCACAAAGAGCTGATAGTCTAGTAGGGAGGATAGGACACAAGGAAATTTAGGCAATACTATGATAAAGGAGGAATCTAAAAGGAAGACAGAGCTTGAAGCATTGGTACACACAGAGCCTGTTCCCAGGAATGTGGTGAACGATAAGGGATACCATGAGTATGAGACAAAATCAATTAATGGTATAAAAATCCACTTATTGTACTCCTGGCTCTTTCCAGGACGCAGTAGAATCCATTAACTTGGCAAGCGCTTCCACTCAGGCCTAAGTTGTTTCAAACACTTCTTACAATTGCTGAAGCTCTGTGCAAAGGATGATTTTCCTTCTGTGCTTTGTGTGCTTTGTCAATGTAAGTGTCACAGCTGTCCTCCTGGAAGTGTAACAATGGCAGGGCTATATCCATTAGTCATTCTGATGTCTGGTGTCCACAGAGTTCTTTGTGACTCTGTTTTACCCTAAGAACATATTGTGTTGGACCGGAGCAGCTTCACACCCATCACAAGAGATCCAAGGGCTGTAGTATAGGAGGGCTCAGCTGTCCTTGTTGACAACATTTGTGTGGGAATGAGTGAGGGATGTTATGGGGAAGACTAGATCTTCTGGAAGGACCTTATCAGCTGTGATATTTCCTGTTTCAGTTTCCCAAGCAGGGGATCTTTGAGTACATGGATGCCTCTAAACCTCCTTTTAACTTGCATTTCTTTAGTTACTGCACTATCTTGAGAATAACAAGCTGCGTAAAATTATTTTCCTTGCTGGCTTATTTTATTTTTATTTATTTATTTATTTATTTTGCGATACGCAAGCTTCTCACTGTTGTGGCCTCTCCCACTGTGGGGCACAGGCTCCAGACGCGCTGGCTCAGCGGCCACGGCTCACGGGCCCAGCCGCTCCGCGGCATGTGGGATCTTCCCAGAGGGGGCACGAACCCGTGTCCCCTGCATCGGCAGGCGGACTCTCAACCACTGCGCCACCAGGGAAGCCCTTGCTGGCTTATTTTTAATCTCTCCTGAAACTATCTCTTTTGAGAGTTGAAGGGAACCTTAAGTATTTCATAAATAGTGAACCAAATTAAGTTCACCTCATCTAGATTTTCCATGCTTTGTATAGCCTTTAAATTTGGTACCTTCACCTTCATTTTTCTAGAATGAGAAATTTTTAATTTTCTTCCATATTTTTCATATATTATTTAAAAAAATTATAATATCCTCAAAACTAAATAGGACTGATTTTATTGATTCATGTGTGTGTGTGTGTGTGTGTGTGTGTGTGTGTGTGTGTGTGTGTAGCTTTATATGGGAATACTAGGGGATTTAGATTGTATGCTATGCCACTTAAATTTTATCTTGTGATGGATTATGGCAGAGGGATTGGGGAAGAAAACCAGCATCAGGGCTTATTAATTCTGAGTCATAAATTAGGAAGTCTTTTATTGCATCTTCACCATATTCCTAATCCATGTAAATGTATGTCTGCCAAGATTTCATAAAATATTTAAGGTAAAAAGAAACGTTGGAGAGTATCATTCTTGAGGTTTCCCAAAGTGAGTCCAGGGGTTGTTACTGCTGAGGTGCCATTATAAACTGCTTTTATTCAGAAATAAAGGATTCCATGGTCAATTGTTTCAAGGAAAAACTGGGTGAAGTAGTCAGGCTTCTGTTCTGCAGGACTTTTCAGAGACTTCATAATGCTAATGTGATAGTAAGTCTCTGAAAGGGGATAGAGTTTCCAGCATTTTCTGAAATTCTTGTCCACAGAATTGTTTTTTGTCATTGTTTGTATGCTGCTGCTTATGAAAAGCATTTTGGGAAACACAGGTCTAACCCAGCTTTATCAGTTCACCCAACAAAAATTAAGGAATAGAGAAATTGTAGTAATTTACTAAAGTCACACAATTGGTTAGTGCTGAAATTGAGCAGAAGAGGGAGGGGAATAACATTTTCCCAAATAGATGTGAATAGTATGTGGTAGATATTTACAGTATGTATAATGCTAATGACAGAGATGTACTTTCCTTCGAACTAAACAAGGAATGATGTACCGTACATATTATTGAGTCATATTACCAAAGATGTCCCTCATCATTAAACACATACAGACAACTGTTTACAGCAGCAACAATATTCTATTAAATACTTATTATGACATCCAGGATAACAAAAAGAATAGGCAGTTTCACATTACTAACATCATTATCCACCCACATGTAAATGCTTTAGTGATGTGCTAATGTATATTTTTATAGCTTAATGGTTTAGTAAAAGAAGGATGAACCTTCAAGATTGTTAAATTTAACCCTTTCAAATTTTAGATGAGGAAAATGAAGCCCAAATGGATTAAACAATAAGGTTACACAATTTGTTTGTGAAAGACCTGGGATAAGAATCTGGTTCTTCCTATTCTCATAGCATGGTGTTTCCAGTCCTACTAAGTGTTTGTTGCAGTGCCAAATTATTGGAGGTAGCTCATGTGCTACTACATTTAATTCTCATTTAGAGTTTTATTTGTTTGTGTAGGTTAAAGTGTAATTGTTAAATAGAATGATTTATTATTCCTGGGAGGCTAGATCTCCTGTTCACTTAAGCCAGAGGATGAAGACCTGCAAGCAGTGTGATGAATGAGAAGTAACTATTTGTCTAATGCAGGATTCATTACTTATAAATCCCCTTGCTTAGAGATATTTCATGTCCACTCATCTTCAAGGGGAGGGATGGCTCTTCTTTCTCATATATAAATGCCATCTGTGCTGCAAAACATAAATAAGAGCAAAGAGTGAGCATAAAGGTTGTATAACTCAGAGCAAAAGAGCAATGGCCCTTTGTAACACACAATAGAGGCAAACACCAGGATGCATTTGTGATTCTTTTTTTGACTATAGAGGCAAGGGAGATCTAAGATTGCTCTTCCCCAGGCCTGGAGCATGGGGAATGTCTGGCATCATCGCAAGGGCTTTGCCATCACCTCCTCACTGTCCCTGGAAGCAGGTTCTATGTCCTTTCATTGGTCCCTGTTAGGTCTTGAGCACTAGAGCTAATGTCTGAATTGCTCTGGTGTGTCTGACTTTCTGGAGTCCAAGCAAGCCCCACTCAGTCAGAAATCCTTGCTCCCTGCATGTCAGATCCAAGTTCTTCTCTGTGTGAGGACTTCCTAGGGGCCCAACATTTCTGCCTTCTCCCAGGCTGCATAGGTTCCCTCACAGGTATTTGACTGCCTGTCTGGCTCTAAAAACAGGTAATTTTACTCAGTAGGCATTAATCACAAAGCTGGCTCCACAGCCTCTGATTGTGGCCCCAGTTAGCCTGGAGTGTCCTGTGTTGACTGAGCAGGGCTTGTTCTTATGAGACATTGATCCTCAGGCTTTAGGTCCTTCTGTCTAGATCATCAAAATTAGCTTGTGCTTTCCTCCTTAGTTTATCTCGTTTCTTTAGGGCCAGTTCCTTTCCTATATGCTACTGTTGGCCTCTATTTTTCCTAGACACTTGTATTAACTACCAGCTACCTACTGGTTCCTTCAACTCTATGTTTTCCCATACTTGGCCAGCCCTGTCCTATTACAGTTAAAATCCTGAAGCAACATTCTGTCTGGAAGCCTGGAGGATTTCAGTTGATCAGGGGCATACTCTAGGACATAAGTACTTGGGTGTCAATTGTGATGCTGTCCCTACAGGTGCTGGTTCTTGGTACTTCTAAATATTCTCAAGCAGAGATTTTGTCCATGTGCATCTTAGAGGTGGATGCTTCTGCTCTCCTGAAAAAAACCGGGAACAGCATTTTATGTGTTCTGTGGCAAGATTAGAGTCAGAAGCAGTAATAAGATCGGAAATACCTAGGGTACTTGACAGCTCAGGTCCAAATTGTTACAGCGGTCATGCTCTTACATCTTTTTCCATCTCCACACACGGGTGTGAGTAGACCCTTATAACAGAATCCAAATCCATCTGAATGTCCCCCTGCTTGTCTAGGAAGGTTTGTCTTTGGATGAGAAACACAATGTGGCTCCCTGTGCATTGAGGGTCTGTATCTCCTGGGGATGCTCCTCATGTGTTTGTGCCAATGAGAGGAGCATTATGGGATCTTGATGGAGAGGTTGGCTGGGAGCTTTGGGAAGAGTAGGGGCCAGATTTATTCAGTCCTTAATAGATAAACCAAGGCATTGGGTTACCATCAGAATATTCGGCTATTTTTCCTAAACAGCCTGGATGACTCCAGAGTTTGACCGCTTGTGGTTGATAGTCCCAGAGCACCCTCAAGAACTTGGAGATTATAGGTTATAATATCAATAGCTTGGGTTATGGCAGATGCCTCTATGTATTCCAAATCAATTCATGATGATGGTTGTACTCTATTTGCCTTTTGCCTTGAAGAAAGACAGAATGAATGGGAAATAGACAGTAGGAAATATAGCCTAGAGGGAACTTTACTTTTATTTTAAAATAATGTTTATTACTAGCATATAATCATTAATTAATTAATGTGGTAGATATTTAGTGCATAATATTCACAAAGTACAGAAAGAAAAGCACTCAGATAAAAATAAATACCACCAAAATTCCACCAGAAAAGGATGAATACATTCTCTTGTAAATCTTTTTGGTTCTTCATATATGCATGTGTACAAGAATTAATGGTATACAATGGCATAAAATAACATATGAGTTTTCTAGTTAGCTAACTGGATTTTTAACAACAAAAAATGAGTTTATTTTGGTTTCATAATTCTGTATAGACTTTTTTTTTTGCTACAAGATCTATTGGGCACTTTCTTCTGTATTAATATGGAGCAATTATTATTGTTTTGAGGCTACTATAACTATTTCCTCTCATGTCTTTCAAAACTTTTTCCAGTTTTTTGTTTACTTTCTACTTTGCTTAAAGATGATGTGTATTTTTGTTTATATAATTATTTTACTAGTGAGAAGAAAGAGAAAAACATTGTTTTCTAAAATAACTATTTACAGCTTGAAAATTCAAAGTTCATATACTGACAGAAAAGGTTGTTATTACAAAATGTGTTTCCACAGAATAATGTGTTTGGCATTTGATTCTTTATCTTTGCCATGTTTCTGGACAAGAGGCACACCTAATTCACAGCCTATGTTCTCTCTGCTCAGCAGTTAAAAAGATTAATGTTCTTGCATGCAAACAATAAATCTATAGGGAAACTGACCATAAAGTTTCTTTCAAGATTTTTAGTGGTGTAGACTTCAGCATAAAGAGAAATTTCAACTATATTGTTTCAAAATTCTTTGAGAAATCAGCAGCTGAGATTTGATTGATGGGCATTTTCCACATCATTTATACCCAATGTTTCTGCAGTTTGCTTCTGAAAACTCTTAACACATTTTCCCAGAAGAACTGCATAAAGTGCTTTTTCAGGTTATGAGACCTTTTTACTTCCTGTTTCTAATGCAGACAGCAGACAGGTTGGAAAAAAGACCAAAAGAAATGTCAGGCATAGAGACAAGCAAAAAAGAAAAATAAACAACCATAAAATTAAAACAAACAAATAAAAAGACATTTCGACATTCAGCCCACAGGTATCTTTAAATGTCTTTTAAGTTCTTTTTCTTGTATCTCTACTGTACCAGATGACTTGATTCTTGCCTGTTCAAAATACAAGAACACCATCAGTTGGAGTTGACCAATCTGGGATATAAGTACAAATGTTTCGTCCTATTGCAAACTTAAGATTGAATCCATTCCTTGGCCATCGTGAGAAAGTCTACAAATAACAAGAGCTGGAGAGGGTGTGGAGAAAAGGGAACCCTCCTGCCCTGTTGGTCAGAATGTAGATTGGTGTAGCTTCTATGGAAAACAGTATGGAGGTTCCTTAAAAAACTAAAAATAGAGTTTTTTATATGAGCCAGCAATCCCACTCCTGGACATATATCTGGAGAAAACTCTAAGTCGAAAAGATACATGCACCCCAATGTTCATTGCAGCACTATTTACAATAGCCAAGACATGGAAGCAACCTAATTGTCTATCAACAGAGGAATGGGTAAAGAAGATGCGGTACATATATACAATGGAATATTACTCAGCCATAAAAAAGAACAAAATAATGCCATTTCCAGCAACATGGATGAACCTAGAGATTGTCGTACTGAGTGAAGTAAGTCAGAGAATGACAAATATCGTATGATATTGCTTATATGTGGAATCTAAAAGAAGGGTACAAATGAATTTATATTTACAAAAGAGAAGTAGAGTCACAGATGTAGAAAACAAACTTATGATTACCAGGGTATGGGGGGGGGAGGGCTACATTGGGGGATTGGGATTGACATATACACACTAGTATATATAAAATAGGTAACTAATAAGGACCTGCTGTATAGCACAGGGAAGTCTACTCAATATTCTGTAATAGCCTATATGGAAAAGAATTTTAAAAAAAGAGTGGATATATGTATATGTATAGTTGATTCACTTTGCTGTATACCTGAAACTAACACAACATTTTAAATCAACTATACACCGATAAAAATCTAAAAAAAAGAGAAAGGCCTTATCCACCCCAAGATTATAAAAATAAACACCAATATTTTCTTCTATAACAAAAGGATGTGGTACATGTATACAATAGAGTACTACTCAGCCATAAAAAAGAATGAAATAATTCCATTTGCAGCAACATGGATCAACCTAGAGATTATCATACTAAGTAAAGTAAGTCAGAGAAAGACAAATATCCTATGATATCACTTATATGTGGAATTGAAAATATGATACAAATGAACTTATTTACAAAACAGAAACAGACTCACAGACATAGAAAACAAACTTATGATTTCCAAGGGGGGAAGCAGTGGGAGGGATAAATTAGGAATTTAGGATTAGCAGAGACAGACTTCTATATATAAAATACATAAACAACAAGGTCCTACTGTATAGCACAGGGAACTATACTCAGTATCCTGTAATAAACCATAATTGAAAAGAATATGAAAAATAATATATATATCATGTATATATATATATGTATATAACTGAATCATTTTTCTGTACATGAGAAACTAACATAACATTGTAAATCAACTGTGCTTCAATTAAAAAAAAAGATTGAATCCATTCTCACATTACTTCTTTCCTCAACATCTTGCGCTGATATTTTAAATCATACAATCTTAGCAATATAGGGGCCTTATAGGTCTTCTAATTAAGCGGTCCTAACAAAGAAGATCGAGACTATAGCTCTGTTCTCTTGCCCATTCCAAGTGAATGCAAAATCTTTTCATCTTGCGACTAGAAAATAATGGATTTGCCAGATCAATGGCCACATGCTATGTACCTAAAGATCATGTTAATTTGCTTCAGCAAAGAAATCACATTTGACATAGCAGCTGCAGTTGGAGATGTTATCAAATTGAGTTTGTATAAGTTCACTGTCAACTCTTTGCTTCCAGGTGATTTTTCTAGTGACTGGACTGGTATACTAAATGGGAATATGATCAGAAGTATCAACAAACACTTCATCATTTAGGTCTCTAAGGGTGATACTAATCTCTGCTTTCTCCCCAATAAGACAGTTTATGGTCCTTTCACTTGGTTTTCTCCACTGTGATAGCTAGGCCAAGGAATCAGCATGGGGGTTTGTAAACTATCAAACTTGTGCATTGTAGTTATAAATTCTGAGTCTTTGGCTGCTCTGGGTCTTAGTTGCAGCATGCGGGATCTTTAGTTGTGGCATGCGGGATCTAGTTCCCCTACCAGGGATCGAACCTGGACCCCCTGCATTGGGAGCACAGAGTTTTAACTACTGGACCGCCAGGGAAGTCCCTACACCTGCTATCTTTGGATTGAGTGAATTCTCTGTGAACTGGACCTGGATCATTACTCCGTTTATTAACTGGTAGCTTACTCTAACTAGATGAGGCATAATAACAGTGTGGATCCCTAGATATTAATGCCAATTAGGTCCATGTATCCAGGAGTTTTGAAAGTATTTGGACAGTGCCCTTTCCCCAGTGTATGGTGACCCAATTGTATGGTCACAGTTCCTTTTGGGGAAGAAGTAGCATATCATATGTACTTACTGTCATTTTGTAGGTCCTTTCTTGTGGGCAGTAGGGCTCTTCTTCGGTCAATTCATTCTGGTTCTAAGAACTGGCTCTGGTCTGGAAACTGGGAAAATTTCCTTCAGCCTCATAGTTATTCATCCATGGTTTCTTGGGAGCCTATAGATCTACCTTGGTATTACAGATGCTGTGTTATATGAACCATCTACAAAGCTCTCTGCAGGTCAAGCCCCCTTGGCTTTCTATTCTTACCTTGCTACTAAGCTCGTTATAATCATCCCCACTTTATTCATAGTTAAATACCATAATCTGACCTTTATTGTTTTAGGACCTTACATTTTCAATGATATAAGTGAAACTGTTTCTGTAATAGCATCTCCTATTGTTAGCTCTGGCCTCCAGAGGACAGCTACTACTGACTTGGGTGTCTCTATATTTCCCCCTTCATAGCTCTCAACTTCTATATAGTTTCACATTCAGACTCATGGTCAAGTAGATATTAAACAATTGTTGGCAAAATATACATAGGTTTATGAAGAGTTGGGGTTGGCACCTAATACAATGGAGGGAAGGATTGACATTAATAGTGTTTGCAAGTGAGTGAGTATGAGGAACCATGGAATCTAACTGGGTGAGAAGGGAAAGATGTATTGATTTCAGTTCCTTTGGATATGTACTCAGAAGTGAGACAGCTGAATCATATGGTAGTTCTACTTTTAATTTTTTGAAGAACCTTCATACTGTTTTCCACAGTGGATACGCCAATTTACATTTCCATCAACAGTTAAATCTCTACTGAGGTAGCACCTCTGCTGAGTCTTCCTGGTATGGGGAAAGGACTAGAAAGCATCCATCACTTTGTTACATTTACCCTCCAAAGGAAGGAACTGAATGGAACATGGTGACTACCTAAGAGAATACACTGTGGCAGCCAGGATCTTGCATGGATGATGAGCCAAGATTCAGAGTAAGAGTCCAGAAGTTAAGCGGGGTCAGAATTTAAGAAGGGCAATGTTTATGGAAAGCTTGAATAGGATGGAGCATTTTGAGAAGGATCTGCTTCCAACGTTAATAACCACAACATCTCCCTGGACATCAGAAAGCTATTATTCCCTTGTGTCATCCTGTCTCTTAAAATAGTTTAGCTTTGCCTTCAAATTTCCCCCTTGGAGTTCCGGGTGGTTTGGATGTTTTGCTAGCTGTTCTTTTAGAATTGCTTTTTTAAATAGGAAAAAAAAAATGGTCTGTAGGGGAACAGAATATCTATGGGGTCGATTGCTTTGCTGAGTAATATGCATTGTAAACCATACCACCTCCCTCCAAAGTACTCTCAGGTCTCCCCATAAAAATTTGACTATGGGATCAATTACTCACTAATGTTTGGAAGGTGCCTTGTTTTGTATTCAAACTGACATTCAAAAAGGCCAAGCACTGGCTACAAAGCAAGTTTCATGGCCAGAATGAAACATGAGATAGTGAGTGATAGACAATGAAATGATTAAAAGAGGGAAAAGTGGAAAAAATAACTTACTTGTATAAATCTTGATGCATTTTGTTTTAGTGGTCATTATTCCCTGTTTTGCAGATGAGAGAAAAAAAACAACAAAACTAAGGACTTATCACTAAATCAAATATATCAGTACACCAGACACACATCTCTCATCTCCAAGTCCAGTGTATCATCTATGGGCTATATCAGATTGCTTCTAAGAGCAAGCTGATGTAGATGTAAACCTCTACGTCAAGTTTCTTCCAACTTTTCTTTTAACTTAGAAAAAGTGCCTGAGCCCTGATATCCACAGCAGTGTCTCCCCAGACAGCAGAACACTGGTGCAGAACTATTATAGCATCTTTCTGTGCTGTTCTCTGTGCTCCACTGCCCTGTGGACCCCAAGGCTGGAGACCTGAGGTATTTTCATGTTCAGAGAATTGATTTGGAAAGCTTTAGCACTGATGAGACTCATCACATTAATGCAACTCAGTTTAATCATTGCAGGGATTAAAATGGTCATATTTCCTTTGCTTTGCAATTTGGTGACCAGAGCACATTATTATTATAAATGTGTCTCCATACCGTCTAACAATTTATATGAGCACAATGAAATAGTAAAACATTGTGTCATCTGTCTTAGACATCTCCTTCTTAGTAACTTGCAGTCACCTCATTCAATTGTTCTCTGCCTCTCTCAATGATCATCTATTCAAGCTAATGAGAGGTAAGTGGCATGCAAGTTATGGTCCCTGGCTGTGCAGGACTTCCAAAGACAGTGAATGCAGCTGGGAAGCAGGTCTGTCAGGTTCCCAGGGTCAAAAATGTCATGCGCAAAACCTATAGAGGTCAATGAGTTAAGTGACACAGGTAAAGAGAGGATTTTAGCATTCGCCTCTAGCCCACTGACAATTATATTTGCACAATAGTGTCATAATTGACATCCACAATCCTTTTTAGATTTGTCATTCTCTCTAGATTTAATGATGGGAACTTTGAGCTTATCGGGTGTTTTAAATCTGGGTCCCTATAAGAAGAGTATTATACAGGGATCCTTGTGTAAATGACATATTGAGGGGGTGTTCTCAGGTGAAACCAGTAAAAGAACAAAGACAAAAAAACAAAAAGTGCAGGAGCAGAAGCTGGGCAAATGTATTTTAGAAGTCCAGCCTCAGCTTGATCCCACCTAGAGGTGTGGGCTGAGCTGTGATAGACCTTCATTGGTGAGTTAAGCCTGCTTGTCAGGACCATGGGAGGGAGATGGGGGTATATCCTCTTAGGAATCTCAAATTTTACAGCTTCAGTCAGGATAAGAATAAGTCTAGAGAAGAGTCAGGATACAAGCTGTTAACAGACAACATCTGCAAGAGTTGGGAGCTGAGTACATTTGCTGATAAAGTGGATGTGGTTGAACCAATATCTGCTACAACAAGATTATGTACACTTATTATTTCTAGGAGCTCTTTTCTGGTTTAAAGATCTACTGTACCACTTTCATATTTTCAGGTATCTCAACAGGGTGTAACATATCCTTGACTTTAATAGTTGGATGGAGATATAATTTACATACCGTAACAGTTACCCAATTTAAATGTACAACAAAATACTTTTTAGTGAATTTATGGAGCTGTAAACCATCATCAAAATCCAATTTTAATGTATTTCCACATATAAAAATATCCCTGTGCCCAAATACAGTCAATTTCTGCCCTACCATCAGCCACAGGCAAACATTTATTATTTTCTGTGTTGATGGATTTGTGTTTTCTGAACATTTCATATACATAAGGCCATGTCATATGTTGTCTTTTGCCTCTGGCTTATTTCATTTAGCATAATGTTTTCATCCATGTTGTACCATGTACCAACGGTTCACTAATTTTTATTGTTGAATAGTATTCCATAATACAAATATAACATGCCTTTTTATCCATTCATTGAGCAGGCTATTTTCATTTTTTGGCATTTTAAATAATGCTGTTATGAACATTGATATATATGTACAAGTCTCACTGTGTTTTCTGTTTTAATTTCCTTAAGCGGATTCCTAGGAGTGGGATTTGTGAATGTTATGGTATATTTATTTTTAACTTTGTAAGAAACCGACAAACTTTTTTCCAATGTCAGGCACAACTTTACATCATCACCAGCAATATATGGTGCTTCTTGTTTCTCTACATCCTTGCTAGCAGTTGTTGTCATCTGACTTTTATATCATAGCTCTTGGGGGGGGGGTGAAATAGTTCTTACTGTGTTTCTTTTAAATAAATTTTTTATTTTAGAATAATTTTAGATTCACAGAAAATTGTGAAGATATTTCAGAGAGTTCCCATATACCCCACACCCAATTACCCATTATTAACATTTTATACTACTATGATACATTTATGTATGTTACAATTAATGAACCATTATTACTAACTAAAGTCCATACTTCATTTAGATTTCCTTAAGTTTCACCTAATGTCCCTTTCTGTTCCAGCATCTCATGCAGGATACTATATTACATTTTATTAATTATGTCTCTTTAAGCTACTCTTGGTTATAAGAGCTTCTTAGATTTTCCTTGTTTTTGATGACCTTGGCAGTTTTGAAGAATACTAGTTGGTATTTTGTAGAATGTACTTCTATTTGGATTTGTCTGATGGTTTTCTCATGGTTAGACTGGGGTATGGGTTTTGGAAGGAAAACCACGATTTTAATTACATCATATCAAGGGTACCTACTATCAACAGGACTATCATTGTTAATGTTGACATGTTCACCTGGCTGAGGTCATGCTTGTCAGCTTCTACCCTGTAAAGTCACTCCTCCCATCCTTTTGCATACTGTACTTTTTGAAAGAAATTACTATGTATGGCCTACATTTAAGGAGTGGAGAGTTATGCTCCCCCTCCTTGAAGATAAAGCCACCTATATAAACTGTTTGGGATCCTTCTGCATGAGAAAAATACTTGTCTATACTCCCCCATTTATTTATTTATATCAATATGGATTCATGGATATTTGTTTCATATTTTGGGTTATAATGTAATACTAATTTGTTTTGTTGCTCAGATTGTTCTAGTTTTGGCCATTAGGAACATTATCAGTTGGCATTGATATAACCCCCATCTTTGTGTGTCCCTTTGATATACCTCCATCTTTGTGGGGCATCTTTTCCTTTTTCCTTTCCTTCCTTCCCTCCTTCCTCTCTTCCTTCCTAACTTCCTTCCTTATTTCATTCCATCTTTCCTTGCCACATTGTCAAATAAGAAGCCACTCTAAAAATAAGGAGTTTAAAACAAGAAATATTCTTTATGCTCATGGATCTGTAGTAAAACTGGCGTTTGGCTACTCTAATCCTCCTTGACTCTAGGCTGCAGGTTTGGTTTAGGTCTGTTCCACATATGTTCATCATAGTGCCCAGGGACAGTGGCTACCTGGAGCGTGATCTTCTAATGGGAGATCAGGGGAACACGAGAGAACAAGCTCAACCATGCAACACACAATACATTTCAAGCCTTTGCTTGGGTCAGATTCATTAACATTCTGCTAGCCAAAGAAAGTCCTATGGCCATACGAAAGTCATTTGAGATGAAGTACACTCTACCCACCATGAGGAGATACAAAGGCTGTAGATGTTTAACAGGATGGTAAATAATGGGAAGAGATAATTCAATATTCTGCAGCATCTTTTCCAAGCTGGGCCAATTAGAATCAGACTAGCTGCTTTGTCAGTCTGATGTGGGCAGCTGCAACACATAGCCCTTCCTGCCATGTAACTGACTATAAAAAGAGTGGGTCTGCAGACAGAGGTGGAGGAAATAAATGCATAAAACATATCAGCCTGAAATATAAGACACACCGAGGTGGTGTCCTTGATATCTGACACCATATCTTTTCCAAATTCAGCTCCTAATCCCAAGTCTCTTCCTATCCCCAAGGACAGAATTTAGGTCCTTTCTGAGATTCAGCTGCTATCTTTTGTGTCTGTGACCCTCCCTCCCAATATCTGGGTGATGAATTTCCATTTTTGTCTTAAGCTAGCTCAATGATTATCTGTTCTTTGAACTCCAATGTTACCAACTAATACAGAAGGACATGCTGTTACTGAGGTCAAAGTCATGAGTTAGATTCCCATTCAGTCCACCACCCTAGCTCCAGCTAGTCTGAAACCAAACTATTTGGTCTTTCATATCTTTTGTAGTTATAAAGTTCTATATATGTAATTGCTGTGTCATGGGGAATCTGTGCTTCAACATATTAGCAAGTGTAGCTGATGAGAGTGAAGACCAGAGAAGAGTGGTTGAATAGCTCTCCATACAGCTGCTTCACTACTCTAAACAGGAAGAAATAGTTAAACATTCACTGTGCCCTTCTTTCAGACTCCAGTGCCAACACATTGACTTTAGGATTATTTTTAGGGTATATGAAAAATAAAGGGTAAGCCATTGATTGATCAGGGTGTAAAAATGTATTCTCCTTATAGATTTAAGTGGCCTTTTGCAGGTAGCAGTGACTGTGTATGCAAATGCTGAGCTCATGCTAGTGGACCTGCCTGAAAACAGGTTGACTGAATCCTTCAGGGCCAATTTCTTCAAATGAGCAATGTGAAAATTTCCAGCTTCCATCATGAGGGGTAAAATGACTGTTTCCTGAATATAGGACCATTCAAACAACCAAATTAACCTACTATCCTATTCCAGGAACTGGTGTGGATGACAAGGTAGGAGGAGGGAAAAGGTGATATAGGGATGGATGGAAAGGGACTTGAGGATATGGCTGAGGAATGTGGCACAGATGTGCCTTAGGAATTGGCTAGCAGAAGTAGTGAAAATATCATACATCTGTCTGACCATGAGCATGTACTGATATTTTTTTCCTACTCATGTGGAACTATTAAATGGAAAAAGGTATATTTCACTTCACTTCATACACGCCTACCAGAAACCTTCTCTAGACCTTCCTGTGCCAGGTGGGCAAGGGAGTTCCCCAATAAACATCCATCAATCTATACATAGCCACTTACTGGAAAATATGCAATGTCCCAAGTCTACTTTCCCCTGTAGATGGTGAGGATGTTTATAGTTTAGCTTTTGCAGACACACTGATCTTTCTGAACAGTCTAGACCCAATGTGGGGGTCTTGAAGTCAATGTCAGCTATAGAAGGCACTTAATCGGCAAGATTGCTGGGCATCAGTGGGAGCATATATGCTTTTTCAGAATAACAGGAGCTGCACTTTAATACTTGACTTTTTCTAAACTGGTCCTCCTATCATAGTCTCTTCATAATTCATTGAAAACTCTTGTCTCAGGCCTGAATGTCAGAAGGTCAGCATTGTCTGCATTTACCAAAGCATCAAAGGAAGGCAATTTTACAGCATGGAGGTCAGCTGTGCTCATGTACCCCACTTTACATGTGATGATGATGAGGAGGCAGAAGAACTTATCCCAATGGAAGGTACATTCTTCAGTAATAATGAGGCAGATATTCCATGGAGACTAGAAAAAGGCTCTTAGAAAAGACCACTGTCTCTAGGAATCTTCCCTGCCACAAATATGAGGCAATAGTTGTCTTCTCTTGCCCTTCATTAAGATCCTGCATGCCACAACTAAAGATCCTGTATGCTGCAACTAAGACCTGGTGCAGCCAAATAAATATTAACCTTTTTTAAAAAAATAAAGAATCCTTTACAAAATCACTTGTATTGTTTGTAGTAAATCTGAGTTGTTTTTGTTGTTATTATTTATTTGTTTGGCTTTGTTTTGGTGGAGTCTGCATAGAGTGTAGGAATAGAACCATGGAATCAGAAAGAGTTAGATTTAATCTGAGATACACAATTACTAGTCATATAACTAGCAATTTACTTTACCTCTCTAGGCATCAGTTTTCTCAACTGTAAAATGGTGATAAATGCTTATGGTAGAGGTGTCCTGAGGATTACAATAAGATGACATGTGCAGAGTACTTAACACTACTCTGCTTACTATATGGAGTAAATACGTATAGAAGGAAGTGAAGGGCATTACTTCATGACTTTCCAATTTTATTTTTGTAATAGTCATGTCTACATCTCTCACTAGACTAGAGCAGTTACATTTTTCTCTAAGCCTTTGAAATGGGTGTGCCATGTTTTCATAGAATGTTTGAACTACCAAATCCTTTTAGACAAGTTCATTTAGTGTAATTCTTTTATTTTATAGAAGAAGAAATTGTGACCTCAAAAGGTGAGATGATTGTTCAAGGTCATTTCTCTAGGTAGTAGCAGAGTAAAAAGTTTAATCTATTCCAGGCATCTTCCATTCTGTTATCCTACTTAACAGCTGAAATTAAAGATATCATGATTTTTTTCCCCTGGGTTATCATCCTGCTAACTTTTAAATTAATGAAATATAAAAGAACCTGATTTTTCTTTCCCACTTCATCTTGGTCCAGTATTATACACCTAAGTTTTAAACCACAGGAGAACAGAACAGGTCAAATTATGTTTGTATTTTAGAGACCAGCAAGAGCTAACCAATACCATATGACCCAAACATTCTTAAAAAAAACAACCTTCTTTGAAGAGTCCACCCAGGTTCCAGTAAAGAAACACAGGAGCCCTCCCAGATCACTCACATGGCCAGGAACACACAGCAGGAGGCTGACAGCAGGACCCAGAAAGGAGTCTAATTAAAGCACACAGCAGGGGAGTTGCCAATATACAGCATTTGTTTAAGTCAGAAGAAAGAACAAGGAGAGAAAATTCCACCATTGTAGCTGTTCCAAAAGAAGCCTGCTGTGGTCTCTTTGATGTCCCACCAGAGGGGATCTGCAACAAGCAGCTAGGCCTGAAAACAGAGCTGTTAAGTTAGGAGTCAGCATTAGGATGAGATGATATCAGGAGATATGGGCCTGATGATTTCTACGTGTGTGACTTGAATGCAAAGCAATACTGTTTTCAAATGTGCAGCAACCATCTCTGTACCATGCACTGAGGTGGCCACGACAGTGGCAGAAGTTGGACCATGGTCTCCTTGATCTAGCTGGAGAGACAAGGCAGCTCCACACTAAGGATTCTGACTGCTAGAAACATCAGACTTCAGTGCTCAGTGGGTGAAATAGCAGTGAGAACAGGAAGAATCCAGGTGAGAAGAGATTTCTGGGGGTGGAGGTGAAGGAGACATTACTTAGGAGGAAAGGTCCTGACTCTCTCCCCCTTCCTGATCACCTCTTCTTTGGCCTTAGTGGATCTTCGTCCTAGCAGATCAGTTGGGACCATTACAGTATCATCCACTACTGGCTTCTTCATGTTCCTACTCAGAGTTACAAAGTATTGGGAACATAAGCTCCTGTGTCTGTGCCACCTCCTGTGTTCCCAACACTGGCCAAGGCTGTATGGGAAATTCTTTATCAACTCAGCCTTAACACACGAAGATGATGATGGTGTCATGGTCCTGCTTATGCACTTTTCAGCCTCCATATTTTCCTCTCAGTGAACATTATTCTCTCTCATTTCTCTAAGTCTTCATGATCTCTTTCCCCAACAATGCCTCTGGACTAGCCTCCTTTTCCTGAAAATGACTAGCTTATTTATGTGCTTAGGGACTTTTGCAACCACTGGGATTTCTATTCACCAGTTCCCTTTACTTGTGTCTTTAAATAATACAGCTTCTGGATTATCAGTGATTTGTGCCTGTCTAGTAACACCACTGCATCTCTTCCCTTTATTATCCATATTTAACTTGGATTTAAAATCACAGTTAACTATCTACTATGTAAGATAAAAAAGATGCTTTAAGAACCTCTTAATTTTCCCAAGACATATGCTGTGTTTGTTATTCTTAAGTATTATTATTTAACAGTGCACTGGCTGCTATGAAAAACAAAGATGTGTTCTTTTTCCAGTGGATCAACAATATAAACCAGAAAAATAATATACTCTCAGAAGTCAAGGAAAGTATAGTAGGAAATGGACAGAATGCCAGGAGATAGGTAATTATTTATTTATTTATTTTTGCAGTATGCGGGCCTCTCTCTGTTGTGGCCTCTCCCATTGCGGAGCACAAGCTCCGGACGCGCAGGCTCAGCGGCCATGGCTCATGGGCCCAGCCGCTCTGCGGCATGTGGGATCTTCCTGGACCGGGGCACGAACCCGTGTCCCCTGCATTGGCAGGCGGACTCTCAACCACTGCGCCACCAGGGAAGCCCCGATGGGTAATTATTTTGTAGAGATATGTGTCTCTGATCATGAGCTTAATTAATAAACCTAGGAACCTACTGAAAGATACTTGTGAGGCCCTTTGAGTGATGTTTTGATGACTTAAACAGGCAACAAACTAGTTTTTAGTTGAAAAAGGTTTCCTTCACTCAGTTAAACAATCAGTGTTAATTGTTCTAATCATTTTCAAAAATAACTCACAGGTCTCTGGATTTTGGTGATTAATCTCTGGCCATTCAGATAGGACATACCTTGCTATAAACAGGCCTGTTTCTGTGCATAGGCTGTGACCTACACAGCCATTTTTCGTACAGAAAGGAGTAAGTTTACAGCATGCACAAGGCATTAACAGGCCCCAGAGATATAGTGATGAGCAAAGCAGACAAAGTCTCTGTCCTCATGGAGTTTACAATCCAGTAGAAGAGACACACTTACATGTGTACATGTGTGATTGTGTGTCTAATTGTACTTGTTCTGGAGGCAAAGTCACGACAGGGACCCAGCCTAGTCTGGGAAGAGAGGTGATTGAAGAATGTTTCCCTGAAGATGGAATAATTAAGCAATGGAATGAGAGGTGTGAAGCATGGAGGTGTGCAATGTTTTAGAAAGCTGATGATGGCCAGTGTGGACAGAATGCAGGGAAGACTGGCCAGAGGCAAGGCTGGAGAGAGAGAAACAGAAACCGGATCAGGCAGGATCTGGTGAATGGTGTTGAGGGTTTTGAATTTTGTCCGGAGAACAAGGATAGTCATTTTGGGGGGTGTGGAGTTAAACAGGAGAGTGACATGATTAGAGGTGTCCTTGGGTGTCTGGAAACTATGACATTAAATCTATACTAAATAAAGCAGAGATTCTGATGAAAGTGTACCCTTGGCAAAATGAAGAAAAACCTATATGAATACCAATCCTACTTCTGGATTTTTTTTTACAACAAAACCCTAAGACATGAAAACTTTATGACATCCATCTGGAAACTCTACTGTTAACAACTCAGACAAGTAGGATGGAAAGAGTCTGGCTCTATTTTGGCTCTAGAGACTGTAGAACCCCCTTGTGAGCTGCTCTCTGTCCTTCTGTTAATTCCCTCAGATATTCACTTTGAGAACCCCAGGTTCAAAAATGGATACACATGGGTGGTGGGGAAGGGGGTGAACTTGGAATACAGAGGCTGGTAGGGATCTGTGGAAAAGCAAGAGCTATGTTACAAGTTGGAGGAAAGTAAAGCTGCTCCTCTCATCCCCCTCCGCATCTCTCCTCAGGATTGGTGTTTAAGCTCTCCTATGTAGGTTAACATGGATAGCTATGGATCGATTTTTAAATGGATTAAACATCGATTTCAGGGTAACAACCAGGGAACTGACCAAATCCATAGCGATTCTTTTTTTTCTTTTAAAATGGCTTCAAATGCTTGGCTTTTTATTTATTTATTTATTTATTTTTGGCTGCGTTGGGTCTTCGTTTCTGTGCGAGGGCTTTCTCTAGTTGCGGCGAGCGGGGGCCACTCTTCAGTGCAGTGCGCGGGCCTCTCACTATCGCGGCCTCTCTTGTTGCGGAGCACAGGCTCCAGACGCGCAGGCTCAGTAGTTATGGCTCACGGGCCTAGTTGCTCTGCAGCATGTGGGATCTTCCCAGACCAGGGCTCGAACCCATGTCCCCTGCATTAGCAGGCAGACTCCCAACCACTGCACCACCAGGGAAGCCCCATAGCGATTCTTGAGGTCAATGTCTTGAAGCACAGAAAGAAGTAGAATTAGGGATGGAGTTTACTGTTGATTCTGGGCTGCTGCCACCTCCTTAAATCTATTCTGAGGGAATGGATTTCCCACCTAGAACTTTCCCAACTAGAACTTGCTTTTAGCGGTGTGCCTTCCCCCAACCCCTACATGCGCGACTATTTTTTTTAATGTGTTTGTCACTGTCTGCCTCTTCTCTCCTCTCCCATCAGCCAGCAAAACTCCCCATCCTGCATTCCTTCTTATCTTTCCCAACCACTTCCTTTTCTTCTTTTTCTCCCTCCCTCCCCTTTCCCTCCCTTCCTTCTTTCCTTCTTTATTTCTCTTTCTCTCTTTCTTTCTTTCTTTCTAAAATTCGCATTGATTTTTTATGGAGGTGTAATTAAATAGGAGAAAATATATGAAGAAATGTATACAATAATATTATGTCAAAAAACCCCCAAAACTTCCTAAGAGTCAATCCTTTATATGATGGGATGAGTTCCCAGGAGAAATAATAAGAGGCCAATCACTTGAGTTATTTGAAACACAAGTGGACAAAATTACCAAGGATGTGCTGTCAGGAGACTTCTAGCTTCAGCTGTATTGTAATGAAGAGAATGATCCTAATAAGATTTTTCTCTCCTCAGCTCAGTTTTTCTCTAGGATGAGTTCTGTAATTTCTGCTGAATTTAGCTATATCTATACTAAGTAAGATTCACTGCTTTTCTCTTGGCAAATTCATCAGAAAGTAGAATAAAAGAAGGGTTGGATATATTCAGCACACTCTTCTCAAAAAGAAACCTGTTCTTTTGGGTAGAAAATTGACTTGATATTGAGAGACCCCAGTTTTTACTGTAGTAAAACTGTGATCAGGAAGGGAAATTCTAACTTCATGACAAAATTTCCTGGTTATACTTCACTTCCTGAAGTGTCTGAGGATAATTTTTTTCATATTGAGTAAAGCTTTCTCCCTACAAAACAGCTGTTTTTCTTATACAATTTTATGGCGCTTTCTTTGAGGTCTACATCTTCTTCTTTTTTATACACTAGCCCTGTAGATCATTGCATAAATCTTTTAACACAAAGTCTGTAAATACAAACATTGCTACATTGGTGCAGATCAATGTCCTTACTGCCTAGAACTCTGGGGTAGGGCTCATGGAAAGGTGTTTCTTCATCCCTTCATCCTCCTGAAACTTAGATAAAAACCTACTTTGATTTCATAAGCCAATAGGATATTCTGTTTGGAATACATGCTTTATGAATCTTTTTCATAAGTGTCATCTCAGTTGATCTCTTTAATTTGGGTATTAATTAGGCCATTTTGTAGATGAAGATCTTAGAGCTGAAAATGGGGGAAACAATTTGCTTACTAACACAGAACTAGCAAATAGCAGGGCTGAAACAAAATCCCAGATCTGTCTCCAAAACCCTGTAGTCTTCTCTTTATACCACCCTGCCCTTCTCAAGCCTTTTTGGGACCTCAGCCTAGAAACCTACAGATGATGAGCTTTATATGCTGAATATCCCCTGTGCTGTGTTATATGCCTGGCCAGACAACCACACACTCTGTTTTAATCAGTCTCAAAATCTCCTTGTCTATCTGTCATTTTTCATTCACAGGGAAACAAATGCAGATTCCTTTGGACTTTATGCCTCTGGGTTGAACAAATTAACACTACACCTGATTAGCAAAGAACTGGATCCATTCTGCCTACTCTCTCTGTAGATCCCTTTATCCCCTATCTCCTTAGCCAACCCCACCTACCCCAGCAGGCCAGGACACTGAGGGTGTTTGACTTGGCTTTGAGAAAACAGCTTGATGGGTAACAACTTACCCTTGACCCGGTTTAACAGGAAGCTCAAGCAACCTGTGCCCTCACTTTTTTTTTTTTTTTTTTTTTTTTTAAGGAAGGGGAGCCTATTGTCTTTGTAGCTTACTAGGTCCCACAACTAAATCCAGGGAACCATCCAAACTCAAAATTCTAACCATAAGGATGATGAGTACAATAAGTAAGCTGATGAACCTGAAATAAATTCTCTGAGTATTGTGAATATAGCACAGGAGGAAAAGGTACTTCAGTAAAGAACTTAAGGGACTTTGCTGACAGTCCAGTGGTTAAGACTTTGCCTTCCAATGCAGGGGGTGTGGGTTTGATCCCTGGCCGGGGAGCTAAGATCCCACGTGCCTCACAGCCAAAAAACCAAAACATAAAAAAAAAAAAAAAAAAAAAAAAAAAAAAAACCCAAAAAAAAAACAATATTGTAACAAATTCAGTAAAGACTTTAAAAATGATCCACATCAAAAAATCTTTAAAAAAAATAATGAAGAACTTAATATGACCCCCACTCAGTGCTTTTCAAAGACGAACTACTCTATGTTCACTTCTCATGTTGCTCTGAAAAGCATGAATCTCTCTTTGTCACCTGCCAAAACTGTCTGTAGCATCAGTGCCCCAGAATTAATATATAATATCTCTTCAGCTGTATATTAATTCCTGTCCTATTGGCCCCTTATTTCTAAGTTGCAGGCTCCTGCTAACAAAACTTTAGTTTAGAAAAATAAATAAATAAAAAGAAATAATGCTTCTTCCATTGTTTGTTTTGCAGTTTCCTCTACTGTTGTGGTTCTCTGAGAAAAGGGTGGACTTTCTAGAAATTAGCTCCCTCTGTAGCCTTACCAAGATATCTGGAAACCCAGAGGCTAGAGCAGAGTTAATCATCAGGCAAACCCTTTGGTTTCTCTGGAAGGAACTAGAAGATGGAGTGCTTGAAGCTGGTATAGCAAGGCTGGACCTATTGTAGTAGTGGTAATAGTAGTAGTTGAATGAGAATAATTAGAATAATAACAACAAAGCCACTTTTTAATGCTAAGCACTGTAATGTGTACAATAACACATTGTCTCACTTTAAACTCAAAAAAGCCCTTCAGGCAGGTACTAATAGTTCTCCATTTTTCAGATGAGGAAACCAAGGCTTTGTCAGGATCTCATGATCGGCTCCACTATTCACATGTCCTTCAACACTAGGGTGAAAGGGATATCAATGGGCTGTCTATCCAGTACCCAAAGTCAATGGTATTTATCTTCTGTTTCCTTTACTTCCTCCATACTCCGGTCCTGGATGTGTTGTGGTTGACTCATTAAACTGCTACTGTTCTTTCCAGGTGCAGGTAGAGAAAGCTGGAAATGCTACCCAGTGCTCTTTGTCCTCTTCTAGTTTACTAAATCACACTCCTTGTCTATAGATTCTTTATTTCCCTAGTTAGAAGTAGTGTGAAATGGGATAGGATTTGGGATTTGGTAACCTTGACCTCTGGTCTTCCATCTTGTCACGTGATCTTAGGCAAGACACTTCACCTCCTAGATGGCAGTTTGCTTATATTACACACAAGGGATTGAGCTAGAAGATCTCTAAGATTCTTGTCTGCTATAGAATTGTGTATTTATATGAACATACTTGCTATAATCTAAGCCTGTGAAAACTAAGCCAGGGCCAAGGTTATGAAGGATGACCAATTTATAATTACATTTAAACCATTTCCCCTGGTGGGCCTAGACTGGATTTTTGTAAATAAGCTTCATGTAGCAATTAGCTCAGCAACTTAGTTCTTATCCCTCTCCTGAGGCTGGCTGAATACTGCCATTCCTGGCCAGTGCAGATTGGTCTCATTCTGGCAGGTTTGGTAATGTTCATACTCTTGGATGGAAATATTGTCTGCCACTGACTCTCTATATAGAAAGGGAGTCAGTCTAGCTGGAAGTGGACACTACCAAAATTGTTTTGAAGCTTCTCCTTTAAGGAGTAAATGGCTCAATAAGTCTAGCCCTGTTATTCACACTTCCAGGTGAATCAGTACAATTAGATTGCTTTCCTCTACAGCTGTACTTCTCAAAGATTAATAAGCATCAGAATCACCTGGAGGCTTGGGCCCTTTCAGGGTGTCTGATTCAAGAGACCTGAACTGGGGCCAGAAAATTTGCATTTCTAAAATCTCTCAAATGCTGTTGTAAAAAAACTACATTTTGAGAACGACTGCAATTCTTATCTGCTTCCATGGAGAAATGAATGACTGGCAGCTTTAGCATTCCTGGGTGTGCTCAGAGAGTGAAAGTTTTGTGGTGAGGAGGTGGGACAAAGTGGGTTAGAGAAGACCTGGAAATGGAGACGAGAAGCACTCAGTGTCAAACTTGCTCCCTGGTGACAACCGAAAGGCAGATGGGTAGTCATTTGGATTGCAGAATGAAGTGGAAAACAAGTATCAATGCTAAGTGTTTCTACACTGCTGTTGCTCTGTTTGGAAAAATGCCATTAACTGAAGGGCTATGTGCCAGTAATTGAAATTCATCCTTTTGACTGCTATGTGAGAATGGATCTGGGCCCTTTAAGCATTATCCCTTTGCCAGCCAGTGCTGAAGCTTTGTCTATAGGGGGCACTGAGAGACTTCTAGAGCAAAGGGTTTTGCGTCTTTGTTCTAGTGTCCTGTTTGGCAGGACCCTGCAGAATTCATGATTTTCTAGCACCAGAGACTCCTGCACTGCATGGCAGCAAGCAACACCCAGTGACCAGCAGCTTTGCTGGTATCTGCTCAGGCAATTTTATTAGCAAAGTGTCTCCAGTGAGACACATCCCTGTGAACCCCTTTCCCTAGCACCCTAGTGGGCAGAGTCCCAGAGTCTATGGGCCAGAGCTGTGCCCTGTCAGCAAGGTCTGAATCTCAGCCCTGAGTGATGTGTGGTGGTGAGGGTGCTCTTCTTTGGGACCTCTATCTCAATCCTCGGGGTAGTGGCAGTTCCTTATAACTACTGTCCCTGTGTTCCTCGGATTTTTTTTTTCTTTTTTTTTTTTACTTCTTATTAGCCAAGACCACATGACTCTAATTCCACGTTATTGTTAATAATTCTTATCATCAAACTTTCCCTGTTCAAATTACTCTGTGGTTTCTCTCTCCTGATTGGACCCAGACTGATACAGGTGAGGAATACATGTTGTTTCTGGTTTTCCGCTTTCCTTGCCTTGTTACCCTCAGAAACTCAGAAGCATTTGGAGGAAAGCCCCAGGTTTGGGCAGCATGTGCTGCTCCTGTAGCTGCCTGCTCTTTTAACCCAAACACTGTCCAAATGCATGTTTCAATGACCTCTGTTTGAGGTCCAGGACTTGTTACCTGGTACTTGTTTACATTTGTAAACATTTGCTTCTTGCATGCAAATTCCAGCTTTTTCCATTTCCCATTCTTTGCAAGTCAATTTGCAAGCTTAGGACCTAAGAGTTTACATAGTTTACAAAACATTTGCTGAGTGCTCATTGTATGCAAGGCACTAAGCTAAATGTTTTTATATGTATTATCTTATTGAATTGAAGCTATACAACTACCCCATGGAAACATACTTTTATATATATATATTTTTTTTGAATTTTATTTTATTTATTTTTTATACAGCAGGTTCTTATTAGTTATAAATTTTATACATATTAGTGTCAACATGTCAATCCCAATCTCCCAATTCATCCCACCACCACCTCCCCAACACCCCCCTCCCCCGGCACTTTCCCCCTGGTGTCCATAAGTTTGTTCTCTACATCTGTGTCTCAATTTCTGCCCTGCAAACTGGTTCATCTGTACCATTTTTCTAGGTTCCACATATATGCGTTAATATACGATATTTGTTTTTCCCTTTCTAAACTTACTTCACTCTGTATGACAGTCTCTAGATCCAATTAAGTCTCTACAAAAGACCCAATTTCATTCCTTTTTATGGCTGAGTAATATTCCATTGTATATATGTACCACATCTTCTTTATCCATTCGTCTGTCGATGGGCATTTAGGTTGCTTCCATGACCTGGCTATTGTAAATAGTGCTGCTATGAACATAAGGGTGAATGTGTCTTTTTGAATAATGGTTTTCTCTGGGACTATGCCCAGTAGTGGTATTGATGGGTCATATGGTAATTCCATTTTTAGTTTTTTAAGGAAACTCCATACTGTTCTCCAACAGCAAGAGGGATCCCTTTTCTCCACATCCTCTCCAGCATTTGTTGTTTATAGATTTTCTGATGATGCCCATTCTAACTGGTGTGAGGTGATACCTCATTGTAGTTTTAATTTGCATTTCTTTAATAATTAGTGATATTGAGCAGCTTTTCATGGGCTTCTTGGCCATCTGTATGCCTTCTTTGGTGAAATGTCTATTTAGGTCTTCTGCCTATTTTTGGATTGTGTTGTTTGTTTTTTTAATGTTGAGCTGCATGAGCTGTTTATATATTTTGGAGATTAATCCTTTGTCCGTTGATTCATTTGCAAATATATTCTCCCATTCTGAGGGTTGTCTTTTCATCTTCTTTGTAGTTTGCTTTACAAAAGCTTTTAAGTTTCATTAGGTTCCATTTGTTTATTCTTGTTTTTATTTCCATCACTCTAGGAGGTGGATCAAAAAAGATCTAGCTGTGATTTATATCAAAGAGTGTTCTTCCTATGTTTTCCTCTCAGAGTTTTATAGTGTCCAGTCTTACATTTAGGTCTCTAATCCATTTTGAGTTTATTTTTCTGTATGGTGTTAAGGGAGTGTTCTAATTTCATTCTTTTACATGTAGCTGTCCAGTTTTACCAACACCACTTATTGAAGACACTGTCTTTTCTCCATTTTATATCCTTGCCTCCTTTGTCATAGATTAGTTGACCATAGGTGCGTGGGTTTATCTCTGGGCATTCTATCCTGTTCCATTGATCTATATTTCTCTTTTGTGCCAGTGCCATATTGTCTTGATTACTGTAGCTTTGTAGTATAGTCTGAAGTCAGGGAGTCTGACTCCTCCAGCTCCATTTTTTTCTCCCAAGACTGCTTTGGCTATTCAGGGTCTTTTGTGTCTCCATACAAATTTTCAGATTTTTTGTTCTACTTCTGTAAAAAATGCCATTGGTAATTTGACAGGGATTGCATTGAATCTGTAGATTGCTTTGGGTAATATAGTCATTTTCACAATATTGATTCTTCCAATCCAAGAACGTGGTATATCTCTCCATCTGTTTGTATCATCTTTAATTTCTTTCATCAGTGTCTTATAGTTTTCTGCATAAAGGTCTTTTGTCTCCCTAGGTAGGTTTATTCCTAGGTATTTCATTCTTTTTGTTGCAGTGGTAAATGGGAGTGTTTCCTTAATTTTGCTTTCACATTTTTCATCATTAGTGTATAGGAATGCAGTAGATTTCTGTGCACTAATTTTGTATCCTGCAACTTTACCAAATTCATTGATTAACTCTAGTAGTTTTCTGGTGGCATCTTTAGGCTTCTCTATGTATAGTATCATGTCATCTGCAAACAGTGACAGCTTTACTTCTTCTTTTCCAATTTGTATTCCTTTTATTTCTTTTTCTTCTCTGATTGCCATGGCTAGGACTTCCAAACTATGTTGAATAATAGTGGCGAGAGTGGACATCCTTGTCTTGTTCCTGATCTTCGAGGAAATGCTTGCAGTTTTTCACTACTGAGAATGATGTTTGCTGTGGGTTTGTCGTATATGGCCTTTATTATGTTGAGGTAGGTTCGCTCTATGCCTGCTTTCTTCAGAGTTTTTATCATAAATGGGTGTTGAATTTTGTCAAAAGCTTTATCTGCATCTATTGAGATGATCATATGGTATTTATTCTTCAACTTGTTAATATGGTGTATCACATTGTTTGATTTGTGTATATTGAAGAATCCTTGCATCCCTGGGATAAATCCCACTTGATCATGGTGTATGATTCTTTTAATGTGTTGCTGGATTCTGTTTGCTACTATTTTGTTGAGGATTTTTGCATCAACTTTCATCAGTGATATTCATCTGTAATTTTCTTTTTTTGTAGTATCTTTGTCAGATTTTGGTATCAGGATGATGGTGGCCTCACAGAATGAGTTTGGGAGTGTTCCTTCCTCTGCATTTTTTGGAAGAGTTTGCCAAGGATGGTGTTAGCTCTTCTCTAAGTGTTTGATAGAATTCACCTGTGAAGCCATCTGGTCCTGGACTTTTGTTTGTTGGAAGATTTTAAATCACAGTTTCAATTTCATTACTTGTGGTTGGTCTGTTCATATTTTCTATTTCTTCCTGGTTCTGTCTTGAAAGGTTATACCTTTCTAAGAATCTGTCCATTTCTTCCAGGTTGCCCATTTTATTGGCATAGAGTTGCTTGTAGTAGTTTCTTAGGATGTTTTGTATTTCTGTGATGTCCATTGTAACTTCTCCTTTTTCATTTCTAATTCTATTGATTTGAGTCTTCTCCCTTTTTTTCTTGATGATTCTGGCTAATGGTTTATCAATTTTGTTTTCTTCTCAAAGAACCAGCTTTTAGTTTTATTGATCTTTGCTGTTATTTTCTTTGTTTCTATTTCATTTATTTCTGCTCTGGTCTTTATGATTTGTTTCCTTCTACTAACTTTGGGTTTTGTTTGTTCTTCTTTCTCTAGTTCCTTTAGGTGTAAGGTTAGATTGTTTACTTGAGATTTTTCTTGTTTCTTGAGGTAGGCTTGTATTGCTATAAACTTCCCTCTTAGAACTGCTTTTGCTGCATCCCAAAGGGTTTGGATCGCCATGTTTTCATTGTAATTTGTCTATAGATATTTTTTGAATTCCTCTTTGATTTCTTCACTGATCTCTTGGTTATTTAGTAACGTATTGTTTAGCCTCCATGTGTTTGTGTTTTTTACGTTTTTTTCCCTGTAATTGATTTCTAATCTCATAGCATTCTGGTCGGAAGACATGCTTGATATGATTTCAGTTTTCTTAAATTTACTGAGGCTTGATTTGTGACACAAGATGTAATCTATCCTGGAGAATGTTCTGTGTGCACTTGAGAAGAAAGTGTAGTCTGCTCTTTTGGGATGGAATGTCCTATAAATATCAATTAAATCTATCTGGTCTATTGTGTCATTTAAACCTTCTGTTTCCTTATTTATTTTCATTTTGGATGATCTGTCCATTGGTGTAATTGAGGTGTGAGGTGTTAAAGTCCCCCACTATTATTGTGTTACTGTCGATTTCCTCTTTTATAGTTGTTAGCAGTTGCCTTATCTATTGAGATGCTCCTATGTTGGGTGCATATATATTTATAATTGTTATAACTTCTTCTTGGATTGATCCCTTGATCATTATGTAGTGTCCTTCCTTGTCTGGTGTAGCATTCTTTATTTTAAAGTCTGTTTTATCTGATATGAGAATAGCTACTCTAGCTTTCTTTTGATTTCCATTTGCATGGAATATCTTTTTCTATCCCCTCACTTTCAGTCTGTATGTGTCCCAAGTTCTGAAGTGGGTCTTTTGTAGCCAGCATATATATGGGTCTTATTTTTGTATCCAGTCAGCAAGCCTTTGTCTTGTGGTTGGAGCATTTAATCTATTCACGTTTAAGGTAATTATCGATATGTATGTTCCTATTACCATTTTCTTAATTGTTATGTGTTTGTTTTTGTAGGTCGTTTTCTTCTCTTGTGTTTCCCACTTAGAGAAGTTCCTTTAGCATTTGTTGTAGAGCTGGTTTGGAGGTGCTGAATCGTCTTATCTTTTGCTTGTCTCTAAAGCTTTTGATTTCTTTGTCGAATCTGAATGAGATCCTTTCTGGGTAATCTTGGTTGTAGGTTCTTCCCTTTCATCACTTTATATATATTATGCCAGTCCCTTCTGGCTTGTAGAGTTTCTGCTGAGAAATAAGCTGTTAACCTTATGGCAGTTCCCTTGTATGCGATTTGTCATTTTTCCCTTGTTGTTTTCAATAATTTTTCTTTGTCTTTAATTTTTGTCAGTTTGATTACTATGTGTCTCGACGTTTTTCTCCTTGGGTTTATCCTGCCTGGGACTCTGCTCTTCCTGGACTTGAGTGGCTATTTCCTTTCTCATGTTAGGGAATTTTTCGACCATAATCTCTTCAAATATTTTCTCGGGTCCTTTCTCTCTCTCTTCCCCTTATGGGACCCCTACAATGCATATGTTGTTGCATTTAATGTTGTCCCAGAGGTCTCTTCAGCTGTCTTCATTTGATTTCATTCTCTTTTCTTTATTCTGTTCCACAGCAGTGAATTCCACCATTCTGTCTTCCAGGTCACTTACCCGTTCCTCTGCCTCAGTTATTCTGCTCTTGATTCCTTCTAGTGTATTCTTCATTTCAGTTATTGTATTGTTCATCTCTGTTTGTTTGTTCTTTAATTCTTCTAGGTGTTTGTTCTTTAATTCTTCCAGGTCTTTGTTAAACATTTCTTGCATCTTCCGGATCTTTGTTTCCATTCTCTTTCTGAGGTCCTGGATCATCTTCACTATCATTATTCTGAATTCTTCTTCTGGAAGGTTGCCTATCTCCACCTCATTTTGTTGTTTTTCTGGGGTTTTTTCTTGTGCCTTCATCTGGTACAAAGTCCTCGGCCTTTTCATTTTGTCTGTCTTTCTGTGAATGTGGTTTTCTTTCCACAGGCTGCAGAATTGTAGTTTTTCTTGCTTCTGCTGTCTTCCTTTTGGCGCATGAGGCTATCTAAGAGGCTTGTGCAAGTTTCCTAATGGGAGGGACTGGTGGTGGGTAGAGCTGGGTGTTGTTCTGGTGGGCAGAGCCCAGTAAAACTTGAATCCACTTGTCTGCTGTTGAGTGGGGCTGGGTTCCCTCCCTGTTAGTTGATTGGCCTGAGGTGACCCAACACTGGTGCCCACCTGGCTCTTTGTGGGACTAATGGCAGACTCCAGGAGGGCTCACACCAAGGAGCACATCCCAGATCTTCTGCTGCCAGTGTCCTTGTCCCCACAGTGAGCCACGGTGACCCCCCACCTCTGCAGGAGACCCTCCAACACTAGCAGGTAGGTCTGGTTCAGTCTCTGTGGGGTCACTGCTCCTTCCCCTGCATCCCGATGCGCACACTGCTTTGTGTGTGCCCTCCAAGAGTGGAGTCTCTGTTTCCCCCAGTCCTGCCGAAGTCCTGCAATCAAATCCCGCTAGCCTTCAAAGTCTGATTCTCTAGGAATTCCTCCTCCTGTTGCTGGACCCCCAGGTTGGGAAGCCTGATGTGGGGCTCAGAACCTTCCCTCCAGTGGGTGGACTCCTTTGGTATAAGTGTTCTCCAGTTTGTGAGTCACCTACCCAGCAATTATGGGATTTGATTCTATTGTGATTGTGCCCCTCCTAACATCTCATTGTGGCTTCTCCTTTGTCTTTGGATGTGGGGTATCTTTTTTGGTGAGTTCCAGTTTCTTCCTGTCGATGATTGTTCAGCAGTTAGTTGTGATTCTGGTGCTCACGTAAGAGGGAGTGAGTGCATGTCCTTCTACTCCGCCAACTTGAACCAAGATACTTTTATCTTCATTTAATAGATATGGAAACTACAGTTTAAAGTGGACAAGTAATTTACTCAAGGCATTACAGAATTTAAAATACAGAGCCTAGCATATTGTAAAGACTGACTCCTTTCCATTCAAGTTTTGGGGGATGGAGCCTATTATCCTGTTAATGCATTCCCTGTTTCCAAAGTAGGGTTTAGTGTGCATGTATTTGTATATTCCTCATCTGTAGCATGGAGATAATACCTCATTAAATTTTAGGACTGATTAAGTGTACTAAGTATATAAAGTTCCCCTGGCACATAGTGAAACTCTTATAATGAACAGAATCTGATACATAAATAAAAATCCCCTCCATTTATTTACTCCTTTAAATTTACAGAGTGCACTCATGTCACATCATTTCATCCTCACAACAACCCCTTCAGCTAGCAGATATTCTTATCTCTACTTGCCCATGCAGTTTATAAATAGAAAGGCTCATTCAGATGATTTATCTAGATTTACAATCCAGAGCTTCTGATCCACCAACTGGAGAAGCCAACAGAGGTTCCCTAAGTCCTGTGAGACACAGGAGATCTACTCAAATCTACTCATGTGGGAAAGTGCCTATAGAACAAGATGGTCCCTACAGAATGCCTTGAGGCTAAATAAGTTCTCTTATTTAGTTTCTAATGTTCATAGGTTATAGCAGTCATTGAAGTTAAACATATTTGAAAGAAAAATAAATAATTGCAAATAATTCAATCTGCTATCTTAATTTCTTAATGAAAATTTGGAAAGCACATTATTTTTTCAGTATTTAACCATGAAACACTTTGGTCAAGCCCCTGAATGAATGCCATTTTGAAACTTCCTGGTGTAAGGTGAGGTCACTGATAGAAGTTGCCTTCCTGCAGGAGAACTGTTTCCTCCATGAAGAGGAAGGGAAATGTTGAGACCTGCTGCAGTAGTCACTTGGTCTGCTCATAGATACTATGTTCTTCTCCCATTTGGCACATACCAGGATTACTTTTCCCTCCCTCCTCTAAAGTGGGTGTAGCCATATGAATTGCTTTGGCCAATGAGATGTGTAATAGTCAAGTGCTCATAATTGCCCATAACTCACCCATTGACTTGAGTTGACCAAACTTTAGTCTTCTCTCCTCCCCACAGACCCCTGAACTGTGGTTTGACCACAAGGTTAGGCAAGTACTAAGATGCAGAATATACCCCCCACCCCTCTCCTCTACACCCTTAACATGTCATTCTGAGAATCAGTCCACCACAGGGAAGAACATTTCCTGTTGAACCACCACCATCATGCTGTTTGCTGGTCACCACCGACTGCTCCCTTCCCCAGTATGTTCCTGCTATCCCTGCTTTACTTCTCTATAAAAGAAAAGCCTTTTTCTGCTTAACTTTGAGATACTTGCAGATTCTGAGGTTGAAGCAGAGAATGCTCTACTGCAACAGTCATCTTGAAAAAAGTCTCTCCTCAATTAAGCTTGGATTTGTTTTTCTGTTTGACAGTAACTTCCAGGTAGAAATGTTGAGGCAAGGAATGATAAAGTATAAGTGATAATTAATCCTTTTGTGACACTAAATTATTTTTACTTCTATGACCACATATAAAATGTCTGGTGTGTGTGTGGGTGTATATTTTGAGAGAGAGAGAGAGAGAGAGACAGAGAGAGAACGAATATATCTTATATGTCTTGGTACTTTCTTTTTCAACTGAAAAATAACAGCAACATGTGTTAGAAATTTACTACACTGAGCTGCTAAAAGGGCATCATCTCATTAAATTCTGACAAAACTGTATGACGCATGTCCCAAAAATATTTCCATTTTATAGGTCTTAAGAAACTAAGACCTAGAATATTTAAATGTATTTAGCAAGTTTTCACAATTAGTAAGTTGCAAAGGTGTTTAATAGTAAAGTTTGTGCTTTTAGTACTCATTCTGTATTGCTTTTCTCTGATTGTACCCGGTTTGTTACTAAATTACTGTTTTTTTAAAATCATATTTTTATTTAGAAAGAATGAATTGAATTAGTTTTATATACAGGATTTTAGTGGGGAGTTCAAAAAGATGAATGGACCTCAGAATGTTTTTTAAGAAGTTTACCATTTGTAGAGAAGATGAGATATTTATGAGTAAGTAACTCTAAAATGAGTCAGATTATTAATAACATAGGAAAGGATAAACAAAGGACTATGGGAGTCCAGAGGAAGAAAATATTCTTCCTAGTGTTGGAAGAGAAACTTTTAATTGTGCTTTTATAGTGCATGGGATTTGGAGTGATGAAAAACGGCAACAGTATAATTGTGAAACTGAGACTCCAAGCAGAACCTTCAATATAATATTTAGAAATTAGGTGTGATCCATAAGACTGTCATTAAAAATGAACTCAGGGTAACTTATAAAATTTAATTTATAGATGCATAGTAGTTAAAAGGGTTGTGAAGGTGAAATGAGCTGGTGCTGGAGAGATGACAAGAAATTAAGTACATTGCAAAGTGTACCATGCTAGATCAACGTCCTATGGGATGGCTAAATTAGATGGCTGACAGATCTGAATCCCTGATGACATTTTTGAGGCAGAAGTTTAAATTTTCCTGCTAGCTATTTTTAATACATAGATACAGAATTTAGCATCTCTAGACAGTGCACAAAGAGGAAAATGTCCTCTGCAGTGTGTGATTTAAAATGTGGCTTCGCTGGTGGCGCAGTGGTTAAGAATCCACCTGCCAATGCAGGGGACACAGGTTCAAGCCCTGGTCTGGGAAGATCCCACATGTTGCGGAGCAACTAAGCCTGTGTGCCACAACTACTGAGCCTGTACTCTGGATCCCGTGAGCCACAACTACTGAGCCCATGAGCCACAACTACTGAAGTCTGCATGCCTAGAGCCTGTGCTCTGCAACAAGAGAAGCCACCGCAATGAGAAGCCCACGCGCTGCAATGAAGAGTAACCCCCGCTTTCTGGGGCTAGAGAAAGCCTGCACACAGCAATGAAGACCAAACACAGCCAAAAATAAAAATAAATAAATAAATTAAATAAATTTATAAATAAAATAAAATAAAATGTGGTCTCACCCTAGGTTAGTTGCCTAGTGACTTTGGCACCCCACTCAGGGAAGGACTGGGGTTTTTCTTGCACAGGGCACTTCTATCATCCGGTGTCTTCTAGAAAATTACCAGCTCCTGTTAAGAATCTAGTTTTTCAGAATGCTAAGTAAGAGAATCTGATGTCACTGTGAAGATGAGACTTTGTATTTCGATGGAGATAGTACTTTTGACTCATTGCTTTGACTGAGCTTTAAATATAATTTGATAGTAATCCCCTGCCTGAGGCATGTCTGACATATAGGTTTGGAACTGCCAATGAAGCCACTGGTTGGCCTTCTTTTTGATGGAAATATTACTCCTTGGTGTTCCAATTGTATTATGTATTCCCATCTCTTCTCTAGTGACCCTTCTCTCACCTCATTATGCTTTAGTGCTTTAAGTCTGAAAAAGGGTGATTGTGTTTTAGTGGATGTGATTTTTCTCCAGTCCCTGACCAATATTAGTGAGACTCTGGGTTTAGGCTTCCTGGGTTAAAAGCCCCAAGTCACCTCTTACAAGAATGAGCTACATATTATTATTTGAGGCAGTGAAAGATAAATGGGCTTTGGAGTCAGGAATACAGGCTTGTGTTAAAAACTCAGCTCTCTCACTTAATATAGGGGTACCTATGTTTGGTGATCAATGTATAGATGAATTTTGTTGGTTGATGTTCTGGGAGAGTGAATATCTTATGGGGAAATTGGTCACTTTGGCAGTGAGAACCAAATTCTTATATTCCTAGTGTTTCCACTTCTAACCTGTGTCCACTAGGCCACTTCCAGGTTCTCAGAAATTACTTTTGTGTCTAATACATGCCCCTTTACTTTGCTGTCTTTCTCCAAACCTGCACTTCCATGAACATTCCTCAAGGGGAGAAATGTCCTCTCTAAACATTTTGAACAGCACCTTAACATATCTTTTTACTGATAATATAAAAACTTTGCTTTATATTAGATTACTTTTTTCTTTCTCTTGTCTTCCAGAAACATTTTTATAGCATCTGAAGTGGGCCTAAATTTTTTTTTTTTTAAAGCAATAACAACAACAACAAAAAACGCTGATAGTATAAAATGTACATATATAGGTGTCTTAGCTTGGGCTGCTATAACAAAATATCATAGACTGGGTGGTTTAAGCAGCAATAAATTTCTCACATTTCTGGAGTCTGAAAAACCTAAGATCAGGGGCTGGCAGATTCAGTGCCTAGTGAGAACCCCTTACTGACATGCAGATGGCTGCCTTCTTGCTGTCTCTTTACATGGAGGAAAGAGGACAGGCTGGTATCTCTCCCTTTTCTTATTAGGGCACTAATCCCATCATGGAGACCCCCACCCTCATGCCCTTTTCTAAACTTAATTACCTCACCAAAGCCCCACTTCCTAATGGCATCACTTTGGGGGTTAGGACTTTAACATGTGAATTTTGGAGAGATACAAACATTCAGTTCATAATGATAGGTAAAAAAATTAGGGCTGGTTACTCATTTATCCAAAAGTAATTACTACTGGGTTAAGCATTGATCATCCTGGGAGCATTTCAAATAGTATTTTAGTCATAAAAATGAGGTTGCCCACAGCCATCTAGCAGCACATCAATTGAATTGATTGATGTCTCCCTTTCTTTTCTCTGTTACTGAGCTTTATTCCCAAACAGCTGGGCGCTTGTCTCGCAAGAGGGCTCCCAGGAGCTGAATCGCACCTTTCCTGGGAGCTAAGGGAATTAGTATGTGGAATCAAGGGTATCACACAGTGATAGGTAATTACGGATTAAAGAGATGAACAATCAAATTACATTGTGTGACAAGGGCATGCTATTCAAAATGTTTCCAATTTATGGACACAGTGGCTGATGTAATTCTCTCTGCCTCCTATTAAAATTAGCTTGAGTTAAGTTCCAAAACCCCAACCTGTCACAGGGCAAGCCCTTCCCACTGTTTGCGCTTTGCAATTATCATTTCTATTTTCTGTGAGTTTAAAGGCTGGGAGACTGAAAATAGAGGCTTGGGGAAATTTGATCTTGCCTACCTACCTCTTTATTTTGCCTAATTACTTACCTGCTCTAACCTACTTTCTTGCCTAATCTAATTATCTACCTACTTACCATATTTACCTATTTATCAACTTTTCAAAATATAAAGATTATTTATTAATGAACTTGCTGACTTCTTTTTTTCACACATTTTTAAGTTTTGATTAATATTACTTTGACCTTGAGTCTGGGACCATTTGCTCAGGTTTATAGTTATTTTTGGCATGTTACTAATTAGGAAAAAATCTTAATTGAGATGGATGGGCAGACTTGATTGTGTCAAATTCTTTATGAAATAGATAATATTGTACTCATGATGATGAGGAGGGCAAGGAGGAAGAAATTATTTCTAAGCTTGTGACAGATTTTCTATTAACTCCATATGCAGAAACATTCACTCATATACTTATTCCTTCTTTAGTGTACTAATTTCTTCCTCCATATCTCCTATTTTCTTTTTCTGTATCACTTATTAAATATTTATTTATTTTTTACATCTTTATTGGAGTATAATTGCTTTACAATGGTGTTTAAATATTTATTAAATGCTCAATATGTGCTGAGCACTACTCAAGGTGCTGTAAAAGAAGGCATAGTTAGATTCCAAAGAAATACACATCCTGACACCAGAAACTTGATGTTTAGCTCAACAGAAAAAAGGATACTCCCAAATTTTGTGTATTTTAATAACATATATAGAAAAATATACAATATTAGTAAAGAGGAAAAAAAATCACCCAAATTTCAATGTACGAACCTAAGAGCTGTTCAGTGTGTGAACCCAAGACTGAATTCCCTCCAATCTTTATCCAGTGATAATAGTTTTACTGGTTGTAACCATAGCAAAGTGTAATTTTGTATTTCTGGTGGATATTTGTTATAGTTTTTGAACACAAGATATCCAACCCTTGTCTTACTTTGGAGAATTCCATAACAGACAGGATCCTCCTCCCATTACAGTAGTTGAAAATGCCACACATCCTTACTTTCCTTACATCCTCTGAACCCAAAGTCCTGCCCAGAAACAACCAGACACCCTCACCTCAGGCTGAATCAGAAACTGGTGACTTGAGGTTACAGGGACTGTGCAAGGTTCCACCCAATGGGGTGGTGGTGGAAATGTCATACAGTTGCATCTAGTTTCCAGAGGAGCAGCAGAAGTGATTCCGGGCTAATGTTGGCACCCCAGCATTAGCACTGCCAGTGCTGCAGGTGAGATGTTTGTGCCCAGTGAGAAACAGCATAGCCTCTTCCTTGGACTAGGTCTGTCACATTCCTGCCTGTGTGGTTTTCAGCCTTGTTTTCCCAGTCCCCAGTGACTAAAGTTATTTAAATAAACTCCTCATATTGTAGAAATTAGCCAGAGTTTGTATTATTGATTGCAGGTAACGCCCTGGCTGATATGGTGTCCTGCTCTTTTAGTTTTATTTATTTATTTATACATTTTTATTGGAGTATAATTGCTTCACAATGCTGTGTTAGTTTCTGTTGTACAACAAAGTGAATCAGCCATATGCATACATATATCCCCATAACCCCTCTCTTTTGAGCCTCTCTCCCACCCTCCCTATCCCACCCCTCTAGGTCATCGCAAAGCACCGAGCTGATCTCCCTGTGCTATGCTGCTGCTTCCCACTAGCTACCTGTTTTACATTTGGTAGTGTATATACGTCGATGCTTCTCTGACTTCGCCTCAGCTTCCCCCTCCCCACCCTGCCGTGTCCTCAAGTCCATTCTCTATGTCTGCATATTTATTTCTGCTCTGGCACTAGGTTCATCAGTACCATTTTTTTTTTTTTTTTTTTTTTTTTAGATTCCATATATATGCGTTAGCATACGGCATTTGTTTTTCTCTTTCTGACTTACTTCACTCTGTATGACAGACTGTAGGTCCATCCACCTCACTACAAATAACTCAATTTCGTTTCTTTTTATGGCTGAGTAATATTCTATTGTATATACGTGCCACATCTTCTTTATCCATTCATCTGTCAATGGACATTTAGGTTGGTTCCGTGTACTGGCTATTGTAAATAGTGCTACAATGAACATTGTGGTACATGTCTCTTGTTGAATTATGGTTTTCTCAGGGTATATTAACATTATATTATAAGCAAAATCCATGATGCTACATATTTCTGACCACAGTTTAGAATTACTGCATAATATATGTGTCAACATATATTGATAGATGTAGCTATTACCCTACTGTTAGAAAAGTAACATTTAAAAACAATCATGTAGTTGATATTTTGTGTTTATAACTTTAAAAAAAGTATTGATGATTATAAGAAATGTATTTACTGTGTCAAACATTATCTCATGTTATATGCCTTATTATAGTGTCTTCTTGAAAGTTGATAATTTATTATGTTGCCAGCAGTGTATGGGAGTGACAATTTTATTGCATTTTTATGTACTTTGGGTATCATCAATGAAAAATAGTTTTGTTAATATTCTAGGTGAAAAATTGTACCTGTTTGAGATCTATCTATCTCTATCTATCTACCTGTCTGTCTTTCTATCTAATTTGTCTGTCTGTCTAACTATATTTCTATATATCAACATTTCCGGAGTTATTCATCTGGCTGAACAAATGCACAGTGATTTGATAGATGAATTTCAGGAGGGTTAGTTGGAGTATATATCCTGAGTTTTTCAATTCTGGGATTTCTTTGAATCTAGTTGGAGAGAAAGAAAACACTGAAACATGTTATGTACGCAAGTGCTAAATTCAGAGTAGAAGAATCAATGATGGGATTTAAGTTTTTAAAAGTATTTCGCCTAATTCATTCAATTTTTTTTCTTATCCTTCTTTTTTCTCCCCTCCCCAAAGGATTAGATCTTGATAACATTTTTTTAATGGTCACTTTCTGAGTACCACCTTTTGAGAACTGCCCAACTTTAACCTGGTGTTTGCTTTTTATGCATCTCTAGAGTCTCAAGATCCAACTTCGTGGTTCTCAGCACTGAATTTTCATCAGAGTGGAACGCTGTTTCTTTTGGAGGCAGGTAGCACAGGAAGAGATACTTGTGTATGTGAGAAACAGGTTGTGTAAGAGATAACCTGAACTGTGGAGCCGATAAAGGCACTGGAAGCTTTTGGAAGGCAGGATCAATTCAGCAGTTTACTTGACTAACTGCCTATGATGACCTGATAAGAAAGACCACATACTCCATGGGAACCCTAACGTTTACAATTAATTCCTGGGAAATATTTGGGCCATCGTAAAAGGAAAAAAGTTTTGTTTGATTTTCTCTCTAACTTCACATATAGATTTAATTGTATGAAGGAAGAAAGGCATTTAGTATGTTTTTTGTTGTTTGCTTATTTCCAGGAAGCCATCACTTTGAACAAAATGCCAAGTTAATAATGGGATTCAATCTGAAATCCTTTATATTAAGGACTAGGTTGCATAATGTTGCTAATCGCTTTCCCCATGTTATTAATTATGGGTTTGTGATAATTGAGGACACATCCCTCTTAGTCCTCACAGGAAAAGATACTTCGATCTTTCTATTAAAAAAACATTAGTAGATCAAACAGAATCTTTGTGCCTGCACATGTCCAGCCAGTGGTCAGCAGAGTCAGCAAGGTTTTTCTACTCCAAATAGGCTTGGCTCAAGCCATTATAAGTGGAAATCAAGTAGCCTGATATCATGAAATGCATAGCAAATGAATAGCATAAATATACCTGAGTTCCCGTTCTGGCTGTACTACTGACTTGCTAAGTGACTATACATACTCCTTTATGTGTCTGGGCACCAGTTTTCTCAACTGTAAGATGAAAGAGCTCAAATGGATAGTCTCTAGAAAAAAGTCCCCTCTGAAATTCAGTGAGGCAGCCATTTTCCTGTCTTAAATTCTGTGGGAATAGGAGTCTCATATTTTCCTCATTAAATCTTTCCTCAAACTTGGCTCAGGATACATCTGTGTTATACCCAAGCCAGAAGCTCGTTATGGGTTGCAAAAGAGATGGATCTGAAGATTTTAATGCATACACTATCTCTGATTCTCTACCATATTTGGCAGTTTTTATGTTTTCCTAGTCCTTAATGAGTAGGTGGATGTGTGGTACCTAACTCTCTTGTTAATAATAAAAGTTCATACCTACATGTTATACTGCTTAGGCTGAATCATATGACCCGAGGTGGGCTCTGAATCAGATGACCTGAGATGGACTTTTATTTCCCTAACTATTAAAATTACTTTAGTTGAGTTATCTAACTCCTTGAGACTTCTCTCCTGTCAGTCATAAAGTAGGGATTATGATAATATCAACCTCATCAAGTAGTTTAGAAAGTCAAATATGACAAGCCACATATATAGTATATACTGGGAGTGCAACATAGTCATTATAGCTCATCATCCAAAACCCTTAAGAAGCTGCACTTACAGTAACATCTAGAGGAATGGAAATATTAAGACTTTTTTCTTTATATTTTTCTTTCTACTACGGTGAATGTCAGCAAGTCTGGCTAGCACACAAAGACCAATGTTCCCTATCTATATCTTACTTTGTTTCTGAAGAATACTCCATTGATGAGAAATATATTGACCTATATAAACTTTTCACACCTGCAGCAGATGTGAAAAGATTATATGGAAATTGTCAGCTACATCTATTTTTTGATTAGACATATATATGTGTGTATATACACACATAAACAATCATATACATACACATATGCACGTATGTATAACATATATAGTTACACATATTTAGTATATAAATATTCCATATATATATATACATCTATTTATACATATAGTAACTTTTAGATCTTTGTCGGGTACAGAAATAGCATGCCATTGTGGAGTTATTTGCTGCCTCTCCATAGATGTGATTTTGCCTAGACTCATACTCTTGGTGGGCAGTATGAGAGGGAGGATGTCTCAGCGGAGGGTATGTCAACTAAAAAAATATATGCACGATGTGAGAGTTGTGAGTTAAGTTTTATTTGGGGCAAAATGAGGACTGCAGCCCGGAAGACAGCGTTTCAGATAACTCTGAGAAACTGCTCCCAGGAGGCGAGGGGAGGAGCCAGGATATATAGGAGTTTTGCAACAAAGCACAGGTGGTCAGGAACGTCAAAAGATTATTGTTGGGGCTTCCCTGGTGGCACAGTGGTTGAGAGTCCGCCTGCCGATGCAGGGGACACGGGTTCGTGCCCCGGTCCGGGAAGATCCCACATGCCGCGGAGCGGCTGGGCCCGTGAGCCATGGCCGCTGAGCCTGCGCGTCCGGAGCCTGTGCTCCGCAACGGGAGAGGCCACAACAGTGAGAGGCCCGTGTACCACAAAAAAAAAAAAAAAAAAAAAAAAAAAATAAGATTATTGTTAATTAAAGAAAACCAGACATCTCAAGTTAAGGAATTTAGCGCTTTTCTCTGTATGGGAAGATGCAAGGGTCCGGGCTCACTGAAATCATTCCTCTGATGTGCAGCTCAACTATCTGGGGCCAGTATCCTGACACACCCTGAGTTTCCTCGGGGCTCACTGCAGGGAGTGGCTGCAGTCTGATGACTGCTAGATGGCAGGTATTCTTTTCAGCCCTGAGTTTCCTTGGTTTACCGGCTCACGTTGGAGGGCTGCAATCATTGATGACTGTAACATCCTTTGTTTATTTATATGGCAGAAAATATTCCATTTCTCAGGTACCATACCCTTTTCAATAGAGAGTAGATCTTACTGGGAAATTTTCTTCATGTGAGCTTATAACCTTGGAGAAAACAAAAATGGGTGGCAGAATACCATAGTCAAATAATAATATTTAATTTAAAAATATATACACACATTTACTAACAATTTTCATACCTACTAACACACTTCTCATATCTTTAATTTAGGGGGAGGGGGCTTTTGTAAGGGTGATAAAGATGAATAAAAGGGAAAAGATGATTTTCTTCCCTTCCCCGTCATAACACATCTCTTTGTGGGCCATCGTGGGCCTGAGCTGAGTCCTTCCTCTAACCATTGCAACATGGAATAATTTCTCCAGGTACCGAATAATGTCCAGTCTTCAGTTTTGCAATGCAGAATTGTATTCAAGGTCATGAGCCTCATTCCCTCTTGAAATGTGGAAACATGTCTCTGGGAGCCTCTCTCAAGGTGTAACCATTTATTTTTTCCAGGAGATTAGAGAAGTTTTATTATTCTTACAGAGGAAGTCAATTAACTAGATAAATAGCTACCTCAGATCCCAAGTGAATTTTATACTGCTTTGTTTAAACTGTATAAAATTTTATTCTGGCTTTGCAGTTTCTTGCAGGATACATGTATGCATGTATTGTGTTATGCTTCCTCAAAATACATTGTTTTTTTAAAATTTCCATATTGTGTGATGATGTTTTTCTTTGTTGGTAAGAGTTTTATTTCTGCAGTATTTTAAAAGTGTGATCTCATGAGAATCCTCGGAACAGTCCATGAGATAGGAGCTATTGTTATCCCCAGTTTTTACAGGAGTGGGGTCTAAGTTTCAGCAAAGGTAACTGTCTCTAGGTTGCACAGCTAGTAAGTTGCATGTCTGAGACCATGTTTGACTTCAGAATCTGTGCTCCTCAGATCTCTATGACAATGAATCTATACCAATGAGATGCCATCTTAAAGGTGACAAAAACAGAGGATCAGGGATAAGGGATATTAGCAACCTTGGTCAAGGCTTCACAGAGTCAAATTCAAGATTTGAATTCCAGCATTCTGATTTCTAGATCCAGGGCTCATTACTAAAAGGGGATTCAGGTGGGGACAAAGAAAAGTTTGACTTTGAAGCCAAGCAAACGTTACTGGAAACAAAACAGTAATACCTCAACTATTCTAAAATAGAATTGGATTCTTAGAAGTAGTGGAGCTGGAGACTGTCTCTACTTATCTTTAACCCTTTGTTGAGGACTACGAACTGCTCTTTCTAACTCGCGGACTGTTGCCATTTGAGAAACTCTTGGTGCACTGCTTGGACTAAGGTTAAATACTGCTTCTGCTTTAGGAAATATGCCCATGTGTTTGGAGTCATATCATCCCTTGTGCACAGCATACAGGCTTTGTCTTTGTAAGGATGTCTGTTTGCCATTTTCTATGGGCATGAGTCTCACTCAACATTAAGGACACCATCTTGGTATTAGTGACTTGATATGGAATGTCTTTCTAAACCTCTCCTTAGAATCTTTAGTGGGGATCAGATTGTGTGTGCAAGGATGAAGGCATAATTACAAAGTTTTCTGTCAATCAAAACTATCAAGGATTTTCCAAGTATTTCTCTCTGTGATAGGTTATGGTGTGTTTCTATACTCAAGAACCTTACTTATGTTTTAATTGGGAAATAAATAGCAATAAAACATTTATTGCATCTTAGAAACAAATAGATCAGAGGTCACAAATTTGGGGATAAATAGCTGTCTCCAACCAGTAGATTGATATGTTTGATTTGGCTCTCAAAAAGTTTTAAAAATATTGAACTATTGCCTACATATAAAAATATTTAGTCCTAAGTTATCATAAAAATAAATAAAATTAAAAAATACAATATTATTATGTTTATATATTGTATTTATACCAATAGCATAATATATTTTACTTTCTTGGTTTTAATGGAAGTAAAAATTAATATTTTCAAAATCTACTTCTTTGCTTATCTCATTTTCCATTGAGAGAATTGCCATGTTTGACAATTTCTTTTGACCAAGTAGTGATCTTAAGTAAAGATGATTAACTTCATCTTTAATGAAGTTAATTATTTGAATTAGTTGATTAAACACATTAAATGAATTTAATGAATTTCCATAAAGGTAATTCTATGTGCCCATTTTCAAATATTTTTGATTACTTTAATATTCTGAAAAAAATAAGCATTACAATACATAAAAGCATGTGTATGGGGGGGCACACATTTTTCTTCTGACTCAATCTCCATTATTGATCTTGACACTGATCTTTATTTAAAATTTTGGTATATTGTTCACCAGAGATTTTTTGCGTTTTGATTTTTAGAAATATTGAATTAAAATATGATTTATCTTGATTACTGAGGTTTTTGGCACTTGCCTCACTTGCTTAACTTGCTTCACCCTGATCCTGGCCCCACCTTGGGGCGAGTTCTACTCCATCACTGAGACTTTTGATACTGCAGTTTAGTTCTGCAGGATGACAGGATGGCTCCCACATCCACTGCCAGTGAGCTCACAGGGTAGCCTTTCTTTCCTGCGTTTTTAAATAGTGCATCTACTTTAGGAAATATGCCCATGTGTTTGCAGTCATATCACCCCTTGTGCACAGCATACAGGCTTTGTATTGTACTTCAGTTTACTGTACTTTGCAGATATTGCATTTTTTACAAATTGAAGGTTGGTGGCAACTCGGCATTGAAAGAGTCTAACAGCACCATTTTTCCAACAGCATTTGTTCACTTTGTGTCTCTGTGCCACATTTTGGCAATTCCTACAATATTTCAAACTTTTTCATTATTATTATATTTGTTATGGTGATATGTGATCAGTGCTTTTTGATGTCACTGTTGCAATTCTTTTGGGGCGCTAAGAACTGTGCCCATATAAGATGGCAAACTTAATTGATAAATGTTGTGTGTGTTCTGACTGCTCCACCAACCAGCCGTTCCCTCATCTCTTT
>NW_006785605.1:154734-158180 GCF_000442215.2 Lipotes vexillifer
TCTTTCCCTCTTTTTGGGCCTCCCTATTCCTCGGGACACAACAATATTGAAATTAGGCCAATTAATACCCTGCATTAGCCTCTAAGTGTTCAAGTGAAGGATAGTTGCATGTCTCTCACTTTTAATCAAAAGCTAGAACTGATTAAGCTTTTAATCATGAGGAAGACATGTCAAAAGTCAAGGTAGGCTGAAACCTGGGCCTCTTGTGCCAAACAGTTAGTCAAGTTGTGAGCAAAGGAAAAGTCCTTGAGGGAAGTTAGAAGTGCTGCTCCAGTGAGCACACAAATGATAAGAAAGCTAAATAGCCTTATAGCTGATATGGAGAAAGTTTTAGTGGTCTGGATAGAAGATCAAACAGCCACAACATTTCCTTAGACCAAAGCCTAATCCAGAGCAAAGCTCTACTCTCTTCAATTTCTGGAAGGCTAAGAGAGGTGAGGAAGCTGCAGAAGAAAAGTTTGAAACTAGTGGAGTTTGGTTCATGAGGTTTAAGGAAAGAAGCCATCTCCATAACATGGAAATGTAGGGTGAAGTGACAAATGCTGATGCAGAAGCTGCAACAAGTTATTCAGATCTGGCTGAGATAATTAATGAACGTGACTATACTAAACAACAGAATTTCAATGTAGATGAAACAGCCTTATTTGGGAAGATGCCATCTAGGACTTTCATAGCTCCATAGGAAAAGTCAATGGCTGGATTCAAACCTTCGAAGGATAGGCTGACTCTCTTGTTAGGGGCTAATGCAGCTGTGGACTTTAGGTTGAAGCCAATGGTCATTCTGAAAACCCTAGGTCCCTTAAGAATTATGCTAAATCTACTCTGCCTTTGCTCAGTAAATGGAAAAATAAAACCTGGATGAAAGCACGTCTGTTTATAACACAGTTTACTAAATACTTTAAGTCCATTGTTGAGACCAACTGCTCAGGAAAAAGATTCCTTGCAAAATAGTACTGCTCACTGACAATGCACCTGGTCACCCAAGGGTTCTGTTAGAGATAAACAATAAGATTAATGTTGTTTTCATGACAGCTAACACAGCATCCATTCTGCAGCCCCAAGGATCAAGGAGTAATTTCAACTTTCAAGTCTTATTATTTAAGAAATATGTTTCATAAGGCTATAACTGCCACACATAGTGATTCCTCTGATGGATCTGGGCAAAGTCAATTGGAAACCTCCTGGAAAGGAGGATTCACCTTTCTAGATGCCATTAAGAACATTTGCGATTCATAGGAAGAAATCAAAATATCAACATTAACAGGAGTTTGGAAGAAGTTGATTCCAACCCTCAAAGATGACTTTGAGGGGTTTAAGACTCCAGTGGAGGAAGTAATTGCAGATGTGATGAAAATAGAAAAAGGACTAGAATTAGAAGTAGAGCCTAAATATGTGACTGAACTGCTGCCATCTCATGATAAAACTTGGACAGATAAGGAGTTGCTTCCTATGAATGAGCAAAGAAAATGGTTTCTTGAGATAGAATGTATTCCTGGTGAAGATGCTGTGAATATTGTTGAATGACAACAAATGATTTAGAATACTACATAAACTTAGTTGATAAAGCAGTGGAGGGTTTGAGAGGACTGACTCCAGTTTTGAAAGAAGTTCTACTGTGAGTAAAATCCTATCAAACAGCATTGCCTGCTCCAGAGAAATCACTCATGAAAGAAAGAGTCAATCGATGTGGCAACTTCACTGTTGTCTTATTTTAAGAAACTGCCGCAGCCATCCCAGGCTTCAGCAACCACCACCCTAGTCAGTCAGAAGCCATTAACATCCAGGCAGGACCCTCCACCAGCAAAAAGACTGACTCACTTAAAGGCTCAGATGATGATTAGCATTTTTTAACACTAAAGTATTTTTTAATTAAGACATGTATGTTGTTTTTTTAGACATAATGCTATTGCACACTTAGTAGACTACAGTGTAGTGTAAACATAACTTTTATATGCAGTGGAAAACCAAAAAATTCATGTGAGTCACTTTATTGTGATACTTGCTTTATTGTGGTGGTCTGGAACCGAACCTTCAATATCTCTGAGGTATGCCTCTATTTGACTCATGGTTGCAATGGCACATGAAAATGAAGTCTTGGTGGGAAATTCTCTCCAGAGGAGGGTGGGTGTTTTGTATTGAGCATATTTTCCTTGGGATTTAAGCTGCTTGCTTATGAAAAACAATCTGGTGAGCACTAATATAGCAAATCTGATGTGTACCTAGATGTGATAAATGTATCGTGACATTCTCACATCATTTTATAGTTATCAACACCCTTTTATATTGTTTTGCCATTTTCACTTTGTGAGCATATTGGGCACATTTTATTCCATCTATTTTCAAGATGAAAAACTGAGTGTCAGAGGATTAAATGACTTGTACTCCATCTCCAATCATCTTCCTTACAGCTGCTGATTTGAAGTCCATACGATATGAAGCTTACTCTGTCCCACCCTTACTTAAAACTTCGGAATTAGTACAAAACTCCTTAGTGTGACCCATGAGTACTTCTGTGCTCTGGCCATTTGCCCCTCCCTCAGCCCAAACTCTTACTATTTCATATTGTGAGCTCTTACCCTACCGATCTGTCTACTTACGAGTAATAACTGACTTTGATGAACACTCACTATGTACTCCATGCTGTGCTAAGTGCTTTATACATTGTATGTCTTTTACGGCAAGACATGAAAAAGCTAATATTATTCTTCCCACTTTATATTTAATTTATTTATTCATTCGATCATTCTTTCAATAAATAGCAATTATTCTAGGTGATGGTGATACAACAGAGAACAAGAATCACATAATTCTGCCCTTGTGTAGGGGGAACAATAATTTCTTCTCTACCCTTCTAGGTTACAGAGACCACGCTGTAATAAAAGACAGATGCGCAGGAGCAAAACAGAAGTTTAATAACATGTGTACTTCCTGTATACATGGGAGAGACCCAGTAAAACTGAGTAACTCCCTGAAATGGCCCAAGCCACCACCTTAAATACTATCTCCAACTAAAGGCAAAAGAAGACGTAGGGCTGGGGGAGCCAGTTATGGGATGTTACCAGGAAAAGCGCAGTAAAAAAGGTTATGGTTGTTATATGGTGCTTGCCTTCTCTATTGCTAAGAGTTTCTAGAGATTTAATCATCCTGGTACAGAGAGGGAGACACCTTCACAAGTAGAGGTTTCTCTTATAACTGTAAATATCTCTTACAAAAGAGTAACTTCTACCTGGTTTTCAGAGTTTCTCCTGTGTCTGCTGTTTCTTAAAAATAATCAGCCTAGGGCTTCCCTGGTGGCGCAGTGTTGGGGGCCCGCCTGCCGATGCAGGGGACACGGGTTCGTGCCCCGGTCCAGGAAGATCGCACATGCCGTGGAGCGGCTAAGCCCGTGAGCCATGGCCGCTGAGCCTGCGCGTCCGGAGCCTGTGCTCCGCAACGGGAGAGGCCAC
>NW_006785605.1:158371-160030 GCF_000442215.2 Lipotes vexillifer
AAAAAAAAAAAAAAAAAAATCAGTCTAAAATTATCCTTGTGCCAAGGAGGGCTCTTTGGGGGTGGATAATTCCGCTCTCCTTTACCCTCATGTTGCTTACATTCTGGTAGGAATCAGATAAATAAATAAGTAAGTAGGTAGTAGGTGGTAGATTAGAAAGTGATAGAAAAATAAAGCTGTGGAGGGGATTAAGGTGTGCTATGAAGTGTTGACGGAGAGGTAGACAGTAGAGGGTTTGGGGAGATATTAGGCAGGCAAGATCTGTAGAACACATGGTTAGTTGGATTGCGCAGTAGTTGAGTAAGGAAAAGCTGAGTGTTGGAGATGATTCCCAGATTCACAGCTTGCATGACTGAGTGGGAAGTGGCACTATTCATTACGATGGGAGCACAAGTTGAGGAGCAAATGGCAGGGGCAAACTGTGAGTCCATTTGTGAAGTATGTGTAAGGCGTCTAGCATGGGTGGTCCATATCTATGGAGTTCAGAGGACACACCTGTGCTGGAGATTTAAATTTGAGAGCAACAGTAAGAAACTCTTATTTACTGTAGGGTTCTCAAAGTTGGCTTGGAGCACTATTATCAGAAACCCCTGAGTATCTCCCCTGTAGCTCAGTGGTCCATAGACCTTCTTTTGCGTCAGATTCCCCTGGGTGTAGTCCAGTGGGGAAGATGTAGGCTCTGCTGTGTTTTAATCCCAGCTCTTCCATTTACTACTGTAAATGTAAGCAATTTATTTAACCCCTCTGTGTCTCAGTTTCTTCTGTAAAATAGAAATACCATACCAAGCTAACAGGCTGTATAAAAGTTAATTAAGTCCATGCATATCTTAAGCTCAAATAACACTCAATACAAGTTAGCTATCATAATTATCCCAAGAGCTTACTAAAATACAAGTTTATGGATCCTGATCCAAGATACTTTATGCACATCACATTACAGGACAGATAAGCATCTGAGTGTGGGTTTGGCTGAGTTTCTGTTTGCAGGTGAAGAATGGAACATAATCCATGATTCTGGGGCAGGGAGAATCAGAATCCTGGTAGACTTCTTAAAAGTACTTATCCTTAGATCTTAACACAGACCTCAGAATCAGTCTCTGGGTTCAGAGCCCAGGAAATCTCTAGTTTTTAAAATAAAGCCCCCAGAGTTTGGTAGTGATGATCATCAGGCAGGTCTGGGAACACTACATTAGAGGATGTGTTACGATTCTTTTTATGTCCGAGATAACGATATATCCACCAAAATCTGTGTTTTGCTTTCAAAGTAGAGCTTATATGCTTAGAATTGGCTGTCCATCTTTCTTTCTTTCTTTTTTTTTCTTTTTTTTGCGGTACGCGGGCCTCTCACTGCTGTGGCCTCCCCCGTTGCGGAGCACAGGCTCCGGACGCGCAGGCTCAGCGGCCATGGCTCACGGGCCCAGCCGCTCCGCGGCATGTGGGATCCTCTCGGACGGGGGCACGAAGCCGTGTCCCCTGCATCGGCAGGCGGACTCTCAACCACTGCGCCACCAGGGAAGCCCAACACAACTCATTTTTAATGGTTGTAGTCCCTGGACAAAGTGCCCCTGGTCTTTCCATCTACCTGGATATGTGTGAGCCCTAGTCCTGGGCAGAACTCGAAGGGTTAATTTGCAAATTTCTTCAAGAAGGCAGGGAAAG
>NW_006785605.1:160043-179507 GCF_000442215.2 Lipotes vexillifer
AAGAGTGTGTTGGAGAGAAATTGACGAGTGTGAATCAGAATGAAGCGGAATTGATTTATGGGGCTTGAGAAGGTCATGCTAATCCTGTCCACTTCTCCTTTCAGAAAGAAGTTTATAGATGGGCTGGGGAGACAGTTGTCAGGGCTTCATATTTTGTACCAACCCTTGGTTAGCATAATCTCATCTTGACTTTTGCTTGGCAAAGTTAAGTATTTCCTTTCCTGGAGGTTCACTGCACACACACACACACACACACACACCCTTAGACCAGGCTCTCTCACCCAGCCTGACTATGTGTAGATCTGAGGCTGAGTCCTTATGTTCTTTTTATCTCTTTAAAACAGCGGTTTATAAGGACCATGGATGAGTGACATTGGCATCACCTGGGAACTTGCTAGAGGTGTGACTACTCACTGCCCTCCAGACCTACCAAATCAGAAACTTAGGGGGTAGGTCCAACAATTTGTGTTTTACACATCTGATTCTGATGTACAGTAAAGTTTATGACCTGTTACTTTGGATTATCATATTTCTTATATCTTTCATTTACGACTTTGGTTTCAAAACCAAATGTCTTTGCTCCTTCATTTTTTTCCAGACCATATTATTTAGCAGACTCAGCTTGTTGACATACGTTGCTCCTTCAAGGAACAATCCTCCATTATGACCCATAAATTGAGCGCTCTATATCAGCAATTGACAAGCTTCTAATTCACAACAACTTCCCCTCCCTATTTTCTCTCTTCCTGACTCTACTACAGCTCTGGTTCTCCCTTCCCCTTTATCTCAGGACTGTGTGATCTTGGCCCAGTCACTTGAACTCTTGGAATATCAGTTTCTTCAACTATGGGGTGGGTTGTATTATCAATGTTCATATAACTGTGATAATTAAATGAGACTGTCATGTCTTTTTTTGCTCTGGGTCTGCATTTTCTTCTGTCTTATCATGTTATTTCTCAGAGGACCAGGAATGGGTGTTTTTAGACTTATAAAGTGTGATGATTAATTTTAGATGTCAACTTGACTGGGCCATGGGATACCCAGACATTTGGCCAAATGTTATTCTAAATGTTTCTGTGAAGGAGTTTCTAAATGAGATTAACATTTGAATTGGAAGACTGAGCAAAGCAGATTGCCCTTTCTAATGTGGATGGGCCTCATCCAATCAGTTGAAGACTTGAATAGAACAAAAGGGCTTAGTAAGAAAGAATTCCTCCCACCTGACTGCATTCAAACTGGAACATCAGCTCTTTCTGGGTCTCAAGCCTGCTGGCCTTTGGACTGAAACTACACCATTGGCTCTCTTTTGAGTCTTCAGCTTGCAGACTCATCCTGTAGTTCCTGAGACTTGTCAGCCCCCATGATTCCATAGGAATTGGCATGGTCCAATTTCTTATAATAAATTGCTTTTTATATATTTATGTATATATTCGTTCTGTTTCTCTGGAGAACTTCAACTAATGCATAGAATAATCTGTCCAGCATTAGGTGTTGTATATTAGGTTTGGGGGAATGGGTGGGAAACCATACCATAGGGTGGGAATCCTTCCCTCACTAATGGGGTGAATAGGAGGTGATTAAAAAGTGGGGTGAGGTAGCTTGGGAGTAGAAAAAAGAACAGGTGATACTGATTGATCAACACACTATGAACAGAATGTTGATCAATCAGTTGGGGAATATTATTCATTATGCTGTTTCTCAAAATGTGGATCCAGCCTATGAGACACTTCTCAGATTCCTAAGCCTCACACTGGCCAATTGACTCATTTTTGGAGGTGGGGTCTGGGAAGTTGCTATTTTAATAAGATTTTCGGATGATCCTGAAATGATACCTGGTTGAGTATGTGCCCAGTTTTAGAGTAGCTTTGAAAAAATTGATAATAAGCAAAAGACTCAACAATTACCTGTAATGAGTTTTTAGTCTTGAGACAGAGCTGATAATTCCCATCCTTGTTCCCCACCTGCTATCCCCACCCTCCTGCCCCAGCCCCATGGCTGCACTGGGATGGAATGAACAGACCAGCTCTGACTCTCCCCTGCCTGGGTCAGTGGTAGAACACAGCCTTGGTACAGAAGCAAGTGTGCTTAAATCACTTTAGATCCTTCTTTGCAAGAAGGCAGGTAATAACTTACAGATAAACATTTGAAAAAGGGAAACAACAAAAGCACTTTAAATTGAGCTATAGGCCTCCAGCCTTCAAAGCCAAGGATAGTCAGTGGGCAAACTCACAAAGAAGTAGCAAACCCTGCAAATAGCCCCTGGAATAGCGCCAATGCCACAGAGCAAGTGTGAAATAAAATCTTTCTGTTGGCTAATAATGTAATCTCTTTATTAGTTCCAAGCCACTAGCTGTAATTGAAGAACTTGTTTATTTTCCCCACTTTTATATGTATTTTAACACAATTCTCTCTTAGCACTGGAGTCCCATTGACTACTATATTTTGGACTTTTGATTTTGAACTGGATAAGAAACATGCAACAAACGAGCTCATAAATGTGTTCTGAACCTTTCAGAGCATGAGCATTTATTCATGAACCTAATAATTAATGATATTTTATATCATCATTAGAGACTGTTAGCACATCAATATGGTGTTTGTTGAAACTGACAAAGTAATAAATTACACTCTTGCTTACTATTTCTTGCCCATGGTTGTTGGATATACTAATGAAGATGGATAAATATTTGCACTACTAAATTAAATGCTGTTTTTTCACAAGTACAGTAGACTGATTTGCTGACTCCTATGCCCAGTGCTAGAATACTGACATGGGACTCAGAATGATCGGAGTTAAAGCTAATGAAAATTTAGGTGTACTCATAGGAGGAGGGGGGTGCTAACCATACTACGTGGGAGTCTTTTCCAAACCCTATTCCACTAGAATCTTGGAATCCTGATGCGATTCCTCTAAGAGCAGCTTGTCTACAGCCCTTCTGCACCCATGGAGACTCACTGCCCACAATTCATCTTTTCTGAGATGTGCATTTTCAATCATTTCATCATATTTATGCCAGAAAAATAACTGAGAACTATAAACTTTCTGAGCCCAGTTTTCTCATCTGAGGAATGAACATTTCATTGTGATTGTGAGGAAAATTCACAATGCCTAGAATCTATGCTCAGTTGATTATATTTGCTTTTTTGAACCATTGGTTGCCCGAGGCTCCTACTGCATCCCAGTTGACTTATTCCATTAAAACCACCTTACCTCTTAATGCCCATTTTCTCACTTCTAATTTTCCTATCTAAACCTATTCTTGTAAAGGACTAGAATCATTCCCTTACATTATATCTAAATGTCATTCATTTTCAGAGTCTCTTTTCCCTTTTCTGATTTTTTTTTTTAACTTCCCAGCATGAGAAGGAAAGCGTAGTTTACATTTCTATATGTGGTGCTGGACTGTGCTCCTCTAAGGCATTTTCAGTATATGCTCTCAGCAGGGTTTAGAGCTAATTTACTTACTATTATTTTCATCAATAGTTAGACCTTTTTAGTTGTTCTTTTTTCCCCCCAATTTAATGTTTACCAATTATAAAACACCACCACCTACCGAAAAGCAATGTTTTTCCAGGTTGTTAGCAGTTTGAGTCTGGTCAAGCAGGTAAACATGTGCAAGGTGGTGGAGGTTCACCTGGTGAGTGGAATGTGGGGACAAAATAATTTTCTGCTCAGTAGTTGGGTCACAAGTAGGGAAATAAGATCAAATGCCAGTTGGCCCTCTGACAAGGGCAGAATACAAGGATGCAGCACAGTGATTTATTCTCATTTGGTAACTGTAATGGCTTTGCTCTGTTCTAGGATGGGGGTAGCCAATCTCTGAGCTTGTCGGGTCAGTCAGTTTTCTTTGGAGCCTGCAGTGAACCTCACATGGTTCTGGGGGCTGCAGGAAAGACAAAGGAAGCAGAAGACAATCTCCTGTTTTCAAGAGTCTGTGGCTCATTGAAGCAAAAACTAACAGAACTTGGATAAGTTTGACTGATGGCTTTTTTTTTTTTTGCCTATGGAGTGTTTGCATTATTGTAATTAGTCATTTAAAAAATCAGCGTTTCATTAAAAATGCAGATTACTATCACATATTGGCAAATGGGAGATCTGGCATTACAGTTAGTCCCCTACATACGAATGAGTTCCATTATGAGAGCGTGTTCGTAAGTCTAATTTGTTCTAAGTCCAACAAAGTTAGCCTAGGTACCCAACTAACACAATCAGCTCTACAGTACTGTACTGTAATAGGTTTATAATACGTTTTACACATATAGTGCATAAAAAACAAACAAACACAAACACAAAAAATAAAGAAAACATTTTTAATCTTACTACAGTACCTTGAAAAGTACAGCAGTACAGTACAACAGCTGGTGTACAGGGCCTGGCATCGAGTGAACAGGCAAGAAGAGTTACTGACTGGAGGAGGGAGAGGAGGTGGGAGATGGTAGAGCTGAAGGATCGTCAGCAATATGAGATGGAAGGCAAGCTGTAATTTCACTGACGACTGATGTTGATGGCGCAGGTCTGGGTCTTTGCTGGATTCGGTTCTATCTACCCTCTTGAAAAAACAATCCAGTGATGTCTGGGTAGTAGCTCTTTTTTTCTCATCATAGATGACACAGTAGCACTGGATTGCATTCTGAATAGCGGTTGCAACCTTCACGTACCGTTCTATATTCAGGTCTTGTGCCTCAAAAACTAACAGTGCCTCCTCAAATAAAGAAAATCCCCTTGCCATTTCCTGCATCCTGAATCTCTTAGGTTCTTCAGTTACTTCTTCTTCCTCTTGTCTCTCTTCGTCCATTCTCTGGGCCTCCAATTTTATCAGGTCTTCATTAGTAAGCTCCACGTTTCCATCTTTGAAAGTTCTCAACTTGAAAGTTCATATGTAGGGGACTTACTGTATTGGGCTTAACTTCCTCTAATGATTACCTGGAGCTGAAAAGTCCACATGGGTATGAACTCTTCAGTTTTTTACAGTCCATCCCCCCACAAATATCATACTCAGTCTGCCTCATTCTTATTCACTATCTGTGAGGGCAGAAGTTTCAGTATATTGGCTTAGATACTCGAGTCAGAATGCCTATAGGAGGTCAGTGTTAACAAGAAGGAAAAGATAAAACTGACCTGGATTCTAATTGACTTATAGGTCTTTCAAATGATGTTAATGAACCTTTTAAAAGTCTAGCATTTAAATGGGATCATATTATATACAATATTCTGAATCATGTTTTCTTTATTTAACAATAAACAGTAACAACATGTAATAGTCTTTCAATGTTTTTTCTTCTGTGAAATGAAGTCATGTTTCTTCTAATATGTTTCCTATTGGTTTTTAAAATTTATTGTTATTTTGGTTATAAGATCCCATCTTTTCTACCCTAAAATTTTCACTCATTATGTCTTGTCTGTCCTTTTCCCATCTACCACCTACAATTTGGGACTTGGGAAAGCAGTATGGACTCAGATCCAGACTGTCCAGTTTAAATCTCAGCACCGCCACTTAGTGGTAGAGCGACCTTGGGCAAATTATGTAGCTGAAGTTTCCTCATTTATGGGGTGGAGATAACATTTTGCCTACCACATCAGGCTATGGTGGGGATTCAATGAGTTAATTCATGTAACACATTTTGAACAGTGTGTGATATATAATAGATCTTATTATTCAATTATTCAATAATTATTCAGTAAGAAGATCTATTATCACTTATTACAACAAGTTAACTATTTCTGTTATTTTTAGGGGTGCAAGATATTTTGGAAATGTTAAATGTAAGAATTTTAATAGTCACTATTTATTTCTCATCCTATATAATGGCAGATACATCTCTTAGCTTATTTCATTTTATCCTCGTAACACTAAATCACTCCATTGTCATTCAGTATATTTATTGAGCATGTACTTCGTAACAGACATCCCTTAAGGCACTAGAAATTCAGCAATGAAGTCATCAGACAAAAAGCTGTCCTCTCACAAAGCTTACATTTCATTGGAGGAAAACAGAAAATTTTTGTTTTAGTAAAGAAATAAAATATCATATTAGGAGTCTATGAAAAAATAATAAAGCAGATATGGTGGATGACAGATCTGATTTTCTCCATTTATGTAGAGAAACTAGCACAGAGAGAGAATGTTATTAATTGTGATCATGCTTCTTTTTAGGGCGTCTGCCCCAGCCCTAAAGATCTCTCTTGTTTTCTAGAATGTTCAAAGAAAGACAGGACATTGGCTGTCTTTGTGTTCTATGTGTTATGCCTGGTCACTATGGATTGGAATAGAAGAGGTTGTTTGTTCCTAGCTAGGCCAATCATATTGTTTCTCTTGAGAATTTTGTAATTTGAGTCAAAACACTCATGTATTGCAAGTTGGTAGGAGTTATGGACAGTGCCTGTCTGAGAGTGAATGCAAATGATTGGGCTCACGCACATTAGCTTAAGTGAAGAAATTATAACTGAAAGAATATGTTAACAGAGGTGTAGTAGATATTGACACATCTACTGCAGCCTGAGTGTCCTGCAAACCCATGGAACTAGCAATGCACCAAGGTGCTGCAGTTGTCCATTTAGCACTTCTGGGTGTGTGAGCCTCGTGTGGTAAATATAACGTGACTCACCTCAACACATCAACTGAACAAGACTGTCCCCAGGGAGCTGAGCATGTGAGCATGCCCTCCACATAAATTCCATGGAGCCCACCAATAAAAACTGAGACACCTTGGTGCCACAGTCTCTAGTTGGTAAGATATTCCAGTACTCTTTCCTATTTGCTTGCAGTGTTTACTATTACTTGAGAACAAAAGAACCTAATTAAAATACACATATATGTATATGCACATATACATACATGCATGCATACATACATGGAACATACATATACACATATACATATATATGCATACACGCAACTATTAAGTAGCTGTAGGGACTTGAACTCATATCTGTATGTTGTCTGTAAATACTTATTTTGAAGAGTAGGACACATAAACACTGTGTGTTTATTTGAAGAATAAAATGCTATTTATCTCATTAGTATTTTAGGAGGTTAAAATTTTTTTTCATTGCACATTTTTTAGTGTTAAAAAAGCCATCCTAAGAATTTAGAAACATTTTCTTTTCCTCTTCCTCACTCCCCAGTTACCAGTGCCCCCATTCCCCAGTTCAGAAGACTTTCTTGAGTATCCTTGGATTCCATCCATCTTTTCCAGAGGACTTTTAGAAAGAGCAAGTTACCAACAACAGGCCAAGAGGAGGAATGAGCTGGTGCCTCCCTGCGACTGCGCACAGAAAGGAGCTGGCCTTCACATGCAGTTTCTTATATATGTGTGATTCCACAAGAGTGACTGATAGTACTGGGCTTCTCTCATTTCAAAAGATCATTTTCCTCTGCAAATTAAAGTCAAGGACCCCAGCCCTCCAGCAAAATTCTGCTGTTCCTTGATGGTGCTGCCAGGCAGTTATTTTTGTCTCTTCACTCTGCTCTGACATCTTCTGTGTAGTTGCCTCCCTGAAGTTGTTTATTCTGAAAATACATGCTGAAAGTCTACACTAAATAGTACAGATGTATCAAAAGCTACTAGCTAATTCATTGCTTTCCTGCACTTGAATGGCTTTTACTGATGGCTTCACCTATTGATGGTCTAAGTATGTCACTCATTACGTTTGGGAAAAATGCATATTAAGGTGCTTCGGAAGTAGCTTGGGAAGAAATGTATTTATCTGTATTTTACAAGATGCTAATGGACATGCATTTCAAATCTGAATATTTTATTTGGGGGGATGACTGTCACAGTACATGTTGTGTTGCATTTCCCTTAGGAGCTTTAGGAGTGCTTCTTAGGAAAGTGATTGGTTTTAATGTATTCATTCTTTGCCCTGCTCCATTAGATGTTCTGTGGATTGTAGATTTTCCATTTTAATTCACAGAGAAGGTACACAGTACAGTGGTGCTGGAGCAGCCAGATCAGAGTAGTGCAATGAAGTGAGTACTGGATTGAGGCACTAATAGCTGTGTAACCTTCCATGGGTCACACAATCACTCTAAGACTCAGTTTTCTCATTGGTAAATAAAATACCTACCCTCATCTCAATGCAGGTTGTTGTGATTCTTAAAGGAGAGGATGTATGTGAAAACACAGCTTTATTTAAGGGATTAAGTAAATTATTAGATATTTTGTTTGATTACAATTATTTGTTATTTTAAAAAGTCACTGTATATCTTTCAGTTCATGCTTTTAAAAAAAATATATTGTTAGGGTAAATTCCCAGGAAAAAGATTTCTGCATCAAAGATTATGAATACTAAACAAAACTTGTTATACTGACAAAGAGTGTTCTCTAATTTTTAGAGGTTAACACTCAAGATGTCCTGGAGATGAAAAGAAACATTTTAGTTCCTCCAGTTTATAGATAGAAAAACTGAGGCTAAGATGATTCAATGGCTATTCAAGGCCAGATAGAATACAAGAAGCAAAGTGAGACCTAGAACTCTGTGCTGGCCTAGGGATTTTCTCAATCTGGGGAAAATAAGGAGATTGTTTCTGGGTATTTTTTTGTTTTCATTTTTTTATTGATTACTTTATATTTTATATTAATTCAGTATTTATTTACTCATAGAGGAAAGATAGCAAAGGAGGAATGATTGGTACTTTTTGTTTCAATGGATTTAGATAGACATTCATGATACAACAATGGAACAAAGCTACAAAGCAATAATACTAATGTTCGTTTATAAGAAGAGGAGGAGAAAGAAAGGAGGAAGGGTGCCTCCAGCTTTGTTCTTAATTTTTAAGATTGAGCTGGATATTTGGAGACAAATTTTAGGATTGTTTTTTCTATTTCTGTGAAAAATGCTATTGGAATTTTGGTAAGGATTGCATGGAATCTATAGATGACTTTATGTAGATCGGACATTTTAACAATATTAATTCTCCTGAGCCATTAGTACATCTGTGAGGGGGCTGCCAAGAATAGGGCCCTTTCAGTGGTCTTATTGCTTCTTGGAAGACTGGCTTTCTGAAAATAAATGTAGTAGGAAAAATCATATTTCTCATTGAACTGACCTCTGAAGAGTTGTGTAATTATAATCTCTTATATTTTAAAATACCCTTATATAGTTTTTTTTTTTTGCAGTACGCGGGCCTCTCACCGTTGTGGCCTCTCCCATTGCGGAGCACAGGCTCCAGACGCGCAGGCTCAGCGGCCACGGCCCACGGGCCCAGCCGCTCCGCGACACATGGGATTCTCCCAGACTGGGGCACGAACCCACGTCCCCTGCATCGGCAGGCGGACTCTCAACCACTGCGCCACCAGGGAAGCCCCCTTATATAGTTTTAAGAGTGTTTTAGCAATCATATTGAAAAGAAAATCAGGCAGGTTTAATTATTGTTATTATTCCTGTATTCCTGAGGGACAGCTGAGGTCCAGAGATGTGAGATGACTACTCAAGTCATATAGCTTTCCAGTAGTAGAATAAGTCAGGTCTTCTGGCTCCTGGGCTAGTCCTCTTTGCTTTTCACTATTACCATATCATATCCCTAGTATTCAGGAGCCTTAATTGAGTATCATAAGATAGATATTGTACCTCCAATAGGAGGTGGTTCCCACACTCCTAAGTTTCAGGGAAGGAAGCAGGAGGCAACTCAACTTTTCACTGCAATGTTCTCCATTCTGTGATATGAGATGGCCTAAAATGTCACTGTCCATCCAGTGCAGAAATCTTTCCTATAGCATCTGTTACTGAAGCCATCCAGTCTCTGATGGAATGTTTCTAGTGTTAAAGTGATTTGTTTCATTTGGGGATAATTCTCAGTTATTAGAATGAATTAAAATGGGTCTCTCATGGCTTCAAATTGGTTATAGGATAGCCATCTGTATTTTCATTTCATATGCTTGCACGTGTCAAAATTTTTTTTGATTAGATGATTTAAAGTTTACTCTAACTCGAAAATTTTAACTAGAAACAATTCTTATATTAGAAATGTATCATTTTATTTTTGCTATTTCCACATAATAAGTCTTGACCCTCTAACATATCATCATACGTCTATACTCTCATGTTGTCTAATTTTATTTGTTAGCACCTTTAGTATTTTTCAAAATATGCAATCGACAGATCTTCTCAATATATCTGTCTAGTGGAGAAATGCTTGAATGTTACGGTGAAGAGATGGGAACATGTTTAGAGCAGCTATTTGGGAAATTATTACAAAGGGCTTCATGCTTTACAAGGTTTAGTTGAAAGATCATTTTTGTGATAAAGGTAGAAATTAAAGTTGGTATATAGATGTGGAGGACATGTAAAGAGAATGATAGGAAGCTGTGTTTTACCTCCAAAAAAAAACATTTAGTAGGCTGTATTGATCAAAAATAAAATGCATTATCCTAATTGACAGAAAAAGATCAAAGTTGATAACTAGAAAGAAAGAAAATTGTATTAGTAAATTTAGGGGAAAAGCCCTATAAACTGTATAATGATCATATAAGAAATTGACAAAATAAGAAGATTTCAATATTAACCCTTCTTGGTACAATAAGAGTGGAACAAAAAAGACCTCAGTCGGAGCCTAACCAAATAATCTGAGGACCTGATTCATGGTAAACTGTATGTGCCCCACTCTCTGTTACTCTCAGTGACCCCTCACATGCAAATAAGCAAAGCCATGTGCAAACATCAAAAACATAACCTGGGTGAGTAAAACTCTTATTCTGGCTAACTCCACATTGGGAGAAGGTCTGGAAAGAAATTTGAGAGATTTGAAAAGAACCATCAATATTGACAAACCTTTACCTAGACAGACAAAGAAAAATAGGGAGAACATAAAATAATACCCAAATCAGTAATTAAAGAGATGTCATTACCAATCCTACAAAAATTAAAAAGACAGGATATTTTATGAATAACCTTATACCAAAAATTAGACAACTTAGATGAAATAAACATCTAAGCAGGCACAAATCGCCAAAACAAGAAAAAAGGAAGATCTGAGTTGACCTATAACAAGTAAGAACATGAATTAGTAATTATATATCCTCCTACAAAGCAAAGCCCAGTCTTAGAGGACTTCTCAGATTGAATTCTAAAAAATATTTAAAGAAAAAAATAACATGAACATTTTACAAGCTCTGTCAGAAGAAGCGGTAAGAGAACATGTTTAAATTCATGAATTGTTGAATAAAGCCAATTAAATTTTCAAATTTACATGATTGAATTTTGTTTTTTAACAGAGCTTGGTGTCGATTTTAATGTCAAAACAAACTAAATTTTCTAGTGTAAGATTTCAGATATAAATTATGATATATAAAGTAATGAAATATTATCAATCCAATAAAAAATAATTCAGAATTTTATTTATTGATCTGGAAAGATGCTCATGGGTAATTGTTGCTTGACAAAAGCAGATAGAATAAATTGCATGTACTACATAATATACCACTTGTACTTCTAAGTACAGAGAAATGTCTAAGGATATTCAAAGAGTTAACAATAATTATCACTGAGTTGTGGGATTGGGTATCATGTTTTATCTTTTTCTTTGAATACTGGGGCAAATGGTTATGATTTGAATTCTTTAAATGAGTATATGTTGCTCTAAAAATAACCCAAAGCAATGTACTTTAAAAGATAAAGATACAGATTTTGATTCCATGTGTCTCCTTTGGCTATATTAACTGGGTTTTTTTGTTTGTTTGTTTTTGGAATACTCCATCTGGCCTTTCTCTCTCTCCCTACATGTGTAGTTTCTGGCAGTCCTGACCTGGGATTCTTTGCCTTCATTTGTTAGTTCTGCATCTTGTCTTACTTTCTACTTGAATGGAACCCTGAAGTTTTCTTATCCATCATTGCAGTTAATAAACATAAGATTAGAGGGCATTGTCTTAATTTCAAAGCACACCAGCTGTATGACAGGGAATCAGATTTGGCAGTTTACACTCCCTTCAGATAACTTTAAATTTTATGTTCTTGACTGAGCTGCTCTCTGATTTAGTGGCACTAATTGCCTGTTTAAATGTGTGAATGACGGGGAGTAATCATGCATCTCAAGAAACAACGATTGACAGGCTACTCAGCAAGGAAAATGAGGTCTTAATGTGAATGTTAATTTTCAACACATTTCCATTGTGTATATTTTTAGGAATAAGATGTCAATGTTAAGAAACGTTTTATTTAACTTTTAATTTTAGAGTAGTTTTAGATTAACAGAAAATTAGCAAAGAGAATGCAGACTTCTCATCTACTCATACCTCGTTTCCCCTATTACTCATAACTTGTATCAGTGTGGTAAATTTGTTACAATGAATGCACCAATATTTTTACATTATTATTAACTAAATTCCATATTTTATTCAGAGTTCCTTAGTTTTTAATTAATGTTCTTTTTCTGTTCAAGATCAACCTAGGATCCCACATTACATTTAGTCCTGTGCCCTGACGCTCCTCTTGGCTATAGCAGCTGTTCAGATGTTACTTTTCTTTTTAGGACTCTGAAAGCTTTGAAGAGTACTGGTCAGGTATTTTGCAGAATGTTCCTCAGTTGAGGTTTGTCTTATGTTCTACTTATGATTAGCTTATGGATATGGGTTTGGGGAGGAAGCCACAGAGGTACAGGGCCACTCTCATTTTATCATATGAAGGATGTATTCCATCAATACACCTTATTACTCTTGATGTTAATCATGATCACCTGGAGAAGTAGTGTGTGTTAAGTCTCCCCCACTGTCAAAGTACTTTTTCCCTCCTCTCTTTCCATGCTGTACTCTTTAGAAGGAAGTCACTATGTACTGCCCACACTTAAGGAGAAGGGAGTTATGTTCTACCTTCTTGAAGGCAAAGCATCTGAAAGAATTATTTGGAATCCTTCTGATGGGAGATTTGTCTCTTCTACTACCCATTAACTATTTATTCAATCATTCATTTATGTAAGTGTGGACTTACGAATGTTTATTTCATACTTTGGGCTATAATTCAATGCTGTTTAATTTTGTGCTCAAATTGTTTGAACTTTGACCATTAGGACCTTTCTCAGTTGGCTCAGTGTCTCTTTGAAATGCCCCATCACGTGTGTTCCTTACTTTCTGGTACTGCAAAACGCTCTGGGCTCATCTTGTGCATGTCCTGCCCCAGCTCTAGAATCAGCCATTTCTCCAAGGTGTCCTTCTTTCAGTGGTGGCCATGGCATCAATTACACATATGTAACCTCTTTAGGTATTGTCCAGAGCTCTTGGATGTTTTGTTTTCTTTTTTTCTTTCCTCTTTGCATTTCAGATTGGTAAGTTTCTATCCATCTACCTTCAAACTCACTGATCCTTTCCTTGGCTATGAATAGACTGATGATGGCCACTTCAGAGTGTGTTCTTCCTTATTTTTCGGTGCAGCCTGTGATTTTTGTTGATATCTGAACATTTTTTTCTTGTGTAACACAATATGATGTAAACAGGCCTCTAATGTGAGGATTTACATTAATCTGGCTATGAGTTGGTTGTATTTAACGCTCTTTGGAGCTGTAAGTGCCAGAGGCTTTACCTTTCTCTAGTGTCTTTGCTTTTATCTCCCCCATTGAGTCTGTGGTTCCCTACTCACTCTAGTCAGAGAGAGAGTCCTTATCCTGCAGTTCTTTCAGCAATAGTCCACTGTTATTATACTTTAACTTTGCTGGTGTTATGGTATGGTACTGGGGAAGGGTATGGTCTATAGTCTCAGGTTAATTCTTAGCCTTTTAGTGGGCCCATCTCAGGGCTGTGACCTTCACAAAGGTTTCTATGCTGGTATTCAGTTGTATAGCTTCTTTCCCCCTCCTCCTCACTTGTTTCTCTGCCTGCACTGTTCCCCATACTTATTTGAATGTATTTTTCTGGTTGACTAGGTTTTTTTCCTCTCTTATATGAGATAAGAAGGCTGTAACAAATTGACATGAGGAGGGATTCCTTTTCCCCACCTGAGATTAGGTTTCAGAATTGCACTGTGGCAAAATCTTTTTTCCTGGACAGTAGGTTTTGTTATGGAGAAGACTCTGCATGTATTGCATAATGATCACACTTCCCTGACTGCTGCCTGAGTCAAGAAGGAATCTTTCTTGGATGCTCACCATGAGAACTCTGTGAGGTTCCTGGTGGAAGGGCCTATGACAGTGTGTGGACGCCCCTAAGACTGAATCTACCAGGAGTTTCTCATTCTCAAGTTAGTCCATACTTAGGTTCCAGCATTTTGTCAAAATTACTATTTAAGTGTTCCTACCAGTTTATGGCTCCAGAAGCTTCCGCTCCAGAAGCTTCCACTCCAGATAAACAGATCCCAGAAGCTGTGTCTCTCTGGACTTTTAAGGGTGGCCGTTTGCCTTATGACTTCAGTATTTTGATGGAGCTAAGAAAAGTGGTTGATTTTGTTTGTTCACCACCTGACAAGTATGGGAGTGACAACTTCCAAGCTCTTTACATGTCAGAGCTGAAGCCAGAAGCGAAACTCTTTATTTTTCAAAGTTAAGGGGAAGAGTTGAGATATTTAAATGTTGCTTTAGAAAGATCCTGAAGAATGACTAGGCACAGAAATGGTTTAAATTTTCTTTACTGGAGACAAGATGAGTAAAACCCAGAAATTTAGGGAAAAAAAGTTGTTTTTTTCTTTCTTTTTTTTTTTTTTTTGGTTCTAGTCTGGGCTCACTAGATAAGTATCTTTCATCTCTATTCATTCCCCTCAACTCCTAACCCCCATACACCAAAATGTTAATGAGAATGACAAAAATTAATCCTAATTGTATTCTTAGTATGCTCCAGGTAGTATGCTGTTTGCACTCATTATCTCACTTAATCCTCACAATATAAATTGCTATTTCACTTTTTTTTTTAGATATTTTGCTGATGGTTACAGAAGTTTAATGATTTGCTCAATATCATTCAGCTAGGGAGTGGTTGACATTCTACTTTGAACCTGGATTCTGTGACTCCAAAACACAAATTCTTAACCACTGTACTATAATTATTATTTAATAGATCATAATAATGAAAACTGTTTTAGAATTCTCTGGAATGACATAGATCCCTTTTAAGAGATGAGAATGAGATTGCATATGCCCATGAATTACTTTGAATTGACCATGGAATAGAACTTATGCTTTGGCTCTACATTTGGCCATTAAAAGCCTCTGCTAAACAGCCATCTTATCCAGTCTTGTATAGCAACTTTATCTTCAGTTTCATAGAAAACTTATCTTCTAATTTGTCTTCCATGGCAATGGAAGACAACTTGCCCATTCCTGTGTTTAGATTAGTACCAGAGTAGTGGGTCTGCCACAGGAAGTCTCTAATATTGGCAGATAATTAAAACTTAGAGAAGGGAGGTGTTGGGAAATAGAATTTCCCTGAATTTATGGGTTCTTCTGTAAAGCCTCCTGAGCCACAGAAACGTAGCAACTATGAAATTAGAAAATGTTTGCTTTCACTTCTCCTATAAATATTTTCATATATCATAATGATTACATCTTTAGTTATTCATTTAAAACTTTCCTTATGTACCCAAAATCCAAAAGGTTTCATCCACACATAGGCACCTAGTTTATCTCTGAAGGTACAGGGTAGACTGGAGCGCTATCTTCCTAGGTACTACATTTTAAGGAAGTATGAGGCCTGGGGACTTGGAGACATCTTTAGCTCACAAAATCCAGGACTTCTGTGTATGTCTGGATCCTGGAGAGATTTTCTTTACATTCTAAAGGGTTGGAGTTATTAATCAGGCCCATTACATTTCCAAGTAGACCCTTTCAGGAGGGGAGAGTTATAGCTTCCTCCCACTCCCCACCTTTGTAAGCAGAGAAAAATCATTTCTTCCTTATCTTTCTTCTATGGAGTGTCTGGCCACTCATGTAGGAAAAATGTTCAGTGGCTCTCCTCTTGTCACCCCAGGGGGAAGGACTGGGGGAAGAAGTGGGATAGGGAGAGGCAGCACACTTATTATTTACTGTGAAGTAATTAATAAAAAAAAATCTGTCTCTGATCCAGAACACCTTGTGGTGTGCATTCAGGGTAAAGTTAATGGAGATGAATATTAAAAACCCAACCGGAGGAAAGGAAGGTTGTTGTCACAGAATGGCAATGAAACTAAGGCAATTTTAATTGGATTAAGTTTCCTTCAGCTAAACAGTGTGAGACCACCAGGACCTCTAAGGCTAGTTGAGGGGTCTAGTGTCCCATCCAGGGCTGATCTTGGCAGAGATGGGGACAAACAATTGATCGTACAGTATTCCCACGCTCTCTTTCTACTGCGCCTCCTTCCTTAGTTCTATCTCCGTCCTCCCCTCAACCCTCAGGATCCTGCTGCTTTCTCCCAGGAATTATCAGCACTGTATGCCTTGAACTCTGCTGGATGCAATATAATCATTCCCTCTTCCCAGCTAAGTAAGGTTTAAGGGACTTCCCTAGATTGCATAGCTAATGAGGGGCCAGCCCTAAGTCTCTGTTATTTTCTGCTTGATCATAAAGTCTGTGTTTTGTCCACATTGTATGCTCTCTTTTTTCATGACACCTTCACAATTAATATTTATTTTCAGAAGAGACATTGTCTCAGGTGTTTATACCCAATCATGAAATTGTAAAAGGAAAATCAAAATGGAGTCAGTATTGCTAAGAGAATTCTCTAAAATGGAGCTGAGAGGCCACAGAGGAAGTGTGACATGTATGTCTCAGCTCTGATGGAATTTGAACTTGAACCACTTACTGTCGTGACACAGGCATCCAGAAAGGACATCTGCACAATATTCCAGAATCTCAAGATACTTACTGGACCCTTCCCCTACATAACTCGTGGTAGGCTGTCCCATAAGGACAAATATTTCCCTTCCTGTGTTAGAGTCAATCATAATTCTTACCAGGCAACTTTAATAAAATTGTGGCTTTTGCCTTTATAAGCCCTTGCCTCTTTCTCTTCCCTAGAACACACGTTTGGTTTTACCCAAATCTGTGTCTCCTGAATTGGAATTCTTAAGACCCCAAATAAAGCTATTTGTTCTTTGCAGACTTGATATTGTTGGACAAAATTCGGTAAATGTTTTCCTCTTCTTAAGGGTATTAATTTTAAGTCTTCTATCTCAAAGTTAAATGAAAGTTTCAACTCCTTGCTTTGGATATTTTAAACATTAGAGAAGGATGATTTAGGTGCTTGGGCTCAGTAGGTCTTTTCCAGCTGTCGGAAGTGTCTTCACATAGGTCACTCCTTCTTTCATTTTATACAGTTTTATTAGGTTTGTTATAACAATCAAAGTGATAGGGAGGCTTGCAGTGGGCTTGTCTTTTTCCATAAAGAAGGATCTTTTACATATTTTGTCACCTATACAGGGTTGAAAGGCTTTGAGTCAATTGCAATGGCTATTTGTTTTTTTATTCAAATAATACAGAGACACCCAGAGTTGATTTTGCTCCAGATTTGAATAATCTCTTTCTTTTGCACAAACCAAGGGTCTCCAAATAATCTTGCTCAGGTGGGTTCTAAAATTTTTCATTTGGCTGAAAACTCTTAACCTTTCCTTAGGGGCAAAATTACAAATAACAAACATGACAAAAATTCCCAGTTTATCCAGGAAATTCCCAGTTTAATCTTTGTTTGACCAAGCATCCTGTCCTATTAGCATCCCCTTTCTCTATCAGAAGGGTTCCAGTTTGGCTGAATTGTATTACCAATCAACATATCTGTTTTCCGTGTTCTCCAGTAATTCCCCAAAGCCCCAAACAATCATGGTTTTACAGTACATTCTAGGGAGAGATTTGGGGTCATAACAGAAAGTATCTCTTTTCCTGCTTGCTGTAGTTAGATTCTCCTGCCAACACAGACATTTTCATATACTCAGAAGCCTACTAAATATGGTATTTGCCTTATTGCTTTATAATGCAGAGTGTGCTGATGGGGCCAGAAGAAATAAAATTAAAATAAAGCTCAGTTGAATATCTAAATGGATTCCTACTTCCAGGAATCATGGTAGCTAAACATTATGTGGCTATAGAGAGCAAAATGGTTGAAAACACCACACCAGACCATTCATGCTTTCCAGGTTGCTAAGTGTGGCTGCCTCTCCCTGGAGTGGGAGCCCTCATTTCTCCCCACAAGAGCAGGGAGGCTCAAGCAATAATTTCAACAACGAAGCAGAGTCTGCAAATGTTGTTTCTTAAGAAGACAGCATGGTGTTTAAGAGAAAGGGCTTTGAAATGACTCAGATCCAGGTTTGAATCTTGTGTTGAGAAATAATTTCTAAATAATAATTTGCACCTCAGTTTCCTAATATCTGTGAAGTGGACAATAATTCCTCTCTTCTAGAGTTGTTTTGAGATAGTGAACACAAAGTGTCAAATGTATCTGACAGCTAATAGAAGCTTAATGAGCTCTTGAGTTTGGGACTGCAGCCCTCTGTCGCCGCTGTCCTTACTCCTTGCTTTTCCTTTTCCTGTCTGGTTTTAGCCATGTCTGGGCTACCCATAGACTTTTTTGCTGTGTGTAGCTTCAAAGAATATGTGGAGCTCTTTGAAAAAGTCCGTGTTTATACACTGTGTACTAATGCAGCCTCTCTGCTTCTTTTTCATTTGGTGCCTCATTTTGAATGCTTAGCACAATTTATTGGGTATTTTCAACTTTCTTGATTTATGGGAGGGGGTGTGTATGTATTTTCCATTCAGCAGTCATGCTTCAAATATTTGTCTCATGCAGAAAAGAACGGTAGTATTATATACCTGCAGCCCTTTGGTTTGTTTGTTCTTTGCTTCTCATCTGGCAAATGCCTCAGGCCTTCTCCTTATCCCCCTTTGTTTGGAATGCAAGCAAGCTTATATCTGTGATCATCACTATGACTACCAAACTGAGTTTTAGAACATTGTTACTGTTTTGGGAAGCACTGGGAAGCTGGATTTAGAAATCAGGGGCTCTCCTTGGGCAGGAATGGAGGCCCTATGAGTCTCTCTTTGGAACATAACTATATATCCAAGCATCCCTGTACCTGAAGCTGTAGACAAATGGAGTGAGAAGTGTCTGAGGAAGGAGGCAGCGAAATGATGAACCCAGTCAGAGGGGTGACCCCTTTGGGTAAAGGTGTTAAATATTGATGGCTTGGGGAAAAGAATGGTAAAGAAAAATTGAGATAAGAAAGAGCTCTCCGAATATCTTACCCCTCCCCACCCCCCAAAAAAGATGCCAAAAGGCAGAGAGAAATAGTTTAGTGAGAATGATTAGGAGAAAGTTGAAAATGTGGCAGGCTAGGGGATAGGTAATGTATTGGAGTCTTGCTATAACACAATCTAGTTCAGAGCAAAATTAAAGACAGTGTAAGTTTTTCGTAAATCCAAAGGTGAGGGAATTAGCATACTAGTGTATGGAACATAGAATAGATTAGTGTTTATATTTCTATTTCTGGACTCAGAAAGATGAGAGTTGACATCCCAGCTCTGCTACTTTCTGCTTGAGTAAATGTGTGGGCAAGTTAATCCTAATTAGTCTTGGTTTTCTCA
>NW_006785608.1:0-456 GCF_000442215.2 Lipotes vexillifer
CTTCCTCACCTTTTTATTATATGGGCCCTCTGTTGTGAGGATACTCCTACCTGGTTCCCATCCCCTTGGTGATGTGGGACCTGTGTTGTGCAGTCCCAACTGGTGGGTTCTTCAACTTATGATGTGGCCATCGGGTGTGAAGTCACACCTACCTGGTTCCCATACCCTTGTTGATGTGGGCCCTCTGGTGGGAAGTGGATCTTGCTGGTAGCCTCAATCCTTTGCTGTTGTGCGCCATCTGGTGTGAGCTCAATCCTGTGTGGTTCTCAGTGGTTTGGTGATGTGGGCCCTCTGGTGTGTTGTGTATACTGCTGCCATCCTCATCTCCTTGGTGATGTGGTCCCTGTGGTATGATGTCAACACTGCCGTGTTCCTGAATATTTTATGATGTGTGTTCTGTGGTGTGAGGTCACTCCTGCCTAGTTCCCATCACCTTGGTGATGTGGGACCTGTGGT
>NW_006785609.1:0-202 GCF_000442215.2 Lipotes vexillifer
AATCCACAGCAAAATACTAGCAAACAGAATCCAACAGCGCATTAAAAGGATCATACACCAAGATCGAATGGGGTTTATCCCATGGATGCAAGGATTCTTCAATATATGCAAATCAATGTGATACACCATATTAAAAAACTGAAGGATAAAAACAATATGGTCATTTCAATAGACACAGAAAATGCTTTAGACAATATTAAAC
>NW_006785610.1:0-16624 GCF_000442215.2 Lipotes vexillifer
GGAAATGGCCAAGAGGTGGAGAGAAATGTGGTGGTCAGGAGATGACTGCTGTCTGCTTGTCCCTGAGTGTCTACTCTGTCCCTTAGATCTACAGCTCTGAGGTGCTAGAGATATCATTAGGAGTGACCTAAAACAGCCTTTTTGCACACCTGCTGTCCAATCTAGGTAGAACTGGGCTACCCAGAAACGTGCACTGGCTCTGTGCTGATAGTGAATACTCAGAGGAGCATGGCCTTTGCTGCACAGAGGGCCACTTCCGCTCACAGCAGCTCAACAGCTCCCCAGAGCATGGGCAAGAACGAAAGAGAATACTGGAGATTTCTCCTCCCTGGTTCACTCATCACAGTGTCAGGTGCATGGCTTCCCTTTGTACCTCCTCTCCCTGAGCATTTAGCTTTTTGAAGTTTTCTGGGTGTTTTGATCACCAGTTAAAAAGGAAATACTGTGGGGTTACACAATCACTCCTTCTAGGCAACAACCCCATGCTTCCCTCCCTCCTTATCTCTCTCCCTCCTTCTCTCTCTCCCTCCTTCTCTGTCTCCTTGCTTCTCTCTCTCTCGCTCCTTCTCTCTCTCCCGGCATGCAAATTATGTTACATCATTTGCAAATATTTTCTCCCATTCTGTAAGTTGTCTTCTCATTTTTTCTTTTTTTATGCTTTCCTTTGCTGTGCAAAAGCTTGTAAGTTTGATAAGTTCCCATTTGTTTATTTTTGTTTTTATTTCTATTGCCTTGGGGGACTGACCTAAGAATACATTGGTAGGATTTATGTCAGAGAATATTTTGCCTATGCTCTCTTCCAGGAGTTTTATTTTATTTTATTTTATTTTATTTTTGCACTACGCGGGCCTCCCACCGCTGTGGCCTCTCCTGTTGCGGAGCACAGGCTCCGGACGCGCAAGCCCAGTGGCCACGGCCCACGGGCCCAGCTGCTCCACGGCACGTGGGATCCTCCCGGGCCAGGGCACAAACCCGCGTCCCCCGCATCGGCAGGCGGACTCTCAACCACTGCGCCACCAGGGAAGCCCTTCCAGGAGTTTTATGGTGTCATGTCTTAACATGTGTTTAGTTCTCACACTGCATGTTTCTGTTTCTGGAGTCTCTATTACATCATACTATGTTAATTTATGGGCATATGATATTTGCTTGCTCCTACACCACAGTTTTAATCATTGAATATGTATAATGTATTATGAAAATTGGTAAAGCAATTTATTCCTCATTTTTTCTTCTGGGAAAAAAAAAAAAGAAAAAGACCTGGGCTCTTCTCTAAATGTCTTTCCCAGATATATTTTAGAATGGGTTTGCTGAATTCCATTAAAATTATGTGGACAATTTTTTAATTTTGGATTGGGAGTGCATTTAATTTAAATATGTTTCTATAAATGCAGGTATGTTACCCAAAAGATATGTTTTATGAGGTATCATGTTGGTAGAAATTCATTAATTATCAGAGATTTGCCTAGCAGTTTAGAACTGGAGCACAAATAACTTGCTAAGAGCAAGGAGGAAGTGTTTTCTGAGTTATTTCATCATTTTCCATGAGTGTATTAAAAAATGGTGATAAAAAAGTGGCATCCCAGAAGAAAAATAATGGGAAAGAGCCAAGTAACTAAGTGTAACAGGAGAAACAAGAAGGATTTGAAACACTCTGACCTGTGCCGAGAAAGTTAAGCTCCAGCCGGGAACGTGGAGGCTTGTTAGCCTCTCCACACCCTGGGGAACCTGGGGATAGAGACAGAAAGTATGATGTATACATACTATTTAGGAGGATGGGGGGGTATTTTCACTGTTCTACTCATGCACACTGGGTATCCTTGCTGCCCACTTTTTACCCATTTTGTTGTCTGATTAATCACCCTGTTCTCTGCAGAGAAGTCAGTGGAAGCCAGATGACAGAAGCAGGGGCTTGGCCTTCAAGCCTACCAGCTTAAATCCCTGTCCTATCCCTGACCAGCCATGAGTCTTTGGGCAAATTAACCTGTTGGAGTCTCAGTTATGGAGATTTCTGGAAAACCAAGAGGGTGCACCTTACGTAGAGATATTAAGCAACGATATACAGAGAAACTCTTTCAAAGTCAGTGGCGTGTTTTTACACACAGACCAGAAAGAGAGTGGACCCGCTGCTTAGATAATTCAGACGTTAGACCGTTGATGCCTCTGTGAGAGTTCACAAGGCAATCAGACATTACATTAAGGAGAGACAGGAAAGGGAGGTGCTAGAAGCAAAGGGGACTTTATTAAGCATCAACCATGTAGAGGACAACATTAGATTCTTCTGGAACTTGCAGAGCAAATTAGGTAGCTAGGATATGACAAAGACTCTGCTCCCTTTTTTTTTTTTTCTGGCCATGTCCTGTGGCATGCAGGAGTTCCCTGACCAGGGATCGAACCCATGGCCCCTGCAGTGGAAGTGCGGAGTCTTAACCACTGGACCGCCAGGAAAGTCCCACAAAGTCCCTGCTCTTAAGCAGCCTCGCTTTTAGTTGGTGAGGCAAAACCTCCCCCCAAGAAACAATATGAGAAACAGGACAAGGCAGAATCCATCTGTCTAACAAAGGAGAGAAGAGCAAAACTCAGGAGGTCTCCACCCCCCTTCTCCCTGAGGGCTCCTCAAGTTTGGGGCTGTATATACAGAGCTAACTTCTACCTACTTTTATCATCTCCCTCTGGCCACTGCTCCCAGGCAGAATGGAAAGTTGTGGACAGGAGCCTACACGTCTGGTGAACCGGTTCTCACTGTTCCCTTCCATTATAGCACACTGGGAACTAATTGCCTTCTGCCAAAGGAGGAAGGTAAATATTTCCCAGTGTGCACCTGCGAGAATGTGTGCACTCCTGAGGTCTGTTTGGGCCTTTGAGATGCTTCTGGTTACACCTGTCCCTCTCTCCCATGGCATGCTTTCTTCTGCTCCTGTCCAGTGCTTAGAGGAGAGGTGGACAGGTGCACAAACACGGAGATTATCCAGAAAAGGCCTGGGTTCCTCACAAACATTTGCACATCATTTAAGACCCCTTACTCATATGTTTGGTCATATATTGAAAGCATGAAACCTTATAAACATTGGGGAGTGTGCTCACATTATACATACTGAGCATCTATCCAGCCTCTTCATTTTTCTGTAACAGACAGATTTGGGGGAGCACCTAGAAAGCCCCTCACCTGCCCCTAAATCTCTCTCCACTGGACAGTAGATGAACCTGAAAAACTAGCTTTTGAGATTAATTTTGGGATGTCAGGGTATCATTTCTTATTAATATCAAGATATGCTGTTGAATATTACATATTCAACATATCAGCATATGTACTGAGTATGAATTAGCTCATCAACTTTATTCTCTAATTATCATCTGCTGTGTGTCTAACACACAATAGGGCCTCCCCACTCCCTAATCGTGATGCCGGAGTGGCGCGGGCCTCAGCGGCTGAGGAGAAGGGGAGGAGGTCGCGGCGGCGGGAAGATGCTGCACTTTGGCGTAAATTGCAATCGATTAGGGATCGTTTCTCAGACTCAAGTTAGAAGTGAGAGTTCAGATAAGTGAGGCTGCCATTGCTGCTTTGAACACCTCAGAAGAGGAGAATGGATTTATCAGGAGTGAAAAAGAAGAGCTTGCTAGGAGTCAAAGAAAATAATACAAAGTCCAGCACTGGGGTCCTTCTACCAAACGCAAAGACCGCTCTGATGAGAAGTCCAAGGATGGCTCTAAAGATAAGGGGGCCGCCAAGGAGTCCAGCGAGAAGGATCGTGGCAGGGATGAAACTCCAAAGAGGCGCAGTGTTTCCAGTGGTAGCAGCAGTACCAGGTCTCGGTCCAGCTCGACCTGCAGCTCGGGCTCCAGCTCATCTTCAGCATCGAGCCGCTCAGGAAGTTCCAGCACATCCCGCAGCTCCAGCTCCGGCAGCTCCCCTGGCTCTCCGAGTCCTCGGCGCAGGCAGGACAACGGGCGGCGTTCCCACTCCAAATCCACACCACCCAGAAGAGATGAAAAGGAAAGGAAAAGGCGGAGCCCTTCCCCTAAACCCACCACAGTGCACATTGGAAGGCTCACCAGGAATGTGACGATATTCTCCACCTATGGGAAAATTTAAATGATTGACGTGCCTGTAGAAAGGATGCACCCCCATGGAGTCTGAGAATCCAGATGAAGCCGAGAAGGCGCTGAAGCACGTGGACGGAGGACACATCGATGGCCCGGAGATCACTGCCACCGCTGTCGTGGCTCCCTGGCCTCGGCCATCCCCCTACGCCCCGCCCCCCGGCGATTCAGCCCTCCCAGGAGAATGCTGCCACCGCCTCCCATGTGGCGCAGGTCACCCCCACGGATGAGGAGGAGGTCGCGTTCCCCTCGGCACAGGTCCCCAGTGCGCCGGCGCCACAGAAGCCGCTCCAGCTTCAACTCCTCCGTATAAGCATGGCCATGGAAGCTCTGCCCTGTGACTTGTGTCCCATCCAATTCACTTTTGTCACTTTTCTAGCCGAAGGAGGATCGGTAGGAAAGAAATCCCTCACTCAGGGGCAGGCTTCGGAGGTGAAGGCAGTAATCGCTGCATTTCCCCTGGCGGCAGAGTTCCTGCTGCAGGAGCGTTGTTGGTTTGGGGGTCACGCTTATAAAGATGCCCTCCAGTTTTCTGGCTAGAAAGCTTCCACATTTCTAGTTCCTGAGAGGCAGTTTAGTGGCAAAGCCAGCAGAGATGAACAGGGGGCTCCAGGAGGTGGTACAGCCCCAGCCTGGGAGCATGTTTTCCCCTTCCACAGATGACCTGGGGCCGATCTGGTGGCCTGCTCGTGCCCTAACCTGCTGGCCTGCAGGGTTCCACAGGAAAGGGTGTGCTTTTACGCAACTGCCGTTCCTGTTAGCCTGGCTCTGCACCCCTGTTTGAGTTCTCTTCTGACCTCTAGGGCCAAATACCCGAAATGGTTCTTTTCACGTGTACTCATGCGCGTGCATACACACACACACACACACACACACACACACATGCACGCACATCTCCCTTTCTCTCTGAAACTGATAAGTTGAGAGCCAGCTCTGTCGGGTCATCACAGAACTGCCCCCTCTCCCCACCCCCCCACCCCCGCCCCGTGTTGTGCTGGTGTTCATGGTGGCCGTGTAGGTTACCTTGGCAACGTGTACATTGTTTTTTTGGCTTTTATTGTACAGTCAGTACTATACATTTTCTCTGTTTTCAGTTTTGTAACTTTGTAGCATTTTAGATAATATTGTGTTTGTACTTTGTTGTGTAGAGAAAAGAATTGTGTTGAATAAACCTAGGATTAGAGTGCAAAAATAAATAAATAAATAAATAAAACATACATAGGTAGAAAGAGTTCTAGGCACTAGGTGACTTTCAGTTGCATTTGCAGGACTGTATTCAAGGCAAGAGTCTACATGTAAAGGGGATGGTGAAGAACAAGGTACAGGGAATGTGAGACATGCCCTGGGAACACCAGTGGTTCTGGATTTATTATAAGAGGTACATGGAACCAAAGTTTCTCTGGGAGGGAGGGATAGGAGTGCTTAGAGGAGAGCAAGGCCATTATTCAACATAAATGATGCTGACCTCACAGTCTTCTGCATAATCATCTGTCCTTACCGTATAAGCAATGCTGTGGGGCAGAGAGGCAGCACTCACGCGCTGACAGCGCCCCTAGTGGAGAGGAGGAGAGTTTGCACCCAGGTCACAGCACTGCCTGTGAACCCTCAGTCTCAGCCCTCAACTTCTCCGTTTCCTATAACTCTTTAATATCAGAAAGTCCAATCTGTCCATGCCCTTGAGGATGAAGGTCATTTTCTTGACTGTGGGAGAGTGGGGATTTCAGTGTGAAAATGCTGTGGGAGAGAGAGCTTAAGATTGCTTTACGGAAGGGCTTACCTTCCTTATTCCATGTTAACTTCAACTTTCTTTTCTTTTTCTTGTGCAAGTGTGGCATAGATTGGCCAGCAATTTACCATATTCGTTTCCTTTTCCTCTGTATGCTGATAAACTACATTTTCCACCTACCTTGCAGGTGGATGCAGCCTGGCAACTGGGTTCTGGCCAATGGAGTGTGAATGGAAGTGACATATATTACTTTCCGGTCACATCCATAAAAATCCCGTCTCGCATACTCTTCCATGCTATCTTCCTTTCCTCTGGATTTATACAGAATATCATAGCTTACTTGAAAGCCATATGTTGTTGAGGATGGAGGAGCTGCAAGATGAAAAGGAAAGATTTCCTGGATTACGCCTTTTAGGACGCCTGTACATTGCTCAGGAACACTCATTTTAGACTACATGTGGTCAAGAAACAAACCTTTTTTGATTAAGCCATGGAAAATTTTCACATTGCTTGTTATAGCAGCTAGTTTACCTGAGCTAATGCAAAACTAATGTGGAGCCTTTAGAGGAAAATTTGGAAAAATCTGTAAGCAAAAAATGAGAGAAAAAATAAGCACCTGCAATTGTGAACCTGATGATAACCACTGTTAATATTTTGCTGTAGAATCCTAGCTTTTAAGAAAGCAGCGTGGTGAAATGGGGAAAAAGAATGACTGGAAATAGAGAGACCAGGAATCTGGTCACCATTTCCCCCTAAATAGCAGAACTTTGGTTTCTCTACGCAAAAAAGAAAGAGCTTTCTCACCTGTGTTGTCTAAGGATGGGCATGGGGGGTGGGGGGTTGGAGAGTAGAGAAGGGAAAAGAAGAGGAAGGGAGAGAGAGAAAGAGGGAGAGAGAGAAGCAGGGAGAGAGAGAAGCAGGGGACAAGCAGACAGCAGTCATCTCCTGACCACCACATTTCTCTCCACCTCTTGGCCATTTCCGGCAGCTGATTGCCAGTGGCTGGAGGAGGAGAGAGAACAGCAGCACTGAGCCCACAGCAGCGTGAGGCTGCAAGTGGCATGCATGAGGACAAGGGGCCCCACTTCAGGTCCCGTCCGGGTTGCTCAGGCCCCCACCTTGGCCAGGCACCAGGGCTGCATGGTGTTCATTAAAATAGGAACCTCCTGACCAAGACTTTGAAGATAGGAATCACCCATCCCAAACCAGACACGGCCCACCAGTCGCCAGAAGGAAGCCAAAGATGGCGGATGATTAGCAGAGCTGGCAGACAGCACCAGAGTCTGTGGACACCGAGTGCCTCGAAAGAGTTTCCTGAGGAAAACTCAGCTTGACCACAGGAGCCCACGGACGTCCTTCATGGCTTGGCTGCTCCACGGCGAGACTCCCCGTCAGACCTGTCTCCCTGACCACCACCCCCCATGTTCTTGAGGGGCCCCAGGCACAGCCACTGCCACTTGTCTGGCATGAAATGCCAGGATGAGCCAGAATGCCTTCAGGAATTCAGTGCATATGAATTTACTAACTGTTGTGAGATAATCTTGCTCTCACAAAGCTTACGATATAGTTAAAGGTGTAGTAGACTCAGACACGCACAGGAAAGATACAAATTACACACTTATTAGAGAATGTCATGCTGAATGATGAGCCCACTGCCGATTAGAATAGTTCAATGACAGGAGGTGTTCCTGGGGGAGGTTCAAGGTTGGTCAGAATCATCCCTGGATATGTCTCAGAAAACTGCCAGAAACTCAGGGAAGGTTCTAGTGTCAAGTACTTTCAAAAGCCTTCATACCAACTTGAAAGGAATCCGTCCGTTCTTAGCGTTGCAGGGCCAACGTGGCTAAGAAGCAGTGCTGTACTGGGTGTGTTGCTGAGTGGCAGGGCCGATTAAAGGCCTGCTCCCCCGGTCTCTAACGCTAAGACAAGGGCTCCTGTGGAGCAAGGCATGGGACCTTGAGATCTGGAACGGGGAAGCAGGGGAGGCTGAGGTTTGAACCCCCCAATTCCATAGGACCTCTCTTTCTGAGGCAGGAAACCCGTCTTCGCACTTGAGAGAAAAAGTCTTCCTCTGCATAAACACCTTTCAGTGACTGCACCTGGAGGGTCCCGTCACCTGGGGATGCCAGTCTTTGTAGGCCCTACTCCCAACACTCTTAACACCTCCATGTCCCTAATAAGAGTAGATCCCAACACAGCCCAGACAAGGGGTACAAGACCTGCCCTGAGGTGAGAGAGGGAATCGACCCACCAGAAGTGTAACAAGACCTCACCAATCGGCATTGGCAAGAGTATGGGGAACGTGGATGTGAATGAATTCTGAAGGTGTTTGACTGTGTAGAATGAAATGGAAGAGTTGACTGAGCCTCATTTATCAATATGAGTTGACTCTCCTGAGATTCTAGGTTTAATACGTGGCTTGAGCATCTGGGAATGGTATAAATATCGATAGTTGGCTAGTTTGGCCAATTGAAACCTGGGCTCAGTGGCGGCCTACCGTCAGCAAAGTTGACATACTGGAACTTCCCTGGCAAACTCTGGAGAAGCCCTGCCAAGCAGAACATTCTGCAAGGATGAGAAGCTCCTAAAATCTGTGCTTTCCACTATGATAACTTCTAGCCACTTGTGGCTATTGAGCACTTGAAATGTGGTCAGTGCAACTAGGGAAGCGACTTTTTCATTGTAATAGATTGAAATTTAACTAGCCACATGTGGACGGTGGCCATTGTAGCAAATGGTGCAGTGCTAGTGTAAAGAGCGTGAAGGCTCAGGAAATGGCAAGGTGATTTCTTTCTGAGCTGAGTCCACTCTCGCTGCATCCCATGGGTTTTGATACATAGAGCGCTTTCACTGTCATTCACTTCTGAATAATTTTTCCATTTATATTGTCATTATTACTATATTTATTTTTTATTTAACCCAAAAGTTATCTGGAAAACATTTCTCTTTTTATTTCTATCGGTTTTATTTTATGCATATAGAGGCCACAGTGTTAACGCATTAAAATTGATAATTGTTCTATCTTCTTTGTGACTTGAAGGTAACAGAAAGGACAAAATATATTTGTCCCTTTTAATGTTAGTGATTCTCGTATTTAGTGTTCTTTTGTCAGATGTTAGTATTATAACATCTATTTTCTTTTATTATTTTTCTAGTCTACTTTAATGCCTATGTTTTCAGCCATTCTGTGACCAGTTGTTTAAGCATATGTCTTATAATCAGCATATAGCTTGCCTTTGTATTTTACCCTCTTCTGAAAATCTATTACTTTGAGGGGAATTTAAGATACTTACATTTACCGTGATCACTGATATATTTGGACTTATTTGTAGAATTTTATTTTATGCTTGCATCGTTTCTTATTTTAGTCCTGACCCCAGTTCCGCTTTTAGAAATATTTCCATAGGACTGAGTAACTTACATTGACTAGAATTAAAATTTCTTCTAAAACAAATATATGTCTGTTAGAATCACAGGCGATGGGAACTTGAGACTGGCGATATTTTACTGTGCTTCTGTGTTTGTCCACTTTCCTCATCCCTCTGGCTCCAGCTTTGTAAAACTTTAGAGACCATCCCATTGAATCCTGAAACCTTGACATGCCATATAGGCATGTCACATAGGCCAAGTTGTCCTTGGGTTCTCATGGCACCAATTGTTTATGCAACAACCTCTGTTCTTTCATTCCTCAGATAAATCAATTTTATATGTGAAATTTAACAAAAACCAAGGCCTTACCCCACTCTTCAGAGCGGCACCATCTAAGGCAGCAGTTATTGGTTAGTATCTTTTCTGCCTGCTAAAAAATACATTTTGAGAAATCCTAAGAAACAATAGGATGTGGTGGTTAGTAGCCAGACCCTGGGCCTATTCTGCCATGGCTGGAATCTCAGCTTTGTCACCTTCCCTGTCGTCCGATAGCTATAAGATCTCGGTCCAGTAACTTAACTTCTCTAGGCCATGCTTTCCTCATAAGAAATACAAGGCCAATTATAATACCACTTGGAGGATTACTGGGAGGATTGGAAGAGGTAATCGATGTGGAAACACTGAGCACAAGCACAATCCTCGGCACACTGTAAGAACTAGGAAGATGATAACTGATATTCCTTTTCTTCTTTTCTCTTTGGCTGCGCCATGCGGCACGGGGGAACTTAGTTCCCCAACCAGAGATCAAACCTGTGCCCCCTTGCAAGGGAAGTGTGCAGTCTTAACCATTGAACTGCCAGGGACGTCCCAACAACTGATATTCTTAACAATGATCTTCGTCCATACCCAGGACTCAACATAAGACCATTTGCACACAAATCGGCATTTTCTGAATCCCTCCCAGAAGGAGAGCTGTGGAACTTCTTGAAGACTCATGACATCTCTATGAAGAGACATAATCGACTTCTCCTGCTACTCTTAGCATCCCAAAGCTGACTGAAGATCTATATCCATGAACACAGGGTCCAGGGTGTAAACAGGTGCTCCATGCACTGGCCTCGTACTGATAACCTCTGCCATCTTGGTACGTTTTGTCTGCAGTTGCTGTATTAAGAAGACCTGGCCTGAATGAAATATTCAGTCCTGGATCTTTTCATGTCCCAAATTAACTTTAATGAGCAAACAGGGAAAGATCAAGAGGGTTGCGACTGGGACTTAGGGGAAACTTTGAAGCAGAAGCCAGGAAGGGGTAGATGCCCTCTGGAATTGGGCCAGCGTTTGCTTTTGATGACAGCGAACCCTCAGATCTTGTTCTTCTGAGCTGACAACAAGGGGCTTTGGGAACAGAATACCTGAGATTTCACCTTTTACAATGCCTCTGTGCTCCTCATTCAACAAACATGTGTTGAATACCTACTATGAGCAAGAAACTTGCTCTAATGCTTCTATTATATGCTTTGGGTAATACCAAGGTGAATAAGACACTGTCACAGCCCACAAGGCTTTTCCTTCTAGTAGAGGAACTAAGATGTACACAAATGGCCACGTTGGGGGCGGGCGGGGGGGGACTGTGACATGTCGGATAAAAGGTACAAAGGTCCATCTGATGGAAGAAGAAGCTGCTGCTTCCACCTTGGGAGGAACCAAGACTGCTGCATGCAGGTAATTAGATGGGAGCTGCCCCTTTAAGAAGAGTGGGATCTGGACCAGTAGAGATGAGCAGTGGTCTTTCAGGTGGAGCACACAGTGTGAGCGCCAGCAGGGCTGTCCAGGGAAGGTTCTGGGAAGAGCAAATTGTACCTCCCCTGTTTCTTCTAGCTGTGTTTTCATGGGCAAATGTCTTCAGCAACCTGAGCCTCGGTCCCCATGGGGCTAGTTCTGTATACTCCTCAGAATAATTGTAAAGATTAAATGTCTTAAAATAGGCAAGTGTGTAGATCGTTGTATGTGCCTGAATAATGGAATTAGTGTCCCTCATGCCTGTTTCTGTTTCTCCCCTTCATTGCAGTCCCTAAGCTGGTGAGAAGGAGATTCCCAGGAATTTCTACTGGGACATGGAATTTGGGGGCAAAAAAGGGAGGGATCGGCAAGTCAATACTGAGGGTTAACTGAGGAGGTTTAGGATTGCCACAGGGAGTCCCCAGCAGAGATAGCTCCTCCCTATCATCAAAGGGCCCTCGGGTCCAGGATTGAACTCTTCCCATCTTGTTACAAACTGCGGGATGGCATGAGCATCTTTTCCAAGTGTCTTCTCACATCCGCATCACCAAAGAGCTCTTCTTTCAAAGACATTTCCTTCACTGCTTTCCCAGTCTTCTGTTTGAAGACATTTCCAGAAAGGAGCTTAAGAATTCATCAGCTGCTCTGTTCCTAGCACAGTGGGTCTTCTGGACTCGTCTCAAGTGTAATACACCTCATTTGGAGCTATGTCTTGTCATTTTGAATTTGGGGTATTCAATTCAACAAATGCTTGAAATAAGATCTTCACTGTAACTCACTCTTTTGACTCTAAGTTTCGGCAGAGGCTTCAATGGTTAGTAATACAACCGTTGATGGGAAATCCTGCTGTCATTCCAAGGGGAGGTGCTGGAGCCTCTACGCAAGACTTTCTAAGGGAGGCTTGGAGTCACGCTGCTGGCTTTCGTCCATCACGCAGCCCATGTAAGATGCTGAGGTTGACAAGAGATTGGAAAGTGGCGATTTCTTTACAGAGAATGTCAGTGAGAAATCATAAATGGCTTCCAGCTTGCTCCCTGACATGTTGAGCTCATTCAGCCAAGTAGAGGCTGTGCTATAACCACACTGTGTTAGGAGTCGGGGGAGTCAGAAAGGTGAATAGGCCCAATACCTGCAACCTAGGAGCTGCTAAGGAGCAGTAACACCTTTAATAACACTCACACCCTGAGAAGCCTTAGAGTACCATTCCAAAGCAGTATAGGGATGGGAAAGACATTCCATCTTAGGACCTGGAGTCTTTGTAGCAGGGGATCTGGGTCAGGGCCAATGGCAAGGGTGAGGCAAAGGCATTTAAAACAGACAGAACTGCTTGAGACAATCCAGGTGTACAGCAAAGCACAGGAATGCTTGCCGATCAAGATCATACAGGCTGAAACTGTGACAATGGGAATGAAAAATGTGGTATGTTTTAAAGATAAACAGCAAAAAACAAATCCTACAGTCCTTTACAGTTTGCAGAGCCTTGGGGGATAACTTACTAAGTTTGACAATCACCGCAACCCATGGGATCAGCAGGGAATGTACTTGTTCGACAAGTGAAATAACTGTAGGTCGATGTTATTATCTTACCCAGTAGCACAGAGCTAGCCAACGATATAACTAGGATCTGACCCTAGGCTTCCTGGTTCCAGGTTTTGTTTGTCAGTTGTTTCATGGCATTTAATCCTCTCCCTCCACACAGGTTATGAGCAGTTCAGTTCTAGCAACTATTGCAAATTTTACTTTTGGAATTCTAGGGGTGTGCTGTGAAGATTGTATCGATCGATTCACCCATTCAACAGACAATTACATTTTAATGGGAGGAGATAGATCATAAAAGATAAGCAAGCAATGTATGTATATATGAGACGCTAGTAAAGACTACAGAGAAAAATAAAGCAGAGAAAGGGAATAGGATTCACCAGGCCTGCAAGGGGGTGCTATCTTAAATAGGGTCATACGTGAAAACCTGTGTGATAATGGTGACATTTGAGCAGAGACCTGAAAGAAGTGACATGAGCTAGTGAGTCATGCACTGTCTGGGGAAGGGACCAGTTAAGACGATGGCAGTTATCCAGATGGCAGTTGATGGTGGTGTGGACCAGGGTGAGAGAGGTGAAGACGGTGAGAAGTGGTCAGAGTTTGTATGGTTTTTGAAGGTAGCGTCAAGAGGACTAAGAGACTGACTAGATGTGTGGTACAAGAGAAAGGAAAGCACCTCCCCAAACCCCAACGCCAAGATTTTCTGCCTGAGGCAAGAAAAGATGAATTTGCATTCCGTTGAGATGATAAAGCCTTCAAGAAGAAAAGGATTTGGGGGAAAGTTAAGGAGTGTATTGGGGGGCACTTTAAGTTTGAGATGCCTGTTGGACGTTCAAGTGTTGATGGCAATTGGTTATAAGCGTCTGGAGTTCAGGAAGAGGTCAGGACTAGTATACAGAAATGGGAGTTAGCGTAAAGTTCTACTGATTTTCAGTGGAGTGATTGTCAGGAACTGTGAAGGATCTGAGTTTGACCCTATTAAAGGTCAGCTTACCCCAGCCTCACGGATGCTGGCAGAAAACATGAGTTCCTGGGGTCCCAGACAAAAGACATTATTACTCTCAGCAATAGCAGTAGCCAGAGGACCCTTCCTTCCCTGCCCTGTTCCCTGAGTCTCAGTTGCCTAAGGCAATGTGGAGAGGGCCAGAGGTGCCTGCATACACACAGTGGGTTGCATGACAGGAAAGGAACCCCAGGCTGAGGGAGCCTGAAGCTTTTGTAACAGGCAGTAGGCATGCCTACCCTTTGCTCTGAGACGGACACTATCTGTATGTTCCAAAGCTGCTACACAAAGATCCTTGGAAAGACAGTCCGGAATAAAGCCAGTCGGCTTCTCTGCTCATGAGCTGTTCAGGAATGCAGGAGAATTGTCTCTCCACATGGTGTCACCCCTGAAGGAGCACTGTGGAAATCTTAAGGGGCACTGTTGGCTTTTACAGTGACTGGGGGTGCTAGTGGCACTTCATAGGCAGGAGCCAGGGCTATTCGATATCCTGCAATGTGCGAGACAAGTATCACACAAAGACCACAATCTCATGTCCCACACCACTTTGAATGTCTTGTCAGGCATTCACTGAAGTGAAAAAAATTATAATTATTTGAATTATTTGAACCTCAACTCTCTTTCAACTTTACAAAATATTCTTTTCAGTATGGCAATATACGCTTAATATTTAATTATTTAAATCAAAGGAACATTGTACTTTGCTTTGCTCAGAATATTATCGAAAGTTACCATTTGGGGGAAAAATACATTGTTAGCAGCAAGACCCATTATTTGAGTAATCACACCTCATATGAGATTACAGTTGCAGCTGAAACAATTATAGTAATTGTAGGCGTGTGTGTGTATTTATATTCAGCCTTCATTTCTTAAGGTCAAATAGGAAGAAACAGACAATTTTGGTGGGGTATTATCTAACTTCTCTTAAGTAAACTTACTCAACACAAGAGGGTATGATAGAGTCCGATGCTTGCATCAAATCCTGTTGAAACGTCAACGAGGAAGAGGACTGGAAAGTGATCATTGGATTTAGCAGCGTAGAAATCATCAGTGACCTTGAAAAGAACAATTTCAGCAGAGAGGTGGGGACAAGGGTCTGTTTGAAGATGTTTCAAAAGAGCATGAGGGGACAGGAATTGAGACGAGAGTGTAAACAACTTCTCTGAGGAGGTTTCCTGTAAAGGGGAGCAGAGCAAGAGGATCATATGCAAAGCACTTATCCCAGTGCCTAGCACACAGAAAGGGCTCAGAAAATGTTGGCCACAGAAGGGCTTGATGACCCATGGGAGGTCTACCGAGTAAGGGCTAATGGAAAGAAATGCAGACATAGGGGCTGGTCAGGAAGACCTTCCTGGAGCCTTGTGAGTCTTAAAAGGAATGATGGGCTTAGAGGGGTAGGGTGGAGATGAGAGGGTGTTTCAGGCGTAAGCCAAGGCACCAAGATGGGGAGGAGCTGGGGGCAGCTGCCTGCCAAGCCGGGGAGCTTTGGGCGGAGCAGCCAGGGTTGACTAGGGAGACCTGGAGACAGCGGACAGAAGACCTTGAGTGCCAGACTCTGGCATTTATTTGGGGTCTGATGAACCAGTAGGGAGCCAAGAGATCCCAAACAGTCAGGGGCATAGTGGGAATCTAGCACTGACTGTATTTCTCAGACTGTGAGCTATGCTTCTATTCCAAGTGTTGAAGTGGGCAGGTTACAACTCATGCTGCCTGCCGACAATCTAATGAAAAGCACATATTTTTATGCTAATCCAACCTTCAGTTTCCTTCCTGAGTTAGGGCCATCCTGGGAATACAGTTCTTGGGATAAAGATTAATGGGGAATAGAAACTCACCAGGGATCTAAGGAGGGGTGGGAAGAAGGGGTCCTCCTGAATGAGTGCATTTGATGCTGGCTTTAAAACAGCCTGTGTCTGCAGAAAGCCAGGCACAACTGTCAGCTGCCTGTTAGCAGCAGGCTCTGGTTTCTCAGGCAGGGGCCTAATATATGCTTTAACAATGCCTCTTCATTTCAATGAATCAGGGCGAGAAAACTGCTAGCCGGCTGGGTATTTTAGAGGTAGGATTATTCATCTTATCACATATGGTATTGAGATTCTGACCAGGCATGGTTGGCACAGTCCAGTTACCCAGGGAATGAGTGGTGAAGGTCAGTCCAAGAGGCAGTGTGGTCCAGGGGCAAGCACCAGGCTTTGGTCCCAGCTGAACCTGGGTTTGAATCCCAGTCTTTCACCTCCTGCCTATGTGACCTCTGACAAGTCCTTAAACCTCAATTACTTTATCTGTCAAATAGGGTGACGCTTATTGTAAGGATCTGCTACCCACAGAGCGTGTTGCATAAGAAGGGTTATGCCATTAGTTTATGTTTAAATGCCATCCAGTTGTGAGCAGTCAATAAACGATGGGGTAAATGGAGAACCACGGGAGAGAAGCGCCAGTACTTTTTGGCCAGAACGTGACAGTTCCACCTAGTTAAACCCCACTTAGCCCCAGATTATAGTCCCCTCTTTGGTAATCCTACTTTGTTTACATGGTCCAAGTTACAAGGAAAGCTCTCACAGGAGATTGCAGTCATTGCTGAATTCATTAGATTGTTAGATTATTAGGTAATGACTCAATATCCTTTTTGATCCTGGGGCTTTTCACATAGAGAGATTAGGCAGGTGCATAGCCAGAGGGAAAGAGCAGGCAAAGAAAGTGCTTGTAAAACAGTGACTTTGGGCTCCATCAGCGACTTGGAGATATATAGAACTCTATAGAACTATAGCTTTCTCTTAGATCATCAAGTGCTGGCTGGCATGATGGAGACACAGAGGTGTTTCCATGGGTGTTAGGGCCTTGCTTGCCCCACTTCACCAGGGAAAAGTTGCAATGCCAGCTACATACAGGAATCCATAGAAATTCAGCAAGGCCTGTGAGGGAGGCGGTCCGACCTTACCTGGAAGGGAGTTTGAATTATTCTTGAAGTGGGACTCTGAAAGCTGTCGTGGGAATGCGGGGCCAGGGCTGCCCTGGGCCTGAATGGAGAATGATGGAGAGACAGCCACCGGTGGGGCTGTGGTCTGAGGGGCCTTTGCTAATCTGCTGCCCTAATTCACCCCTCCTCTTTC
>NW_006785610.1:16634-18016 GCF_000442215.2 Lipotes vexillifer
TCCCCCCACCAGACAAGATATCTGAATTCTGCCATTGTATGGAGACTCAGATTTGGGGTCTGGTGTCCTCCTGCCTGAGCTTAAACCTTAACTCTAACACTTATTACCTGCATCAACTTGGGTTAATTAGCCTTTCTAAGCATCAGTTTCCTCTTTCTCAAAATGAGGATAAAATTAGCATTATTGTAGCATAAATTAGGATTTTTTTTTTGGTGAAGATTAAATGAGAAAAATCTGTGAAGCCTAATTCAGTGTCTGTCACAGAATAATTGTCAATAATAGTTAGCAAGGATACGTGAGAAGGTTACACTGTTTAATGACAATACTTTTAGGAAATGCTTTCACAGCATTACCACCTTCAGTTTTCACATCTAAGAAGAATTATCACTCTTTTTAATTAGGTGATTGAGGTTCAGAGCAGCCATAAGACTTTCCAAATTTACGTCCTTAGAAAAATTAGGAATTCGACTGAGTGGTGCAAATTCAGAGGCCAATGTTATTTCATGACAATATGCTGCTGGCATGAGTGCTTAGAGAGAAGGGGACAGGGCAATATTAGCTGGGAGAGGGAGGGAACACGGAAAGGAAAAATGAAAGAGTGCTCAAATCCACACTTTTACACATGGAGTTAGGTGTTAAAGGGTGGAGTCTCTGAGAATAATATCCATACTTATGCTTCGCTCACTTCTGGAAGATTCTAGACAGTAAACCTCAAGTATCCAGGATATAGAGAAGGTTCCAGAGAAAAGAGCACCTTAAACACTTTAGCTGGAATCAACGTTCTAAAGTTCAAGCCGTGGCAATCACGCAGAGAGGCACCTGGAAACCTCACTCAGCGCCAATTCGCTCTTCTTTTATATGCAGTGTTAATAAGTGTATCTTCCTGATTCATTCATTAGGTCATAAGTTAGAAATAGTATGTTAATGGAAGAGAAAATTGACATATTGACAGCAGAGAAGAAGTGGCCGGTAGCCTAAGAGAAAAAACTCAGACAAGCAAAACAAAACTTAAACGATTTTACCAGTTTGGGGTTAAGTGTAGATAATCACAGCGCTCCCTCTGTATCCCACCCCCTACCTCATGGTGTTCCTTCCTATATGATGGCACAACAAGATAACTAACTGAGCCATAAAAAATGAAAACTTCAGTTGTTTTCACCATCCCTTATTAAAGGTAGCAGAGAAGTTTCAACATGTTTTAGCAATATTCGTGTCTAAAATTATTTTAAAAACTGAAACTAGGGCTTCCCTGGTGGCGCAGTGCTTGAGAGTCCGCCTGCCGATGCAGGAGACGCGGGTTCGTGCCCCGTTTCGGGAGGATCCCACATGCCGCGGAGCGGCTGGGCCCGTGAGCCATGGCCGCTGAGCCTGCGCGTCCGGAG
>NW_006785610.1:18086-22126 GCF_000442215.2 Lipotes vexillifer
AAAAAAAAAAAAAAAAAAAAAAAAACTGAAACTAAACGCCGAATTTAATTCCAGTTTCCTAGACAACTTGATGGCAAATAAACAGGTTTTATCGTCACTAAAAAGTAATTCATTTGCATAAATGAATTAGAAAATGAGCTTTTCTTGAACAGCTAGTCCAAGGATTTCCATTGTTTGGCAACAGAGCAGAAGGGTTTAATCCCCACATCCCACTTCCCGGCCGGGAAGATCCCACATGCCGCGGAGCAACTAAGCCCGTGCGCCACAACTACTGAGCCTCCATTCTAGGGCCCGCGAGTCATAGCTACTGACCCCACGTGCCACAACTACTGAGCCCACGTGCCTATAGCCCGTGCCCCACAAGAGAAGCTACGCGCACCGCAATGAAGAGTAGCCCCCGCTCGCCACGATTAGACAAAATCCACACGCAGCAACGAAGACCCAATGCAGCCCAAAATAAGTAAATTAATTAATAAATTAAAAAAAAAAAAAGAAACTAAGCATGGTGGTAGAGGGTGGGGATAAAAGAGAAATAAAAAGATGGATGAAATCTAGTCCCTGCCCTGGAGCAGGCTGGGAGAGCAAATAACACCTGTGCATTGTGACCTTGATGGGGCAAGAAGCTTCTGACCCCAGAGTGAGTAACTGCCTGGGGACTGAGGTCAGGAATGCAGGAGGCTGCAGGGGGCAGGTGACTTTGACCTGATTTGGAATGTGTCAGGGTATGGGCTCTGTTTTGAATCCCAACTCTGCTGCTTGCAAGTTGCATGCCTTTGAACAAGTTACTTAATTCTCAAAACTTCCATTTCTTATGCTGTAAAATGGTATTTTTTCTTTTTTTGCCTTAAAACCACTTGCCTTTCTTTTTTCCTATAGAACACCCCCTCCTTTTCTCTTCACTAGCTCCCCTCCCTCTCAGGGGAAGGTGGGCCTGCGTGCCCACCACAGGCAAGGAGTAAAACCATAGTAAAGCAGGTTGAGCCTCGCAGTGATTCCCTTGCTGGTGGTGGGTTTAGGGGTGGGCATGAAATGCAAGCCCAGGCAGGGAGATGTGAGGGGAGGCGTGCCCTGGTTCTTCTGGTAAAGTGCTCCCCCATCATAAAGGAATATTTTATGTATATGATAGAGCTGTCTCTTCTGCCTCTGGACATTCTATGAGGATATGGCATCTTTAAGTGTGACAGCATCTCGAAACGATTATGGTCGCTAATCTGAGAACAAGGCCAATGAAAATGGCAGAGAGAAAAACGAGAAATAAACTGGACCCTTGACGATTTCATTCAGTCACTGTATTAACCAGCTCTGGAGCTACACTACCTCTGGAGTTCTTGTTAAGTGAGAGAATAAATTTCTTAATGCTTAGGCCAGCATCATCAGGGTTTTCTATTATTTACAGGCAAAAACATATTACATGATTTATTACCTTATAGATTTGAGGGAGATAAATGAGGAAATTCCTATAAAGTGTTTAGCACTGTAAAATGTTAACAATTATCATTAACAGAACACTATATTATGAAATTATATAGTGCTTTCTTCTTTGTTAATATGCGTCATATTTCTCCAAATACATATGACAACATTTTGGCCAGAATCAAAGGTTTTGCATTTGTGGTGCTCAACTCAGTTGCCAAACACAACCCATGGAAGAGGTTTAATGTCAGTTTCATAATTTATCTATCTACCCATCTGTCTGTGTGTCATCTATGTATCTATGTATCTATGTGTCTATCTAGTCCTCTAAATGTAACCTCGATGGACAACACAATCCAGATGCCCTTGTTAGCTGGATAGAGATCCTGTCCTCAGGATGTTTTATTTTGCCACTCAGCAGTATATTCCACAAGATTCCAAGTAGTCTGAAAAAGGGGAACATGGCAGACCTTTCTAAAACCGGAAGTTTCCAGAATCACAGACTATCAGGGCTGGAAAGGACCTGGGAATCACCTTGTCCATCTTCTTCATTTTACAGCTGAGACCCAGAGACTTCCTTATGGTTATACAGCTAGAGGCCAGGTCGGAACTGGAACCCAGCCTCCAGACTCTGACTCAACCCCCTTCCATAACGTGTCATTACTTTCTCAACTTTCTCCAGGGTCAGCTTCTCTTACAAGCTGAGTAAGGGGGAAGCCCTGTCTTAGGAAGCTGTTTGGGCTGCCAGTAATCCGTGGGATCCGTGGGAATCTGTGCATCCACTTCCTACCAAGGTCGCTCTGCAGAGTTGTTGCCAGGGACCAGGTGTCCTGGCATGAGATCTGAGACTCGGCATCCTTTGCTGTCTGCAGACATCAGCCCCTCATCCCCAAGGGGTCACTGAGGGCCAGAAGTCGGGAAGAGGCCTCTCCCTGTCCATGCACTGGTCAGGTCCTAGCATGGAGGGCTGGTAAGAGGGGCAGTGCAAACAACACAGCACCTATAGGCTGGGCAGCCATCCATCCTGGAATGAGATTTAGGAGCCCTTGAAAGACCTTTCTTCCAGTCTGTCCCAGTCTGGCTCTGCACATGGCCTACCCTCACCCTCACACACACACCCCCTCATCCACACAACATGCACATTCACAGCTTTGTTCATGCCCTTTTCCACAGGTGAATGCTCCTACCCACTCTCAGTTGCCCCCAGCCCCGACTTGTTGGCCAGTTCAATTTGGCCAGTGGCCAGGGCAAATGGCCACTTCTCCCTCAGAATTAACCAAACCCTTCTCGATGTTCCCACCATACTTAATCTACCTCATCATCATAAAGTTTAATTCAAGATGGCTTCAGTTGGATCTTTTCTATTAGATCAGCCTTCTCAAACTTGATATGCATACAAATCACCTGGAGATCTTAGTGAAATACAGATTCAGAATCAGTAGGTCTGGCGTAGGGCCTCGGAATCTACATTTCTTACGAGCTCTGCGGAGATGCTGACACTGGTGGCCTATGGACCACACTTGCAGTGGCAAGGTTCTGCCTCTGAGTTCCCTGAAGGCAGGTGCCATGTCTTATTCATCTTTGTAATACCGGCTTTTAGTGTAGTGTCTGGCTGATCATAGCTGGTTAATACACATTTGTCGAAGTGAAATGGGTTAAGGCACTGGTGTTTCTGGGGTGTTTCCCTTAAATGTAAGTGTGTGATCTGGGCAGTATTAGAGTATTGTTGTAGCTGAGATGGTGGCAAGTAGGGTGGGGCAGGGCTTGGGGCTTGCAGCAAGGCAGGGTAAATCCTGAGTAGGACCAAGACCTCAGCTTTACAGATCCAGAAACTCATGTTTATCAGCCTGTTTAGCTTCTGAAGGACTGACCGATGCTTATAAACCAGAAGCCCCGTGTATTCATTAACATTAAAGGATATGTCTCTCCAGTGGCCGAATTACTTGTGCCTGCATAGGAGATGCTCCCCGCCCCCACCCATCCACGCTCCACCCCCCACGCTGCCCCTCACCTGAGATCAAAGTAGCAAGGGATAGCTTAGCTCAGAACATTGACTCAGAACATAGATAACTAAATGTACTCGTGGGGAAAATGAAGCAGGTAAAGGAAAAGCTTGACAAGTTGTCCCTTCTCCAAAAGGATTTCATTTCTGTAATACGTATTTCCTCCCCAGTACAGTCTTTCTCCTTGGTTAGCACTGGATGAAGACGATAAATTCTTGCTTCTAACTATATGTGTTTCTGGCTCCACATTGACCAGCCACTCCCCTTCAGCCAACACGTCCTTCTACCATGAAGCCCAGCCTCAGAGTAACTGATTTTATTCTTGCTTTTTCCAGCTGCATTCCAGTCTTGAGGGTACATTCAAGTGAGCATTTTAATGGTGGACATGTGTGTGGTGCCCAGTACCTCTTAGGGTGGGGTGCTCCTGCAGGGACAATTCTGCTTGTTTGATGCTGACTCTCCTCGTCCCCCAATTCTGAGGATGCCTCCTTTGGCCTCTCCTCTTGACAAGACCGCTGAGGGGGTGGGCAGGGTGGGACAGACCAAGATCCAGCTCGTGGGCTGGCCAGAGTGCTGTGCTCTCCTGTGGCCTGGGGGCCGTCAGCCGAGGGGGCTGATAGGGAA
>NW_006785611.1:0-4762 GCF_000442215.2 Lipotes vexillifer
TGATTCACTTTGTTATAAAGCAGAAATTAATACACCATTGTAAAGCAATTATACTCCAATAAAAAGAAAAAAAAAAGAAACTGTAAATGAGTGAAGTTAATAAAAGAAAAAAAATCAGAGCTTGGGGAGGGGTATTTAAATGATACAAACTTTTACATTGAAAAAGCAATTGCCATACAAAATATTTTGTGTGGGGAATAAATTTACATAATGGAAACTCAAGGCGACCTGAATCAATGCAAATAACCCAATGCAATAACAGTTTTATTTAGATAACAGCTATATACACATAGAAAATAAAGACATTTTCCTCAGCCTTGAAATGGTATTCTTGTAGTGGAAACCAGAATTATAAACGTTCAGTAATAGAAAAAAATTGGCTGATACACTGATGTTTCTTGTGTTAACATATTAATGCAAACTCAGTCTCTTAGCAGTTTCTGCTATAAACATTAACAGTGTTCTATATGGTGGATGAAAGTTAAAATTGAATTCTGTATCATAAATTTTGATTAGTGCTTCAGAGCTTTTAAAGAATTTTCTCTCTCCTTATTCATTGAATCCTCATCAAAACTCTGTAATGGATTTATATTCCCATTTTAGAGATAAACTAAAAGTTGGAAGAGTTCTATAACATACCCAAGAACACATGTCCGCAAGTGATAGAACATACACTCAGACCTAGAGCTTTCATTCTAAGTTTCTCCCATATCACAGCTTCTTTCCAAATAATTTAAATAATTCTATTTCTTTCAATATTTATTTTGTTCATTATGTTTTTTGAGAGTACACAAACATACATACACATATGTGCCTGTACTCACATACACACACACACTTCGGGGTAATTCTGACCAAAATCCAGGTCATAGGTATCCTGTTGTTAAATAAAGTCATGTAAATTGACATTCAGATTCTGATGCCACCTGCCCTTTTACCAGAAACTCAATATGAAGAAATAGGGTTTTCTTTGGTTTCATCCATTATTCTGAGAGTCAGCATTAAATTCTACCTCTTATGCAGATTATTCTCAGTCACACTTAACCAAATTAGCAAAGGAATGGTTAAGTAGAAAATATCATTATACAAAGTTAATTCTTAACTAAATTCTACTTTTTTTTAAGAAATGTCATTCACTTCTCTTCAAACGTGCCTGAACAATTCCTATTACTCACCCTGTTTTATTTTCAATGTTACTTTTTTAGTTTAAAAGCTATCAAGTGTATTTTCATGGTGCAAACACAAGACATGGTAAACTGGTATATAAATGTCTAGAAGACAGATTAAAGTTTGTTTATTTAAATGTAACAGTCACAAAATTTCTCACTTCATATTTCTATAGCTCATTTGGATTTCTTCTAATTCATTCTAGTTCACTTGATTATTTCCTTTTATGTTCCTGTGGTAAGCATTCCCTTGCATTTTTTCAAAGTGAAAGAAAATTTTTATAAATTCTAATCAATCTTGATGTTAATATTCTATTTAATAGTTTTGCATTTACCGAAATCTTCACAGAAATAAGAAAACCCAAGGAGAAAATGAAAATAGATCTAAAATGATTTAATAATACCAAATACAATATAAACAATCAACCCCCAATTCCAAATAATTTCTATTCTAAAGAATTTATAATGATTTCTCCAATCCCATTTTATTTTCATTCATCCAGCAGTATAATTCCAATATAAATAGAGATATCCTTTGGGATATTTGTTTATTAGTATAGTACAATATGTCTTCCCTATTCTTTGAAGTTAATTGTAGGCATTGTATAATATAGAACTGCAAATTGAGAAAACAAATCTTAATTAAAATACCTAGTTACTTGAATATTCAGATATTTTTCTTAATTATACATTCTCACTACTGGTATGAATGTACATAATTCAATTTCAGATCAAACTAAATTTTCAATCCAGTTCATACTAAGTGGTGTGTCTTAGTAAAGATTAAATAAATATTTCTCATGTACATTATTAGAGTTAGAAAATCATATATTAGCCAACTAATTTTAAAAGGAAAAAACAAGGTATTAAATGCAAGGAAACATGTTAATTGTACCAGGAAGAAATTTATTTTTGTGTAGTAGTAGTCTCCAAATGTGGATCCCCAAAAAAATCATGACTCCCAGTATTTACTCCCTTATATAGATAGCCTCATCGTCTTGAGTATGGGCTAACACAACAATCTGCTTTGGAGATGGTTGTGTGTTTCTGTGTTATTTCCAAGGTTCGATCATAAGAAACCCAGTAGATTACACATAGATCTCTTGAAATGCTTGGGCTAGGGGAAACCAGCCACTTGGTAAGAAGCCCTACACCTTCAAGCCATCATGCTGTGAGGAACCAAAAACAAACCACATGGAGAGAGAGAGGGAGAGAGAAAGAGGAAGAGAGAGGTACTTGACTAGCTCCCAGTTATTTAAGCCACCCAAGACCAAGCACCAGAAGTATGAGTGAAATCTGATTGAAGAAGCACTCTTGGATATTTCAGTCCCAGGACATCTCATGTGGAGAAGAACTCAGGAATCAGACTGACAGACAGAACTGAGCCTCCAGATATAAGGCTCCAGTTGACTCATCTAACCCCCTCTAACCAGATGAGTGCTCAGACAACAAAGAGCCGATATGGGCCATTCTCACTATATCTGACATATGTCCTGACCCTCAGAATTTTAAGCATAACTGTCATATAAATGAGCCAGAAAGATGGCCTCTCTGTTTTGGCCCTTAGGTTGTTTTATTCTTCACTACAGACTGAGACCTGTTAGTTCAAAATCCCTCCAGTGCCAAGTTCAAATTTTTACAAAACCAATTGCTTTAAAAATAGCTTAAACAAGCAGACTTTTAACCATTTAGAGCCTGCCTGCTTTGCATACCCCCTGAGAAATCTCACCCAACATCTGCCAGCCATAAGTAAGATAAGCCTGTGGTTAAAAGACTCAAAGATGTCACTGTTCTTCAGAGCTTTCTGACTCAAGGACTTTCCACTGTGCTGCTTGTACAACATCACCTAGACACTCTAGATACATAACCCCCCTCAGTAGCTTCTGGACAGACTCCTGATGTGAGGGATTTCCCCCATGTTTGAACCTGTCAAAGCACAGCCCAATAACGCATGTATAGAGCTCTCTCACCTCTTATCCTTTGATCAGCCTACAAATCCCTTAAACTCCCTACAGTAATAAAATGACTTTTGTTTTATCAGACTAAATTTTGGGTCTTTTCATTATGGAGCAGTGAGAAATAATAGAAGCAATTTAAACCATTTCCCTAAGACATCCAAAGCCAGTTGTAAAATAACAACTAACTGCACTGAGAAATTTACTAATGTTGTATTTTATGCATTATTCAACTTAATTCATAAAAACTATGGTCCAAGGCTGAGATGGTAATGTTCTTGAAATGATATTACTTTTCATGGTCCGTTATATCCTTATGAGGAACACTATGAGATGATAAAATATTTTAGTAAGAACAGGAGCAATTTTCCCCAAATTTAACTGTTACCAATGTGCAATGTAAAATCACAACCTTAGCAATCTTGTTCATAAAAAAAAGCAGTTTTGGAACTAATCAACTGTTCCTAAATTGTTAATATTAATGTTATTTTCTTATTTGTTTTCATTTAGTTTTTGCCATTTATTAACATTCATTAACAGGTAAGTTGTAGCCAGAAGTTTACAGAAAATATTGAAGCAAAAATGAAACTTGGAAAATTAACAATTGATATCTGTAAATGCTTATAAATAAGAAAAAACTTCTTTATAACTAAGAAAATTAACCTTCTTGAAAATTAGAAATAGACTGCCATATCATTTTTTGGCAATGTAACACTCTGATCTGCTTGCTGAACATATGTGTTCTGTGTCAGCATCATTTGAGAACACTGATGTGGAAGTGTTCTATCACACATTTTTGTCTTGCAAAATAAAGAAGAATAAAATAGTAAGCCCTCTATTATTTAATGCATTTGGCTAAATCATGTTTGAAGTTAATGAAAAATTTTAAGCTGGTCTCTGAACACTTACAGGAGAACTGAGCACATTTTCCCCAGCACTGGTTTAGGAGCACCCCACAAATTCATAGTGATTGATGTATGCATATGGCTCCACTCTTCTTGGCCATGTGAGAAAACATTCCAAAGAGCAGAGAAATTGAACTAGGGAAACCTAGGTTTTATTTCTGACTTTGCTACTTACTTGTAGGGTGATTTCATGCAAATTATATAATGAAATTGAGTCTTCATGTACTCATTTATAAAATCATATTAATCTCAAATGGTCATTTTGAGAGTACATTATAATGCATCTGTTTTAAGTAACGTTATTTTCATGGATTATTATAAAAGTCAGAACAATATTACATGGGTCTGAGGAGGAACAAGGATCTCTTTCTATTTAACTTACCAAGAAATTTTGTCACATGACCTAACACTTTCAGGAAAAGTCTTATATTCAGCTTATGCCATTTATATGCCACTTATGGCATAATATGGCAAGATGCACTGACTGGTAAAGACATTGGCAAAGTAGACTGCAATGTCCATTTAGAAGCTTGTTTTTTGTTGTTGTTGTTTTTTGTTTTTGCGGTACGCGGGCCTCTCACTGTTGTGGCCTCTTTCATTGTGGAGCACAGGCTCCGGACGCACAGGCTCAGCAGCCATGGCTCACTGGCCCAGCCACTCTGCGGCATGTGGGATCTTCCCGGACAGGGGCACGAACCCATGTCCCCTGCATCGGCAGGCAGACTCTCAACCACTG
>NW_006785612.1:0-208 GCF_000442215.2 Lipotes vexillifer
TCCTGTTCCATTGATCTATCTTTCTGTTTTTGTGCCAGTACCATACTGTCTGGATTACTGTAGTTTTGTAGTATAGTCCGAAGTCCAGGAGCCTCCAGAACCGTTTTTCTTTCTCAACATTGCTTTGGCTGTTCAGGATCTTTTATGTTTCCATACAAATTGTGAAATTTTTTGTTCTAGTTCTGTGAAAAATGACAGTGGTAGTTTC
>NW_006785614.1:0-206 GCF_000442215.2 Lipotes vexillifer
GGGTAAGGGTTACATAATGGGGATGGTTTAGGGTACAGGTTAGCGTGCGACAAGAGTTTAGGCCTAGCGTACGTGTTTGGCCACGGGTTCGTGTTAGCCAACGGTTTAGGATTAGGGTATGCATTAGGGTAAGGCTTCGGGTATTAACATTATTTTCCTCCATGTTTATGTCATTGGCCTGGGGATTTTCATCTGGTTCTTTGCTA
>NW_006785615.1:0-220 GCF_000442215.2 Lipotes vexillifer
GATTCTGTTTGCTAGTATTTTGTTGAGGAATTTTGCATCTATGTTCATCAGTGACATTGGCCTATAATTTTCTTTTTTTGTGATATTTTTCTGGTTTTGGTATCAGGATGATTGTGGCTTTGTAGAATGAATTTGGGAGTGTTTCTCCCTCTGGAATTTTTTGGAAGAGTTTGAGAAGGATAGGTGTTAGCTCTTCTCTAAATATTTGATAGAATTCACC
>NW_006785616.1:0-519 GCF_000442215.2 Lipotes vexillifer
CTAGAACAAATAATCCAAAAATTTATATGGAACCATAAAAGACCCAGAATTGCCAAAGCAATCATGAGGAAAAAAAAGCAGGAGGCATAACGCTCCCAGATTTCAGACAATACTACAAAGCTACAGTAATTAAAACAGTGTGGTATTGGTACAAAAACAGACATACAGATCAATGGAACAGCATAAAGAGTCCAGAAATAAACCCACACACCTACAGTCAATTAATCTTCAACAAAGGAGGCAAGACTATACAATGGGAAAAAGGCAGTCTCTTCAGCAAATGGTACTGGGAAAATTGGACAGCTGCATGTAAATCAATGAAGTTAGAACACACCCTAACACCATGCACAAAAATAAACTCAAAATAGCCTAAAGACAAACATAAGACATGATACTATCAAGCTCCTAGAAGGAAGCATAGCATAGGCAAAACATTCTCTGACATAGGTTGTATCGGTGTTTTCTTAGGTCAGTCTCCCAAGGCAATAGAAATAAAAACAAAAATAAACAAATGGGACC
>NW_006785617.1:0-21725 GCF_000442215.2 Lipotes vexillifer
CCTGTCACTGCACAGTTCCGGCCATCAGCACCTTCTCCACTTCTTCATGTGGACCATTGCATCATTGTCGCTCTTGTATAAACCATGGGAAGCAGATCAAGACAAGTCTTGGACTCCTCTCCTACCCGGATTGATACAGGTGAACCCTCCTCGGCAGCAATTCTGGAGCCATTCGGGATGTAAAGCCAGATAGCGTTACTGAAATAAGTTGTTTGGTGATATATTTCCCCTTTCTGCAGGTCTCTGTCCCTCCACTCTGAACCACCCCCCAAAGCTCTCCACTGTCCACCTAAAGTCATTCCGCACCTGCAGGATTGAGGGTCTGCCAGAGGCAGGGAGGCCGAGATCTCTCCCTGGGAGAGGCCCCCATGAAAGGCTGTGCAGCTGAGGCCCAAACTCCGCCATGAGGGAGCCCTGTTACGTTCAGGCCAACACCCTTGAAAGCAAAGAGCCTGGAAGGGAAAAGGCCCCATCATCTTTCTCCACATCCACATTAGCTGGCTGCTTGCCAAGGCAGGTGCTGAGCAATGGCAGCAGAAGCTAGGACAGCACCCAGCCCATCTGGACTCACAAGAGGCACCGCCGAGGGCAAGACATCTGGCTCCAGTCCTATGCCCATCCTCACTCGCACTCAGCCCGTCTGTGTGACATAATTCCTGCCTGGTTCATCTCATTCGGCAGTTCTTATAGCAATGCCCTTAAGTCTTGCTCCAGGGGTGGCTGAATTGGGAAAGATCCTGCAGAAATCACCCTCATTTAATCACAAATCCCCTTTCGTCAAGAGGAAGGCCACGGTCCAGTCCCCAGCACCTTGGAGCAATCCCCTGATCTGCGGCCTGGCTCTGGGCCTCTCTCATGGGTGAAGTTTGCTGTGACACTGAGCAAGGTGAAGCTAGGTTCACCACACAGCCAGTTCCATCTTGGCAATGGTCACAGTCCCACATTCTTGCTTTTTCCACGGGCGAGGTGAGGGTGAGAGAGTGATGGCAGAAGGGGCTTCTCTGAGTGTGCGCAGGGGGCTGGCCTTGAGGCCTTGAGGTTCCCAGCCAGGAGGCTCAGTCAGGGTTCTGGAAGCACAGCAAGCTGGACACTGGGCATGTGCACACCTCGGGTTGAGCCCATCAAGTCAGACAGCTCGGGGGCCTGTCCCTGCAGTGTCCGTGGTGGGAGACCATGTAGAGCCGGAGACCAGTTCATTGCCGTTGGCAATTCTTTTCCTGAGAAAGGCCCCCAGGTTCACGTTCCTGTCCTCACGGGGGGAAGGGTGAATGCTGCCGGCACGCCTATGTCCAGATAAGAGCTGGGGACTCGCAGACCCAAGACCTCCCCATCCTCTGGTCCAAGGACCCTCTGTTCTTTGGGCAAGAGCCTTGCAGTCTCTGTTTTGGCCCTGGCCTACTTTGAAGTTGCAACAATTAAACTCTGTGTCAGCCCAAGAACAAAAGTGACTGTAGAACTAATGCCTTTTAACTCTTTGGTGGGACAAGGCTGACAGTGAAAAGTGGGAGGAGGCAACAGAGGCCAGGGCTCAGGTCTCTGCTGCCAACTGTCCCTAAGGCCGCTAGCCGGCCTGACCCCAGCAGAAACCTGCAAATGTGTCGGCACATGGATAGTAGAACCGTCAGCCTCCCCCACTGTAACGGACATACATGCAGCTGACCCAGCACATCGCCTGGTCCTACCGAGCCAGCAGGCATTCTGTCCTCCAAGATGAAGGCTAGCAAACTGAGGGCCCAGTTACACCGTGAGGGCTTTGAACTAGAAGGTGGCAGCGTTGGGACAAGAACTCCATCTTCTGTGCTGGCCTGTGGCTGTACCCCTGCCCTCGAGGTGCCAGCAGCCTATGGCTCAGAGATGCTGGTTTCCGGGAGGTTGTCCCAGAGCCGACCCTGCTCCTGGCCTCACTCCCCTGGCCGGGGGGCTCCGTGACTCAGCCAGGACTAAAGACTCGTTTCCTCGTTCTCAGACACGCTCATGCCCAAGAAGGGAGGCTGTTAGCTGGGACTGGTACCCAGGTAGCCAGGATCTGCCTGCAGAGACCGTAAAATGCTGTGGGGAGAGGGCCTGTCCCCTGCCAAGCCTGGCCCCGAGCTCCTCTGCAAGTGCCCTGTTGTCCTGGGCCCCTCTGTCCTCTGTTCCCCTTGGCTTTCTGGGCTCCCATCCTTCCACGGCCCAGCCTGGGTCCACACATGCAGCCAGGAGTCAGGAGGCTGCCCGTCATGGGGGGCAGCCCCACCGAGGGTGGGGACATGGTGCGTGAGTGCCCATGTGGAGTCCCCGCCAATGGGCAGGGGGCCCAGTGTGGGCCATGGGTGGGCAGAGCAGGAGGGCATAAAATGCTCGGGGCACAGTGGGCGCACAAAGGCACTGTCCGGTCCCCACCGGCATGGTCACCAGCCTGTAGAGGGGCCATCCAGGCCCTGCAAGTTGCCTCTCCTTCCAGATGATCCACATCCATCTGCAGGAGAAGGTGGTTCTCCAGGGTGGCGGGGGGGAGCTGAAGAGCCTTTGGCTGGCCCTAGGTGACATCCATGGCAGTGCGTTGACCTGGCCCTGCAGGTCCAGCAGTAGCCTGGTGATTAGGGCAGAGACGGGCTTCTGTGCCAGGTATGCTCAAGTGCACTTGGTGGGCCGTTGACTATGGGAGGAGGGAAATGCCCTGCTCAGTTTGGTTTTGGGACAACACTTGCGGGGTGGCCCTGGCTGAGATTGGAGACGGCATGAAGGCAGACAGGAGGGGTTTATGGCCATGCCGGTGCAGCAGCCTGCCTCCGCCCAGGACCTGCCAATGAAGCGGGGAGCCCTCCACGGTGGGCGTGAGGAGAGCTGGCAGGAGTGCCCTTCGCCAAGGAAAGCAGCCTGTGGGCAAGGGACCCCCGGACCACAGAAGGCCCGTCTCACCCAGGGGGCCTCTGCTCCGGCTGCAGCCCCACTTCTGCTTACTCTCCCCTCCCCTGGCTGAGCCCGTTGGTCTTGGGAGAGGACCCAAATCTTTATCCCATATGCCTTGGAAACAGATCGTCCTTGTTATTTCATTCCCAGTGTCGGAGGGGAACAGCTACTTTGCTAGCCTGGGTCCATCCTAGAGCTCCCACGTGGCCACCCCACCATCCCCTGTGCAGGGTGGACACTGGTGGCTGCTCCACACACTTCCAGTGACCACGTCTTGACCCTTTGTCCCTGACTCCTCTGGAGACCCTAGAAATGCACCTACTCTGTCTACATGTACCTACCACATAGAAAGAGAAACACCACCCACTAGGCACATGCGGGTGATGAGTCTGTGCCCCTCCCCATGGGCTCTCAGTCCAGCAGGGCCTGGGATCCAGGCAGTTTGGGTCAAGGCTAGCAGACCTGGGGTGTGGTCAGTGGTGCGGCACCCAGTGGACACGGCAGAGCTGGGACATCTCTGAGACTAGGACCAGGCTGCACTCTCCCCACAGCCCACCTGGCCCTTTCCTAGGTTGGAGTCCCTGAGCTCCCTGCTGCTGCTACCCAGGTGATCCCCGGAGCACCCACCCCTGGTCCTGGCAGCTCTGGCCTCGTTTCCCACTGGCCTGCGGGGTCTCCACAGCCCGGTCCAGGATTGGGCTAAATGGATTCCTTTTTCTCGCAGAGGATGGCCATGACTGGTCACCAGCTGGAAAGGCCTTGGGTCCCTGCAAGGATAGGGGCAGAGCAGAGGGTGGGACCCCCAGACCAGTCCTGAGGTTGGGCAGCCTCCGAGGCCATGTGACAAGTCTTGTTGGGCGGCATTTCCTTGATTTCTGTGGCCTTCCAGGGCCCCTTTGCTCCTGCATCCCAGACTGAGGTGGACAGTGCTGGGTCCAGGGTGCAGGGGGGCTTCAGCAGAATGGAGTAGAGGCTGTAGGTCTGACCTCCCACCGGGGAAGTGAGTGTGTGTGTGTGTGTGTGTGTGTGTGTGAAAGAGAGAGAGAGAGAGAGAGAGAGAGAGAGAGAGAGAGAGAGACGCCAGTAACATCTCAGCAGAAAGGACATAAAACCCAGCAAGGGAAAGCGAGGCCTGCCTGGCATCTTATTTCATGTGAAGAAAGAGAAAATGAAAAGAAGAGACTTGGAGAGACAGGTTAAAAAGAGGTGAAGTTAGATTAAATTTTGATATAAGTTAACACAAACTTAGAAATAGGCCTGTACGGGGTATCTCTGTCCACGTGGGAGGAACACCTGTACCAGCGGGGTGGCAGTCACCCCGCCCCCAGCACGTCCGGCTAGCCCCACACTGTGCCCTGCCTGCCTGCTGCAGACACTGGATTCCTGTGGTTCCCACCCAACTGTCCAGAAGGAAGGACCATCCCAAGAGGTTGGTCCCAAAAGGCTGTCTTTCCTAAGGCGCCTACATGTGCCTCGTGAGCAGGGGGCGATGTGCAGCTGTGGTCTGACCTGAGCACCAGGGCTGGGCAGTGGGTCTGCTGCTCTGCAGGGGAAATCCCACCAGGGTATCTGGGGGGCACTTTTGGATGGAGCCCTCCTGGCCTGAGGGGAAGGGTAGTTTTTAATCAGGATAAGTAGATTTTAATCAGGAAGAGTAGTTTTTAATCAGGATAAGTGTATTGCGTCCAAGTGATGTTAAGCCTGTTTCAGATCCAAATCCTGGGCCCGTACCTGGGGGATGCTCCTGGGATTGGGGGCAGAGAAGGAGTTGTGTCGAAGGAGAGCGGGGCACACATGGGTGGGCTGGGAAGAGAGACTAAGGGGGCTGACGGGGGGAAGAGACAGTCAGGGGAGAGGCAAGGGCTCTGCAAGGTGAATGCCACTTGTCCCCTGTCACCCCAGGTGGCATGGTGTCTCCAACCGTGAGACCTTAATTTGGAGGAACCAGAGACAAAAGAAGCGGCCTTTGAGTCTTGAGGCCTCATTCTTTCTGGGGCAGGGATGCTGAATCCATGCCACCCACCAGGCCCTGAGGTGAAGCCCTGAACACTGGAAACACAGTTGGTCTCCCAAATTGTACCCAACACCACGCTTAAAACAGCCTATTTATTTTTTAAAAATCTAATTGTGGTAAATACATATAACATCTCCCATCCAAACCATTTAAGTGTATAGTTCAGTAGTGTTGAGTATATTCACAGTGTTGTGCAACTGATCTCCACAAGCTTTTCATCCTGTGAAATTAAAACTCTATCCATTAAAGAATTCTCCCTCAGACACACCTATTTTTGTTTTTGTTTTTGTTTTTGTTTTTGCGGTACGTGGGCCTCTCACTGCTGTGGTCTCTCCCGTTGTGGAGCACAGGCTCCAGACGTGCAGGCTCAGCGGCCATGGCTCACGGGCCCAGCCACTCTGCGGCATGTGGGATCTTCCCGGACCAGGGTACGAACCCGCATCCGCTGCATCGGCAGGCGGACTCTCAACCACTGCGCCATCAGGGAAGCCCCAGAAACACCTATATTTAATGATTGCTTTCTTTGAGGGAGTTTTATCTCCTGTTATCATCTCCCCCATCTCTCCTCCATCTCTCTCCATACACACACCTGCATTCGCACACCAGTACACACCTGCACACACCTGCACACACGTGCACCCACAGACTCATGTGAACACTGAAGCTTCCTTTGAAGGCCTTATTGTCCTCACCCCTCTAGATCTGTGACCACTGTTGACATTTACATAAAAGAAACAAATTCTCCCAATTCACAGAGCCCCTAAGGGGAAGACTGCTGCTTCTGCCAGGGGGTCTCCCACCTACGTCCCCCTCATCTCCCACCGGTGACCCATCCACTCGGGACCCAGGGTGAAAGGGGCCTCAGGCCAAAGGAGACTTCCAGAAGGAAGCTGTGAGTACCCACTGCGTTCAGCCCTCTGTGGGGTGGGACCGGGGGGGAATTACCAGATCAAAAGGAGATTCTTTCCCAGAGGTGTGGTGGGAAATGGAATCAGACCGCACCCTCTGTGCTCAGTGACAAATGTTCCTTATTCCTGGGGGCGGGCCATCATGCCTGCTAAAGGCAAGTGGCCTCCCGTGAGGCCAGGAAGGAGGACTTGTTCCCGCCCATCTTTCATTACCACCTAACCTGAATCTAGAAAGCAGAACAGCAAGCAGGGGGACATGTATGAGGAAAGCGTGCTGGTAACGGCTCACAGGCCATTGCTGTTTCACAGAGGAAGGGATGGTGGTAGGAGCTCCAGAGCCCCTAGGCATCCACACACTTCTCCATCACGGTGAAATCGCCGTGCCACGGGAGTGCGCCCACCAGAAAGGTGCACATTTGTCTCTGAAAAAGACCACGACCACAGCAAAAGTCAGCAGTGTGCCAAGAGGAAGAGAAAAAAAATGGATCTGTTGCCAGGTGTCAGCTTAGGATACTAAGTGTCAGCTTAGGAATATGTGGGAAGATGGGTCGTCACCCATCAAGGAATGCCCCCAGGAATCTGCCGGCTGGAGGCTGCAGAACTTTGTGGCCACCAGCAGGTACCTGGAGGGGTATCTGTCCCCGTCGCTCCCATGGATAGACAGCAAATATTAATAATCATCATATTTTGGTGGGAGATCAGATGTAACCTTGATTTTATTTTGAATTCTCTTTAATATTTTCTACAGTGTAGATTGTATGCAATTCTATGCCATGTATAAACTAACGTAGGTCATCTTAATAATCAAACAATGCCTTTTGTTCTAACAACAATGTCAGGATAAGAGCAATTTAGAGAGTTCTAGGACCTAACATATCTTTTATTCCAAAGACCCCTTCTCTCCCTTTCAATATGTCATTGAGGGCTTCCCTGGTGGCCCAGTGGTTAAGAATCCACCTGCCAATGCAGGTGACACGGGTTCGAGCCCTGGTCCGGGAAGATCCCACATGCCACGGAGCAACTAAGCCCATGCACCACAACTACTGAACCTGCGTGCCACAACTACTGAAGCCCGTGCGCCTAGAGCCTGAGCTCCACAACAAGAGAAGCCACGCAATGAGAAGCCTGCACACCGCAACGGAAGAGTAACCCCGGCTCGCTGCAACTAGAGAAAGCCCGTGCACAGCAATGAAGATCCAATGCAGCCAAAAATAAATAAATAAAATTTTTAAAAGCCATTGAAATGACAAATGAAATATTCTATGTGTGGGTGATAGACGGATGAGTGAGGGGAGAGATGGAGAGACAGATGAACAGGTGGGTAGCAATCCTGGAAAAACAGCAAAGGGCATCTTCAATAATTGGCTGGAAACACTGGGGCATTTCAGGAGCTAAAAGGCAAACGGTGTCAGAGAGAATGGCGTTAGGTCTCCACTGAGTTCTGGACACATGCAAAGGAGTATTATGGGGGCCTCATGGCCCACAAACCAACAAAATACCAAGTCAAAATGTTTTTATAGGCAAATTACATCAAGCCTTGAGAACTCAAAGCTCTTTTGGTCTTTAAACTGATCCAGATCACAGGAAAAAATGGAAAGCCCCCATTCTCATTACACCAGACCACAGAAATCCTGAAACCAAAATATAGCTGAGAAATAAATTATAACCCAAACTTACCTACTAAATAGCCTTAAAAAAATACCAGCAAATTAAAAGCAGCTGCATAGTAAACAGTTACTGTCCCTAATGCAGTGCTTTTCAGCATTCCTGTGACATGAAGTGTGTGGATGTCAGTACCCGGACATTCTGATTCAGTAGGTTTGGGGTGAGGCCATGGAACGTGTGTGTGCCTGTGTGTGCATGTGTGTGCGTGTGAGTGCATGTGTGCACCACATGCTCCAAGTCATTCTCTAGGGAAGTTTGACTGTTTAATATATAAAAGCAAAATTCCTAAATGAAAAGTGGCACATCGATCTCTCTGTATTCTAAGAGACAAGTGCGGACACCACCCACACCACTGCTCCCTTCCAGCCTGGGCCCCACGGAGTGTCTCCACAAAGGGAGGTGACAAGAAGAAGGGGCTGTCCTGCCATCAACGAGGTGGTGACTGGAGAACACCCCCCCACACACACATGCACAAGCACGTCCACAATTGGCCTTCAGGAATCGCACCCTGCACTCAGAGAGACCCAGACATTTGCCGTAAAAGAGACGGGGATGCCAGGTGTGCGTGTCCACAGCAGGTTCAACAAAGCTAATCGGGTCAGAGGAATAAGGATAGTCCCCTGCCGTGTCCTTGTGCAGAAATCGTCCAGAAACCTTGCTGAAGATGCAGATTCACCCAACAAGCCTACACACTGGTGACCTGTGTATCTGTCACCACCTTCATTCAGTGTGGATGAGAACTAACCACGCCATTCAAAGAAAGTTATATTTATAGAAAACCAAAAAGACACGTGCTCCATATTCCAAACACGTAAGGATGACTCAATATTATTTGAATTTATTATAGTAATGGGTCAAAGAAGAAAAAATTATTCAATACACTTGGTAGATACTGAAAGAATAATTGATAGAAGAAAACATTCTTAATTTAAAAACTAACTCTTGGGGCTTCCCTGATGGCGCAGTGGTTGAGAGTCCGCCTGCCGATGCAGGGAACACGGGTTCATGCCCCAGTACGGGAAGATCCCACATGCTGCGGAGCGGCTGGGCCCGTGAGCCATGGCCACTGAGCCTGCGCGTCCAGAGCCTGTGCTCCACAATGGGAGAGGCCACAACAGTGAGAGGCCCGCGTACTGCAAAAAAACCCACAAAAAAACAAACAAAAAACACACACACAAAAAAACTACCTCTTGGTAAAGAGAGAGTTGGAGGAGCTTCAGAAATCAACACTTGATACAATATTTAGTAATAAGGTATAAATACTGAAGAGAATCCCATTAAATCCCCCAGGAATAAGAGAGGATGCCCAGCATTACTCCTCTTCAGCATTATTCCAAACACTTGGAAAGAAAGGAACAAAGTTTTCATTATCGATAAATGTGGACTTTAAAACGTGTGCTTTAAAACCGAGATGGGCCATGGAAACCTTACAGACAATAAAAGAGCTTCCTGAAGACAAGTTTCCTTAATTCTCTTTAATATTTTCTACAAACAGGTAAAAAGCAACAATTTTCCCATATCCACAATGCTCCCAGGAGAAAATATCAACTTCAACCAACCATACTTGTATTACCAGGAAAAGATAAACAGAACTAACATAAAGGATAAGATGGCATCAGACAGGCTCCCTGCTTGACTGTTTGTCCTTGAAGGGTCTCTATTGTGCTGGAAATGATGGAATTTGTTCATGGTGAGCTCACAGAGGCTGTTTTAGGCTCCTGTCAATGGGCCCTTGTGGTGCCCGTGCAGTGGCTGCCTGAAGCAGTGGTTCTGAGCATGGTCCCAAGGCCAGAGCAGCAGCCCCGGACCCCAGCCTGGGGAGCTCGTGAGGATTGCTAGTTCTTGGATTCCTCTCCAGACCTACTGAATCAGACTCTTCAGGGGGAAACCGCACCATCCAGGTGTGTCAAGGCCACCAGGTGATTCTGACATGGCTCACGTGGAGGACCACGGGGGTGAAGGAAGGAGCCCACCTTCAGGGAGCCCGGGGCCTTCACCAACCTCAGAGGAAGCCGTTGGATGAGCCCCGGGCACTCCCACCCTGAGTCAGAAATACAGGCTTGAAGCCAAAAACCCCCAGGTCATGTCAGCCCCCTGCTGAGAGCCTGGGGCTCTTCCCTGACACTTGTGGAAACCATGGCTGAGCCTGGGAGGGTGGGGACACCACTTGGCCTGGTCACTGCTTGATCTCCAACACCCAGAATAGTGCCAAGTGCCAAGTGCCAAGTAAGCTTTGATGAGCGGCTGAGTGAACGGACTCCCTTTTGTGCCTTCACAAGGATGAACGACTGTGGGGCTGGTAACAGCTGGGTGGTACATCAGGGTCCAAGAGGGCAGACTCCCAGTGAATGTGTGTTAGCAAGTTTTCCTGCACCAGGAGCCTGGAGGGATGGAGTCCTTGCAATAAGAGTGACCTTGACAGCATCCTGTCCCTAGGACAAGGGGTCCTCCACATCCTGCTGTCCTGCACCCTCTGCTCTGAAGGCCCCAAGGCTCACCACTTCTGGGGTGAAACACTGGGACTGATGCCGACCTCAAGGAGAGGGTCTGTGTACCCCAAGTTCTGCCTGGGGCTCAGAGCAGCCAAGACCATCACAGATAGTTGGTTTGTCACCTACCTTTTCCAGTTTGAAGTTTTCCTTAACCATGCAGTTTTCATTACCATTTGGAAGTTTTCTGCAGTTGGTGCAGGCAATTTCAGCATCAATAAAGTATTCCAGACGATCTGTGACCTATTGATTAGCAATTTTGTTCAAAAAAGCTTTTTCTACTTTTTAAAAGTTTCAGCTAACCCTTAACAAATTGCTCTCACTCTCATTCTCTCTCCCTATCTCCTCCTCCCCTCTCCCCCTCTCCAAACATATCTTTAGGGGATGGCCTATAACGCCCACCACACGCTGATACCACCTGGAGCTGGATGCCCGAGGGAAGGCTCCATCCAGCCTAGGGCCTTCTTGAAGGCAAGACCTTCTACTTCCAGAACCTGGGCTCTCCTGGGCCTGGGATATTACCAGTTCACGTGTGCCCCATGGGAACAGGCCCCTCGACCACATAGGACCCCCTCCCTGAGTCCCTTCCCACACATGACCCCTCAGATTCTGTCGTCTGAAATCCCCTCCCCTTTGGGACTTCCCCACCCAAGGCCCCTCCCACCACACCAGGGACCCACGTGGCCGGGGTTTGTCTTCCTGTTCTCTAAGTGTTTAGGAAGCAGAACAGCAGTGATTGACAGAATTTGCTAACAGTTGAGTGAGGTAAAGGCTGCTCATATGTCCCTGTAAATCTGCTCCCATCTGGTTTTAATAGATTACAGCAGGATTTAGAGATGGCCAAGCCCGCCTTCCAGAAAATCCTTCTCCCATCAGCTCTTGGAATCACAGAAGGAATAAGGGCCGTCCTTCCGCAGTGCTGTTCCAGGCTTCGCAGGTGGGGCCCCTGGACCGGCAGCATCAGCATCCCCAGGGAACTTGATGGAAATGCAGGTCCTCGACCTACTGAATCAGAAACTCCAGGGGTGGGTGCCGCAATCTGTGTTTGAACAAGCCTCCAGGTGATTCTGATGAACAGTGAGGTCACAAAAAGATGACAGGGCTTCCCTGGTGACGCAGTGGTTGAGAGTCCACCTGCCGATGCAGGGGACATGGGTTCGTGCCCCAGTCCGGGAAGATCCCACATGCCACGGAGCGGCTGGGCCCGTGAGCCATGCCTGCTGAGCCCGTGCGTCCGGAGCCTGTGCTCCCCAATGGGAGAGGCCACAACAGTGAGAGGCCCGTGTACTGCAAAAAAAAAAAAAAAAAAAAAAAAGATGACAGCAGGAGATGAAAGGTGTGTCTGCAGCTTCGGTCCAGGTTCACCTGGACTCACGCTTTTCTTCCAGGCCTTCCCTCACTGCCAACTCCTGCCTTTAACAAGGTCGTATGACCTCTTAGTTTCTTTCCAAAGAACTAACAAGGGTGACTGGACTGGAGTGGGAGAAGCTGTTTAGCCAGCTGGCGGCCGACCCAGGGCTGAGACGGGGGCGTCAGGCACTAGAACGCGCACCCCTAACAGCCGTCCCCACTCCTCCTACCTCCCAGAGGTCCCGGCCTCTCTGCTCATCCGGCCACAGGAAGGAAGAGGATGGCTGTGTGCTGATTCCAGGGAAACGGGAACCTGAGCACTTACATCCCTTTCTGGAAGTGGGTTAACCAGAGTGACAGATTCAAAGCCTGTATCTGATCACATGGATCCCAAGAACTCCATGACCTAATGTTTCTCTGGCTTTTCATCCTCCTAAGGTGGCCTGAAAGTCTTGCCCACAGCCTATGAGGCCTGGCTTGGCCTGGTCGCTGCCCACCTGTCTGGCTGCTCACACTGGCTCCCTAGGGTTGATGAAATGGGCCACGCTCCTTATTCCCCTCCCCCACACCTCTAAGCCCTCCCCAATCCCCTCCTGCAGCAGACGCCATGGGTGGGGCCCCAGGCACCGACGCACACTGTCACTTCCCGGGGCTCTCTGTTGCCAGCAGAAGCCAAGGGTTCCTGGAGCAGCTCTTAGCCTGAGAGTTTGTGGATGAGGAACCCAGCTCCTCTCCTGCAGGTGGCCCAGCTCTGCAGAGCTGCCCCCTCTCTCCAAGGCCCCAGGGACCCTGAGCCCAGATGCCCTTGGTGGTCACCTGCTCAGTGGCTCCCCTGCACTGGTCCCTTCCCTGCCCCCTCTCAATCCTCTCCAGGCTGCCTGGTGCTTCCTGGATGGCCTCTCAAATAAACCACTTCACTGGAACACTAGCACTAGGGTCTGCTTCTGGGGAACCCCCAAAAAACACTGCCCACCAGCCTCCTTCCCCTGTAGCCCATCTGCCCTTGGGCTGCACCTTCATCTGTCCCTGGGGAGGTGGTGCTCAACCATGATTGTGTAGGGGACCCAGGTCCCACACAGGGATCCTCACTTAATTGGTGAGGGTGCGGCCAGTGCAGGAGGGGACTCACCAGCTGTCTAAGGAAGCCCACTGACGCCTGGCCCCGAGCACCACGCCACAGACAGCATCCCAGCTTTCAGGCCTGGCTTAGTGGTTTGTATTCTAATTGACCCCCTGGCTCCCTAAAGGCTGTGATCACTTGTGTCCATCTCAGCCCCATCTAGAGTGGCTGGCACGGAAGGGCTGCATGCCCATGATGCATGGGTACCAAAGGGGAGAACTGTGAAGGGGGTGTGGAAGTTACAGGACCTGGGAGCCTTAACTTCAAAGGGCGGCAGGGTTGCCCCTGATGGAGCGTGCAGCCATCAGCCTCGTGTGCTGGGAACACCATGTTGATGGCTCACTTGTGCCGGGAGGTGGGGTCACGTGTAGACTGGCCCCTCTCCTGCCAACGGAGGCAGTGTGGAGTCCAACACCTGGGGTAAGTCTTTCTCAATGGCCTGCCTGCCGACTCTCTTTACAACTCATCCCTGCAAAACTCCTGTGCAATTATGCCCCAACCACCCGCCTGACACTGGAAGTCAGTGGAATTTCAATGCCGAGGGCCTCTTCTCGGACTTGGCAGGTGGGGCCATTTGGAGCATCACCCACATGGAAATCAAGCGAGCAATGTCTCCCAGCCTTGGGCCACGTGACGCCCTGTGAGGAGGGGTTCTGTGGGCAGAATGTCTCCACTGCCACTAAAGAAATGTAGGACTGACAGAATGAAGGAATCTGGGAGGAGGCACTTTATGAGCCTATCTATTCGATATCAATCCGCAATCCACGGGATGTGGGTAGATTGAATGTTGCCTGGGGCTGCATTATTACAAAATATTCATGGCGCTCAACTTGTCTCCCAGCCTTAGCAAACACGGATCACAGACGTGTGATTTGCAGTTTGGGATTTAACTGAGTTCACAGGTTGGGGCCCCTAGGACAGAGGTCGCAGCACGTGGAGAAAAGATGCTGGGTGTGGGGTCTGACGCCCAAGTGTCCAGAGCCACTGGGTCCCAGTGATGCTTACATGCTCTCTCTCTCATCCTGGCTTCAGTCTGTGCTGCTGGGAACAAATATGTAAATTGGGAGGAAGCACCCTTACCTGCAGCTGGACCTGCAGCACCTTGACCACCTGGAAGACGATTTGCCCTTGCCCTCCTTGTTGTATTCCTGCACGGCGAACTACAGACACTGTTTCACGTTGCCACTTGAGGTGCCGATGGTCCTCGATTCCCTCAACACCTTGCCTGTGTTCTTGGATAGGAATGTGCTATCCACCAGGACCCCCAGAGTCTGGTCATGGTCCCTCCTTCCGGGGGCACAAGTGAACGTCCTCGTCCTCCCAGGGCTGGAGCTGTGGGTAGGGTGGGGTGACCGCGGATGCCACTACAGGTGCAGAGATCTTACCCTGAGAACATCAGCCCAGCTGGATGAAGACAGAACTGTCAGGGTCACCCGGTGGGGCTCCCCCTGCCTTCCAAGGAACGCCGCCCACGAGAAGCCAGTTCAGGAGCCGCCCCGCAAGCCCAGCATCCTGCTGTCCTCCTGGGTGGCTCTGTGGCCCCGGCACAGCGCTTAGAGCTGGCGGGCCTGCACCTGCCCTGTGAGCCTCTCGTCCCACTCTGGTTTCTGTGTCTCAGCCCTGTAAGATGTGGCTGTGAAGGGTGTGGCTGCCCTGAGGTCTCCTGCCCTGGCCCTGTTTCCAGTCTGCTCCCCCTCCTGTGGAGTTGGGTGCCCCAGCCCGGGGTTCTCCCGCAAACCCAGCACTTTCAGCTGCATCTAAGCCCTGGTCTGGGGCCTCCTCGTTCCTGAGCCCTGGTGTGTGGTCACCTTCTGAGTCCATGCCCTGCAGGGAGGTCCCACTTTGTGATGTAATCCCACACCAGTGACTCTGTCTCGGTGAGGGTACCTTTCCCCTGCTGGCCACTGGCCTGTGGTTCTGGCAGCTCACACAGCAGGCAAGCCCCTCCCGCTTCTGCCCTCGGGGCAGAGGGCCCACCCAAGCCGTGACCCTGGCTTCCTAAGTGCCTGGCCTCTGACTCCCTCCTCTGGAGCCCCAGAACTGCCCTCTGCCGTCCCATCTTCTGGGGAGCAGTGGCCACAGCCCACCCTGCAGCTCAGGCATGCACCTTAGTGGGAGGGGGTGTGGGCACCCCTGGGCTCTTGGACATTCCTGGAGGGACAGAGAGGTGGGCATTGGTCCCAGGGTGCTAAGGTTGATGGGCTCCTGACAGTGGGCTATGTATGGGAAACTGCTGCATACATCTGGCTGCTGGAACCATTGCTGGGTGGGAACCCTTCCTCCCCGTTGTAATTAAACTGTCAGAAGTTTGGTTGTTTCTCATTTTCAGCTGCTACAAACAGTGCTGTAGTGGACAGCACTTTTCCAATATCTTTGAAAAATTATGCAAGTATTTCTGTATAATAAAAGAGAGAGAATTGATGCAAAAGCTTAACACAAATTTAAATTTAGTATAAACGGCCGATTGCCGGTCACTTACTAGTACAGCTGACTCTTGAACAATGCAGGGGTGAGGGGCGCCGAGCCCCAGTGCAGTCAAAAATCCACGTGTAACATTTGACTCCCCCGGAACTTAAATGCTAATAGCCTACGTTTGACCAGAAGCCTTACCAATAATCTAAACAGGTGATTGACACATATTTTTCATATTCGATGTATCATATACTGTATTCTTGCAGTAAAATAAGCCAGAGAAAAGAAAATATTATTAAGAAAATCATGAAAAAGAGGAAATTCAATTACTGTCCATATATGTATTTATTGAAAACAATCCATTTATAAGTGGACCCGCCCAGTTCAAGTCCGTGTTGTTCTGAGGCCAACTCTAATGTATTCATGATGTTTGAATTTTGCTGCATATTAAAACACCAGGGAAGTTTAAGAGGTTCCCACCTTTAGTAAATTACAAATGCACTATGATATGAATAAAAGAAGCCTATTACATTGACTTAAAAACTAAAGAATTCTCAGCAATGTTGGAAAATGCTTATAAAAAAAGTGATGCACACGATGCAAAACACTAAATACTGGTGAATATCTTTATTACCTGTCTTTCCCCACGAGAAATAAAACGGACTTTCTAAGGGTAGGGAATCCTTCCTGTCACGCAGCATGACGCCCCCAGAGCCTGGAGCCAGGCTGAATACAGAGAGAACATGTCAATATTTGTGGACTGAGTGAGAAATGCTTTTGCTTTGATGAAAAAACATTCATTTCTGACTTTTCTTTATATTGTTTCAAGCATTACTTCAATAATTAAGAAAAAAAGGAAAATAACCTTAGCAACGGTATGATGGTATGTAAACAAAAACACAGTTAGAGCGAAGGGCAGTTCCTGTGCTCATGGCAGAAGATTGAAGAGGAACCGGGCCTGAGGGCTGACAATTTGTCACCTCTAGGGATTTAGCCACATATGCCCCTCTGCCCCTGAGATCAGGAGGCCTCAGGCACCATAGCACAAGGTCTGACCCAGGGGAGACCCCACTCTGGGGGCAGATTAAGCTCCAGAGCCCACAGTGGCCTCTTCCTTGGGCCTCCACGTGCCTCCTGGGATCGAGGCACCTGGTCCCAGTTCTGTCATGGCCGAGAATGTAAAGCAGACAGGCCTTCTCCTATGCTCAGTGGTTCCCACAACCCAGGGAAACAGGGATGAGGGAGGGCCCTTGGGAGGGGAGCCCGTGCAGGCTGGCAGGCACCCGAGGCCCTACTGGGCCCCTCAGGCCGGGGTGTCATGGAGGGCAAACCCCAAGACCCAACCTGGCAGATGCAGAGCCCGCTTCGAGGGTCATCAGTGCATGGAGTCCCCTACCCCCATGTCCTCCAAGGCTGGGCTGATGGAGTAACCCCACCAGCTGCCCCTCAGCCCTTTCCCCATGAACTACCAAGTTCAAAGCACCTGTTGGACTTTTGTCTGACTCTAGGGTGCATTTGAGGTTTTTGTTTGCTCGCCTTTTTTTTTCTTATGAACCCTAGTTGCCCAAAGTCAGCTTAAACATCATCTGTCTTGGTTTGTGGCACTCCTGGCATTGGTCCATGCATAGCTGTATGATGCAATGGACACCAATGAATCCATCACCCAAGCCGAGGGCTGGAATGTTATCAGTCTCTGACATGTACTCCTCAGCTGCCCTGTGACCCCACTCTGGATGTTTTGCTTCTCAGAGCTTTACTCAGAGCTTCATCACCAGTGTCCGCAACCCTGACATGTCCAGTTCTGCTGGGTTTTGTACTTTGGGAAAAGATGAGTATCCATCACGGCACATGAAGCCCTGGGACCTGGGCTGTCCACTCAAGGTTATGGTACCAACTGTTGCACACGGAAGCATCACTGTGGTCCTCAAGCCCTCCCTGGTTAAGACTAGCCCATCTGCACACTTAGCCCTGATTTCCCAGACTCCCACTGCGGTGGGCCTGGCACATGGCTGGTTTCCACCTGTGCCATGGAGGCAGAGTTGACAGCATCAGGATGAGGTGTGAGGATTCCTCCTACTCTCGGGTGGTCACTCAAGGTAAGGGGTGCCCTGGGGGCACCTAGCCTGAGAACACGTGGTGTGGGAGCTCCTAGCATCCGGCAACCTGGTCTAGGAACTATTAAAGGTCTGGCTATTTGGAAACACCTAGTCGGGGCCCCAGAACAGTTGGAACAGACCTGTCCCCATTCCAGGGTGAGCCCAGCTGTGCTGATCTGAAGGGAAGCCACACAGCCACGCCTCTGGATCAGCCTCAGACCCATGACTTGATGATGGACTCTTGCTGTGATGCACTGTTGAGGTCAAGGGGGGTTTGTAATGCAGGATTTCTGTGCCAAGAGCTGATCAGTGCACCACAATTCACCAAACTAGGGTTTGGATATTTTGTAGAAATATGTGGTTACTCTTGTTGATTTTGTAAAAGAACCAAATATTATGCCCCTAACACTCTCATAAGCCTTTGAACTTCACAAGCATGTGCAAACACACACACACACCATCAGCACGTTGATATTACCTAGAAACGTTTAATTCTAGGCAGCTCTGAACATAATAATCCCCCTATCCTGCATGCCTGTCAGGAAGGAGTAATGCTTACTGCTATGTGTCACTGATATTTTGAGGCTGCTTCTTATGCAGCAAGAGCTAATTGATACAAAATCTTTGCATAGGGTCTTCCTTTAATTTTGGAAAATGTATCTCCATTATTTCTTCAAATATTTCTATCTTTTTCCTTTTCTCTTCCTTTGGTGTTCCTAGGTTCGCAGTTCTACAGATGTTTGTACTCAACTTCTATCCTTAAATCACCTGACTTTTCTCTCCCTTACCTTCTCATCCTTTCCTGCTGCCTCTGCATGCATTCCCCAGTGCTGAGACTTGGATTAAGGAGGAGTCTCAGCATGTGTATCCCAAAAGGCCCTGCTTCTCCAAACCAGGTAATCCCAGAAAACATTCTGGGTTTTGTGGAAATCAAGAATTTTTAAAATACGTGCCCATTTTTCTATTGTGTGCTTCTATTGTGTATATTTTCACTCCCTACTGATTTGAGATGACTCGTGACTAGGCTAAATCTGGAGCGGTTCCTCCAGGACACGGTGACACAGGACAGGCCACCCTGGTTGTGACTGACCTTAGGGAGTGGGCCATCATCCCCAACCTGCTAACGTGGGTTCGCCAATGACAACAGTGGTGGGCATAAAATTCACCAGCCCCACCAAGACCCCCACACAGCCCAGGAGCCTGAGCCTCAGCTCGGTGAATGGGCCATGGTTTTAACCGCATATTCCCAGAGAGCGGGAGCCAGAGGCAAGATATAGGCCACAAACAAAATATCCTCACTGCGGTTCACACACCTCGAAATATTGGGCTTCCTTAGAAAGCATTTCCCAATCTTGGGCACAGGTGCCAACCACCTGGGGACTTTGTGTGTTTCTGACATCAGGTAGCAGAGATGGGGGGAGTGGGTCTCTAGGAGATGAGTGAAATGAAGCCACTGGGGTTTCCAAAGTAGAAAACGACTGACTTATAATGAAACAGAGCAGATGGCAGGCCTTCCCCAGGGGAATGGGGGTTGGGTTGAAGATGCTCACCTGTGAGCAGAGCCCACTGGCCCTCAGGGCAGGGCTGTTGTTCCTGGGCCAGCGTGTGTGGCCCAGAGCAATGACCCTCAGAACTAACAGCTCTAAGCCAAGGGTGGGCAACAGGCTGGCTTTGCTGACCATAAGACTCACCCTGTCAGTGTATACATGCCCCTAGCAGGGCGTGAAGATGTTACAGACTCTACACACAGGCTGGACAAGGAGCCAAAGCTGACCCAGGCCTCTGTCTTTGTGACCTTCCCAGTGGAGCTGTCGTCAGTTGTCCTGGGAAATGCTGTCCCATCAGCACTGGTGACCACGTCAAGGAAACCAACTGGCCAGGAAAGGAGTGACTAACCACCCTGGACACGCAAACCAGATCTCCGAACTGAAAAGGCGTAGGGAAGACCCCTCAGCCCCTCCCTCTGAAGTCCTCCTCCAGACAGCGTCCCATGGCCTCGCTGTCCCACTTAGGGCCCCAGGCCCCCATTCCTCGGCCCCTCCAGGGCTGCCCCCACCAGGACCCAGGAAAAGAGAGGTGCTCATGGGGTGCTCTGTCACCTCAGGGCCTGTCCCAGGGCTAGTGATCAATGTTGACGGCCATGGAGGCCCAGGCTGGGTGCCGATGTGGGGCACAGGGGTCAGGGAGCATGAAGTGGGGGTGGGGGGGGTGACTGGAGTTGCCATCTTCTGAGCTGACCCCAGACGCCCTGAGAAGATTTCTCGTCAGTCAGGCAGCTCCAGGGCAGATGCCTCGATGGCGATCCACAGAGGACAGAGCCTTCTGTCATCTTTGTCACCCACCTCCCACCCTTGTGCCTGGGCATCAACCCAACACCACCACCGGAGAAGGGCCACTCACCGTGAATCTGGCCTCAGAGATGGACACAGAATGGACACAGGTGGCTGTTGCCTGGCAAAACTGTCTGGATTCCTTTTGAGTGGAATGGATGGGGGCCTGGAGAGATTGGAGGATGTTGAACAAAGGGATGGAAGAATAGATGCATGGATGGACGGATAGAAGCATGGATGATGGAAGGTTGGATGGATGCCTGGATACATGGATGGATGCATGGATGATGGAAGGATGGATGCATGCATGCATGCATGGATGAACAGATGATGGACAAATGGAGAATATATGAATGAATGAACGAATGAGTACACACACCAACCATGAGGACCCTGCAAGAACCAGGAAGGGCACCCTCCCATGAGCTGAGGAGTTTGATTGACTCAGCACCTTGCACCCACAGCCAAGGTGAGAACAATGGTAAATTCTCCATCGCTTGTCACTGGCAGCAACGTCCATGGAAATAAACCAACAGGGAGAATGCAAAACTGACAGGGACCCAGAACGTGCTCTGAGATGCCTTTAATTGCTCTGGTGCCACGCAGACCTAGGACTCCAGACCCTCATTCTTCAGGAGAAAAGGAGCTGCTGTGGGAGCCGGGAACTCCTCCCCCCATTTCTGCTGGCAGGTGCTGTTCAGGAGGGTGAACTGGGTAAACCATGGGCGTGAGTCCACAATGAAAGTGCAGCTCACCTGAAAAAAGTAATTTTATGTAAGACATAAAATCAGAACAATGTAACAATGAGAGCGCTTAGCAGGAAGGACTTAGCAGGAGCTGAAGGTGCATTAAGAACTAAAGAGGAAAGAAAAGCAGAATCAGACAGTGGCCTGGGGCTGGGCTCCAGAGCTCTAGTCTCCACCATCAAGGCAGGGGCTCCTGAGAGGGTGCCTGCTGGGGCCATCACCTGCCTTTCAGGGTCCCCCCAACCCAGGGCACGTGACGCTGCCTGAAGGGTCTCTGCCCCGTGAGCTCTTGGGGGAGCCAGCAGACTGCCCAGGAGATGGTCCAGATGGTGCCCACCCCACCATCAGCTGCAGCCGCAAACCCACCCCAAGGAGAGGCTGCCCCAAGGCTGGGGTCTGGGGAGACCCCAGCCCCACTGAGGGCATCACCCAGACTGAGGCCCATTCCCAAGGTTTCAGTCCAACGGACCTGATGTCAGTTCATAGGGTGCTGACAAGCGATCTGACTGACCAGGACTCCTCCTTGCCACCCAGGAGACCAGAGGGAGGGGTGGGGTGGCCAGCAAACTAAACTGTCCCCCTGTCCAGAAGAATCGGAGCAAAGGAAGGAGAGGCCCACAGGGAGAACAGCGTCTTCCTGGACCCAAGTTTTCAGGAAGCTGGAGGCTGGGACCCGGGGAGGCTCCATCCAAGAGGGAAGGGCCCATGGGGGTCTGTGGGGTTCTCTCATGGGCCAGCCGGGCTATGAGCACAGGGCCCAGCTTGCTGCTGTGCTGGGAGCATCTCTGTACAGGAGGAGCCCTGGGACCTGGCGGGGAGGGGCCAGGACCTGTCATTCTGCCCCAGGGTCATCCCTGAGGCCTTCCAAGTCTCCTCTCGTAGACCCTTCTTGACATTATTTTTCATTCTCTGAAGATTTGTGATGCTTTTGGTTGATTTTATCCTCAAACCTTTTTCTGTTCTGGGCCTTCTTGCAAGGGGCAGTTGTCAATGTCTTCGTCGTGTTTTTTACAAATTGTGCGGCCCAGCTCCAGGTCCATTAAATATATCCACCTATACTTCTGTCAAGGAGAGATTGTAGAAACTTCTGTGAAATACTTACTTTGCAGTAATGAGAAAAACACAGACAATCAAGTAGAAAATGGGCTAATAGGTATGAATGTGCACATGTGTATAAACTGGGACAAACCTAGGTGCATTTTTCTTATTTTTAATTTATGTATTATTTTACTTTTTCATTTTAATTCTCTACTCTTCCTACAAAAAGATGTCCCTCAGTGCAGCTCCAGCCCTGAATTCTTCCCTGCCACCCTCCTGATAGCTGGTACCCAGGAGACGTGTCATGAGTACATGGCGGTGGGGAGGGGGGTGGTCACGGGAGGTAGGGCCCCAGCGCTGAGAGCACACACACAGCACACCTGACATGAGACCCAGCTCTCAATCGCATCCTCCAGACACACGAAGGGCATCGCACGGCTCCTTCTAGGGAGGCGGATGGGGGTGCTTGTCCACCGAGCCACCCTCAGAGCTGCCCTGTCCCTCGGGGTTAACACAGATAGGATTTCATCCCCTACAGAGAGGTCGTGAAAACTCGGAAGAACTCCAACACGGAGAGGAATGTAACCAGAAACTTCCATAGGGAGGGGCACGGCCCTGACCTGGCATTGTCTAGAAAGCTGGCTCCCTTAGGGGCTCAGGAATGC
>NW_006785617.1:22080-23733 GCF_000442215.2 Lipotes vexillifer
CACACACACACACACACACACACACACATACACACACATGCCCAGCCCCTTGCACTGCCGCTGGACCATGGGTGAAGACAGGCTTAGGGCCTGGCGAGGGTTGGGGGCAGCCGGATCTGCAGTGATGCTCGAGGGGCCCTCAGCCTCCACAGGTCCAGGGCTGGGTGAAGCCCAGTGAAGGGCCAGCCGGTCAGCAAATGAGGGCCCTTGTGGGAAGCCAGGGCCGTCTGTGCAGGAAGGGGGCCAGCCTCCAGTCCCATCAGGAGTGTGTGCAGCGGGGGACCTTCACATCAGAGCCCCGCTGACCCGGGCCACCTTGGGGCTGGCCATCCGGGGCCAATAATGGGTCTGGGCTTAAGACTGTTGGACAACAACTAATCCAGACAAAGTATCCGGGGAGGGGGAGGTATGAGCATCGGTGGGAAAGCGCTGCACAGCCAGGTGCTAAGGACACCCACACTCCCATCAGGTCCCCCCTCTTCCCCACCCTGATGCTCTGTAACCCATGGCCTTCTTTCCCAGAACTGCCTTGGGAACACTGATTGTGATGGACTCAGCCTGGCCATCTTCCTGTCTCCCCCGCCCCTCACTCTGCTGTCTGCGCACCTGCTCGGGACAAAGACGTGGGGTCTGTGCCTGATCCCCGCCCCACTACATGCCACGTCAACCTCCAAGCCGACTCAGAAGCAGGTTTTCCTCTGCCTCCTGGTGTCCAGGGCCCAGCTCCTGCACCCTGGTCTCAACTTGTCCCCAAGCTGTGGAGCCCACTGCCCCCACAGGGTCCAGAGAGATGCTGGACAAAGCTGAGCAACCTCCTTCCATGAGTCCCTGCTCCTCTGAGGATAACATCCTGACCCAGCCCTGGCACACGCCCACCCTGCACCCCCGCCTCTCTGAACCTCCTTCCCTGAGACACTGGCCCATAGCCCTCAGGCTGGGCCCGCCGGGCACTGGCAGCTCACCCCAGTCCAGGACCTTCTCCAGGGCTGCCCACCCTTCTTGTCCCCAAACCTGCACTTGGCCGGGTCCTTCCAGGAGTGCCCATCATGAAGAGCACGTCCCCATCCCCCAGCCCCCCTCCCCTCAGCCCTGCGGTCCTTCACTGACCGCTCTTGTCCAGGTCTTCCACTATCTCACCCGAAAACTTAGGGCCTGTGTGCTTCTCACCACCAGTGTAACAGCCCCACAAGGTCGTGCCCTGTCTGCCTCTGCTGCCTCTGGCCAGGCCTGACCCACGGCAGCCACGTGGTCAAGGCCAGCTCACTTCACGAGGGGCCTCAGCCCAGCATCCAGGCAGTGATCCTGGCAGCTGAGGCCTGTGATCGGCTCCGTTCTGCGCTGCCGGCCCTTCCTGGGCTTTGATGTTGGGGCGCTGCCTCCCCTCCGTCTGTCTCCCTCCTCACCTGCCCTCTGCCTCCCTCTCCTTCTCTCCCTGTTCCAAGCGCTAAGCTAACACATCAGAAACTTGGAGCCCTTATATTTTGGTACCTTGTATTTTTAAATATCCTTGACCAAATGAAACATCCCTTACCTTTTCCTGCAGACTGCGGATGGCCCCTTCCCCCGACCCTGGGCCCAGCTTCAGGGAGAAGGTGGAGCTGCAGACAGGGAGCCTCCCTCACCCTCTGGCTCCCACTCCCCACCCCCACCCCC
>NW_006785617.1:24030-28761 GCF_000442215.2 Lipotes vexillifer
CCCCATCCCCATCCCCCTCACCTTGCGCTGGCTCCGCCCCACCCAAAGCAGCTTGTAAGCGTACTCATCTGGCTCGTGTTCATTGAAGTGAAACACAGCAAACTCCACACACAAGCGGAAGTTTTGCGTACTCTTACTGATGTCCTCAAACTTCCAGCTGCAGACATGAGGCCCCAGAGCAAGAAGCCCCAGGAGCAGAGACAGCTTCAGGAACATGCTGTCCAGCATTGGCCTGGAGGCCAGCAGTACTCGGTGGGCCGCCCTCCCCAGCTCCCCTGCCAGCGCCACCCTGCCCTGCACAGCCCTGTGCTGCTGGCCAGGCCCTCTGCCCAGCTCCTCCTCTCTGTCCCTGCTGTCATCACCTGACGGGAGGCGGTGGCGGGGGAGTGTCCCAATTTCCACCCCTCATCACGTAAACCTTGAGCCCAAGGACATGCAGGCTCCGTTCCCCCTCATCTCCAGGGCATCCCCAGCCCAGCTTCGGTAGGGCCTTGGTGAGGGTCTCAAGCCCACTAGGCTTTGCCCTCATGGCAGTGCCTCCCTGGGCTGGCAGAGTCACAGGCACTTAGGAATGCTGGTGGGTCCTGAGTCCCGGGAGCCGAGGAGAAAACCAGATCTACCTCTGACCTTGGCTGCAGCCGATGACCTCAGGGCACAACGGGAAGGTCCAGTGAGGGGCAGCACGGGGGCCGGGGCACCATCCTCTCCACCACAGCTGGCACCTGCTGACCTACATGACAGGAGGCCTGGTCATGCTTGGCAGTGGGCAGGGGACAAGGGGTAAGCCAGCCAAGGCAGGGGCTCTGCTGGAATGGATGTGAGCGGTAGCCATGGGCAGGAGGGGTTCCAGGGCTGGGGAGGGTCATGCCTTGCCTTGCCCCAGCCAATGTGCATTCTCACACAGATCTGCCATCTGTGGTGCTGTGGCCTCTGCCATGTGGCCATGTCAGGCTCTTCTCACGGGAACCGTGTTACTGATGTGCCCTTCCTGGGGTGCACACCAGGCCATGGGAGCGAGCGGGCCAGGAAAGTGGGATGTGCTGCCTGTGGACGTGAGGGTGCTCCACACTGGACATGGGGGAGACAGACTCCTGTATGTTAATGATGATCCCAGAAAGGATGTGGGCCCTGGGCCTTCCCAGTGGGGACAGGTTGTAGGACAGGACTGGGGCTGCAGTCAGCCTCTGGCACCTGCATTCGTACCCTGGTGCCCCACGGGAGGCTCGTAGTGGGTTTAAAATCACCCCATGACTGGGTCTGAATGCTGAGGGACATGTGCAAATCCCCCCGGTATGGTTAAAGTGCTTCTGAGGTCAGACCACAGAAGAATTGAAAAGAGCAGGACACAGACCTTCCGATGGGAAACAGGAGTTGAGGTGAAGGTGGCCACTATTGCTCAGGGGGTTCTGTCTGGCCTTGGTCTACATGGGGCCCAGGAACAATGGCTCCACCCCTCTGAGCCCAAGTGCCCTCAAAGGAAGCTTGGCTGACCACACAGCCACCCTTATCAGTTTGTACTTGCACTTATCAGACTGTGGGGAGAGGTTAGAAATCCCAAACACAGGTACTAAAGGACCAAAGCTGGCTAGGCCAGCTGTGCTCAAGGAGCTGCCTGGAGCTGGGGTCAGGGAGGGGGACGCTTGTTTCACCAGTGCTTATGGCCACATCATGGCAATAGGTCAGTCAGGAGAGGGACAGCCTGCCAACCACAGCACACACAAATCAGATCCCCAAACTCAAAAGGTGGAGGGAAGACCCCTCAGCCCCTCCCTCTGAAGTCCTCCTCCAGACAGCGTCCCATGGCCTCCCTGTCCCACTTAGGGCCCCAGGCCCCCATCCCTTGGCCCCTCCAGGGCTGCCCCCACCAGGACCCGGGAAGAGAGTGGTGCTCATGGGGGGCTCTGTCACCTTAGGGCCTGTTCCAGGGCTGGTGATCAGTGTTGACGGCCATGGAGGCCAGGCTGGGTGCCTATGGGGGGCGCAGGGGTCAGGGAAATGAAGTGGGGGGGAGTGACTGGAGCTGCCATCTTCTGAGCTGACCCCAGACGCCCTGAGAAGATCTCTCGTCAGTCAGGCAGCTCCAGGGCAGATGCCCCAATGGCGATCCACAGAGGACAGAGCCTTCTGTCATCTTTGTCACCCACCTCCCACCTCTGTGCCTGGGCATCAACCCAACACCACCACTGCAGAAGGGCCACTCACTGTGAATCTGGCCTCAGAGATGGACACAGAAGGGACACAGGTGACTGTCGTCTGGCAAAACTGTCTGGATTCCTTTTGAGTGGAATGGATGGGGGCCTGGAGAGATTGGAGGATGATGAAAAAAGGAATGGAAGAATAGATGCATAGATGGACGGATGGATGGATGCATGCATGTTTGGATGGTTGGATGGATGGATGAAAGGAGGGATAAATGGATTGATGTATGGTTGCATGGAAGATGGAAAAATGGATGGATGCCTAGATACATGGATGGATCCATGGGTGGATGGATGCATGGATGATGGAAGGATGAATGGATGCATGGATGGACAGATGATGGACAAATGGAGAATATATGAATGAATGAACGAATGAGTACACACACCAACCATGAGGACCCTGCAAGAACCAGGAAGGGCACCCTCCCATGAGCTGAGGAGTTTGATTGACTCAGCACCTTGCACCCACAGCCAAGGTGAGAACAATGGTAAATTCTCCATCGCTTGTCACTGGCAGCAACATCCATGGAAATAAACCAACAGGGAGAATGCAAAACTGACAGGGACCCAGAACGTGCTCTGAGATGCCTTTAATTGCTCTGGTGCCACGCAGACCTAGGACTCCAGACCCTCATTCTTCAGGAGAAAAGGAGCTGCTGTGGGAGCCGGGAACTCCTCCCCCCATTTCTGCTGGCAGGTGCTGTTCAGGAGGGTGAACTGGGTAAACCATGGGCGTGAGTCCACAATGAAAGTGCAGCTCACCTGAAAAAAGTAATTTTATGTAAGACATAAAATCAGAACAATGTAACAATGAGAGCGCTTAGCAGGAAGGACTTAGCAGGAGCTGAAGGTGCATTAAGAACTAAAGAGGAAAGAAAAGCAGAATCAGACAGTGGCCTGGGGCTGGGCTCCAGAGCTCTAGTCTCCACCATCAAGGCAGGGGCTCCTGAGAGGGTGCCTGCTGGGGCCATCACCTGCCTTTCAGGGTCCCCCCAACCCAGGGCACGTGACGCTGCCTGAAGGGTCAACGGGAGAGGCCAACAGTGAGAGGCCCGCGTACCACCAAAAAATATTAAATTAAATTAAAAAAAGAACTAAAGAGGAAAGAAAAGCAGAATCAAACAGTGGCCTGGGGCTGGGCTCCAGAGCTCTAGTCTCCACCATCAAGGCAGGTGCTCCTGAGAGGGTGTCTGGTGGGGCCATCACCTGCCCTTCAGGGTCCCCCCCACCCAGGGCATGTGACACTGCCTGAATGGTCTCTGCCCCGTGAGCTCTTGGGGGAGCCAGCAGACTGCCCAGGAGATGGTCCAGATGGTGACCACCTCACCATAAGCTGCAGCCGCAAACTCACCCCAAGGAGAGGCTGCCCCAAGGCTGGGGTCCGGGTAGACCCCAGCCCCACTGAGGGCATCACCCTGACTGAGGCCCATTCCCAAGGTTTCAGTCCAACGGACCAGATGTCAGTTCATAGGGTGATGACAAGCGATCTGACTGACCAGGACTCCTCCTTGCCGCCCAGGAGACCAGAGGGAGGGGTGGGGCAACCAGCAAACTAAACTGTCCCCCTGTCCAGAAGAATCGGAGCAAAGGAAGGAGAGGCCCACAGGGAGAACAGTGTCCTCCTGGACCCAAGTTTTCAGGAAGCTGGAGGCTGGAGGCTCCATCCAAGAGGGAAGGGCCCATGGGGATCTGTGGGGTTCTCTGGTGGGCCAGCCGGGCTGTGAGCACAGGGCCCAGCTTGCTGCTGTGCTGGGAACATCTTTGTACAGGGGGAGCCCTGGGACCTAGCAGGGAGGGGCCAGGACCTGTCATTCTGCCCCAGGGTCATCCCTGAGGACTTCCCTAAGCACCCTCCCCTGGGCATGCTGTGAGATAAAGAAAATATGTATATTGATCTCTGCCTGTATTCCTGGCACAGAGCACCTGGATCCCTTGTAAGTTTCTAAGTGATAAGAACAGCAGGAGCATGTTTTGTTCTATTGAGGTGACTCTGGGTGGGCCCCTGGCTGGGGGCTGGTCAGCAGAAATACCAATGATGACCAATGATGGGGTTCGGGGTAGTTTTGCCTACGTGCGGAAGCCTCCCTAGAATCCTGATGGCGTGGCATTCAGAGCATCCATGTGGGTGAGCACATCCACATATTGGTGGGAGGGGTGATACACCTCGATCCTCAGAAGCTCCTGTGCTCAGAACCCTCCCCCACCTCACCTTGTGTATCTCTGCATCTGGCTGTTGATCTGTATCCTTTACCATATCCTTTAATAAGGTGGGAAACCTAAGTATTTCCCTGAGTTCTGGGAACCTCCGATTTGTGGTCAATTGGACAGAAGTTGTGGGCAGCCTGGGGACCTACTCCCTGCGACTGGCATTTGAATGGGTCGGGGTGTCTCATGGGCCTGAGCCCTTAACCTGTGAGACTTGATGCCACCTCCAGGTAGGTAACTGGTGTCCCCGAGAATTGTTTGGTGGGGGAAAAACCCCACACATTTGATGACCAAAAGGGTCAGTAGTGAGGTGTTCAGTGTAGGG
>NW_006785617.1:28771-39019 GCF_000442215.2 Lipotes vexillifer
AATAAAGGAGATGCACGGGAACTATGTGTTTTCCTAATATACCCTCCTTGATATGATTTTTCCTTCTCAGATTTGTGATGCTTTGGGTTGATTTTACTCTCAAATCTTTTTCTCTTCCGGGCGTTCTTGCAAGGGGCAGTGGTCAATGTCTTCGTCGATTTTTTTACAAATTGTGCGGCCCAGCTCCAGGTCCATTAAATATATCATTGTCCACTTCTGTCAAGGAGAAATTAGAAAACAGAAAGACAGAGAATCCAGTAGAAAATTGGGCAAAAGACTACCATGTGCACATGAATAGGACACACAAACCATGTGCAACTTCTCTGCAAGCACATAACCACCAAAAAGATGTCCCTGAGTGCAGCTCCAGCAGCCCTGGACTCTTCCCTGCCACCCTCCTGACGGCTGCTACCCGGGAGCCACATCACCAGTACATGGCAGTGGTAGAGAGGGGTGGTCATGGGAGGTAGGGTCCCAGCACTGAGAGTGCACGCACGGCACACCTGACACGAGACCCAGCTCTCAATTGCATCCTCCAGACACACGGAGGGCATCGCATGGCTCCTTCTAGGGAGGCGGATGGGGGTGCTTGCCCACCGAGTCACCCTCAGAGCTGCCCTGTCCCTCGGGGGCAGCATCCAGACCAGGACAGGGGTCTGGGTTCTGGATGCTCTGTCTCTCCTGGGGCAGCTGCGGCACCAAAAGGCTCACCTTGTAAACCTGCATCCAGGTGGATGTTTGTGAACTGGGTGCTGCTCTGTGTGTTCATCAGCTTCACTAAGAGGTTAACACAAGACAGGGTTTCATCCCCTACAGAGAGGTCGTGAAAACTCGGAAGAACTCCAACACGGAGAGGAATGTAACCAGAAACTTCCATAGGGAGGGGCACGGCCCTGACCTGGCATTGTCTAGAAAGCTGGCTCCCTTAGGGGCTCAGGAATGCCTGCAGCTGATGCACACACACACACACACACATACACACACATGCCCAGCCCCTTGCACTGCCGCTGGACCATGGGTGAAGACAGGCTTAGGGCCTGGCGAGGGTTGGGGGCAGCCGGATCTGCAGTGATGCTCGAGGGGCCCTCAGCCTCCCCAGGTCCAGGGCTGCTACGCAGCCCAGAAGAGGGCCAGCCAGTCAGGAAATGAGGACCCTTGAGGGAAGCCAGGGCTGTCTGTGCAGGGAGGGGGCCAGCCTCCAGTCCCTTTAGGAGTGTGTGCAGCGGGGGACCCTCACATCAGAGCCCCGCTGACCTGGGCCAGCTCGGGGCTGGCCATCTGGCAGCCTGGGCCCACAACTGCCACTCACCTTTTGCTGGGCTGCCTGACCTCCAGCAGCTTGTCGGCGTGCTCTTCCTCATGGCCACTGTTGAACCAAGCCACAGCGAACTCCACAGACACCGCAAAATAATCGTGGTCCTTACTAATGTCTACAAATTCCTTTTGAATGGTCCGGATGTGAATGCCCATGACAGTGAGCCCCAGAAGCAGAGCTGCCTTTGGGAACATGCTGTCCAGAGTCAGCACAAAAGACAGGTGATGGGGGGTGGGGTGGGGGGGGGGCGGCCCTCCGCAGCCCACAGCCCATGCAGCCCTGCGCTCTGGCCTCCTGCTTTGAAGACGCCTGTGCCCACCTCCTCCTCTGCATCCCCTGCCTGTCCCTCCTGCTGGCACTAAAGAGGCAGAGCAGGGGGTTTCATCCCTGTCTCATCACAGAAAGCCTGAATGCAGGGACACGCACGGAGCAGGCTTTGTCCCCCTTGTTTTCAGAGCTTCATCCTGACAGGGTCCCAGTCTGCAGGGCCCTGCATCCCCCCTGCTTGCCCTGGGAACTGTGCAGACAGGGACTGCCAGAGTTCTGTGATTTCCTGGGAGCTCCTGGAAGCCAAGCCTGCCTATGACCTTGGCTGGAGCCAACACCGCCAGCCGGGCACAGGGGAGTACAGGGTGTGCAGCCAGCAGTGGAGGTGTCTAGGACGAGTTGTCCTCATCACTGCCCTGATAGGAATTACTAACCATAGTTGATTTCCTAATTGTCTTTTCTCTTTTATCGACTTCCAGCTCAAGTCCACTACAGTCAGATAATGTACTTTCTATTATGTCTCTTCTCTGAAATTTGTTGAGATTTGTTTTATGGACAATATTCCACAGGTTCTTTTTTTTTTCTTTTTTTGATGTAGACCATTTTTAAAGCTTTCAGTGTATTTATTACAATACCGCTTCTGTTTTAGGTTTTGTTTTTTGGGGGGCAAGGCACATGGGATCTTAGCTCCCCAACCAGGGATTGAACCCACACTCCCCACATTGGAAGGTGAAGTCTTAGCCACTGGACTGCCAGGGAAGTCCCCACAAGTTCTTGAAAAGACTGTATGTTCTGCATTTTTCAGGCGCAGAGTTAGGTATTGACATAACTCAGGTCGCCCATGTGACCAAACCTTCCACATATTGACTTCTTTACTTTGTTTTATTGAGTTTTCTTTGGTTTGGGTTTGGGTTTTGGTCTGTTGTTCTGTCCGTTTCTGAGAGATGCATTAAAATCTCTCACTGTGATTATGATTGTGGATTTGTCTGGTCTTCTTTTCTCATAATTCTTGCTGTCTATATTTGAGACTCTGTCATTAAGTGATTGTACAAACAGAACTGTTAGGCCATTTTATCCTCATCAATCACACCTCTGCATCCCAGTGATGCTGTTGCTCTAGAATCAGCCCCCTCGAAGGGGCCCACCTGAGGTGGGTATCAAGTCTCCAGCTCCTGTCTGTCTTGTATAGAGGCTGCTCCCACCGTCTGCCGCTTTGGCCTGTCCCCACCTGTGGGCACACATACCCGCAGCCAGAGAAGCCTCAGGCAAAGCACAGGGAAAATGGTAGGAGGCCCGGTTCTACTGAGAGGCACGTCGGGGCCCTCTGCCGCTCTGTCCCCTGGGGGGTGGCCCTGTCCCTCTCCTGGCAATGCCCTGGGGCAGGAGGGCTGTGCTGGTCCAGCCTCGTGTCCTTGCTTCAGCCCCTGTGAGGGGAGAATGGGGAGAACGGGGGCTTTCTGGAAGTGTTCTGGGGAGGGCTGGCACATACCTCCTGATGCCCCATTATTACCAGGGGTGGAGCAGGCGTGCCCATCCCCGTGTGCGTAGCTGGGGCTGAGCTGACAGACAGCTCTGGGAGAAGCCCTCTGGGAGCAGGATGGGGAGCTCGCAAGCTCAGGGACAGTGGGAGAAGTCCTGTCTTTTCTCTTCTTAGTCCTCTCCCGCCCCAGCCCCTGGGCAATCCATGGCAGTAGCACTGACAGCAGAACAGGGATGGCAGATACTGCAGCCACATAAACATTGGTTGCGGGGGAGCCTCCCTCTTTGATCAGAGCAGCTGTGGTTCTAAGAGGGTGGGGAAAACCTCCACTGCTTTTTCCCATCTCTGTCCTCCTGCGCTGTGGCCCCAGAATTGGCAGTAGATGTGGGCCTGCAAAGCTGAGCAACGTGAGGAAGATCCGGGGAACCAGAAAGGACCAGAGGGATCATAGGAGCTCAGGAAAGTGAACCCTGAACAGCACAAGTGTGGGTATAACCCTAATGGCACACGAAAGATGTGAACTGAAGGAAGGGGCAGACCACCACCCAGCCAGCCTAGCCTCTGGAAGACACACACGCACAGACCCAAAGAGCCCTGCAGAGGGTTGACACGGAGCTAACCTGACGCTGAAATCACAACCCCCAGAAGGCTGATCAGAACTTGCACTCTGAATGGAGCTGGGTGAATCACTTGCTGAAACAAAAATACCAACAATCCCCAAAGAACATAAATAAGATACAGAGTCTCATAACACAGTTTTCAAAACACCCAGGATACAACCCAAGATTACTTAGCATATGAAGAATCAAGAAAATCTCAGCTCTCCCGGGAAAAAAACAAGCAACAGATGCTGATGCTGAGATAACTCAGATGTTGCAAATGTCTGACAAAGACTTTAAAGCAGCTGTTATCAAAAGTTTCCTGGTAAGGGTAAACACTCTTCAAAGATTGGAAAGGTAGGAACTATTGGTAAGAAATAGAAGATACCTGTAAAAACCAAATGGATATTTTACTGATACCCTGCAAAAATACAGAAACCAAAATAAAAATCTCATTGGATGAACTCAAGAGCAGACTGAAGATGTCAGAGAAAAGGGCCTGTGAACTTGAAGACAGAGCAATAGAAGTTACCCACTATGAACACTAAAGGGGAAGAAAACATTAAAAAGCGTGAATAGAGCTTCAGCAGCCTATGCGACAATATCAGAAAGCCTTTCATGTCATTGGACTCCCAGAGGGAGAGGAGAATGTGTTGTGCCAGAAGAATAAGGAGGAGGAAGGGAAGAGAAGGGGTGGGGGAGGGGAGAAGGCGGAAGGAGAAGACGGGGAAGAAGGGGAACAAGGCGAAGAGATAACGGCTGAGACTTTCCCAAATTTGTCGAAAACACAGATTTAAGAAGCTCGGAGAACCCCAAGACAAGTAAACTCCAAGAAATCCACCTCAGAGCGCATCACACTCAAACTACTGAAAACTAAAGACAAAGGAAAAAAACCTGAGAGCCATTAGAGAAAAGACATAATTTACAGAAGAACAAAGATTTGAGTGACTGCAGATTTCTCACCAGGAGCACAGAGGCCAGAAGGAAGTAAAATATGATTTTGAATTCTGAAAGACAAGAATGGCCAAACCTGAATTCGATATTTAGGGAAAATATAATAGTGGTATAAAGATGTTATCAGATGAGGAAAGGTTAAAGTATTTCATTGCCAGCAGACCTGCTATAAAAGAAGGGCTAAGGGAATTCTTTTTTGTTGTTGTTGTTGTTTTTGCAGTACGCGGGCCTCTCACTGTTGGGGTCTCTCCCGTCGCGGAGCACAGGCTCCGGACGCGCAGGCTCAGCGGCCATAGCTCACGGGCCCAGCCGCTCCGCGGCACGTGGGATCTTCCCGAACCGGGGCACGAACCCGTGTCCCCTGCATCGGCGGGCGGACTCTCAACCACTGCGCCACCAGGGAAGCCCAGGAATTCTTTAACAGAGAGAAATTTTCTTGGTTCTTCATATGCTGAGCAATCTTGGATTGTATCCAGGACATTTGAAAATTGTGTTATGAGACTTACATCCTATGGGGAATGTTGATATTTTTGTTTGGGAGGATGGAGGAAGGGGGCCCAGGCTGAGCAATGCCTCTGGAAGCTGGAAGAGGCAAAGAAAATGTTCTTCTCTAGTGCCTCTGGAAGCAGTGCAGACCTGCGCACCCCGTAATTTTAGGACCTCCAACCTCCAGAACTGTGAGATAATAAGTGTGTGTCATCTTAAGCCACCATTGGTGGTCACTTGTCACCACAGCCACAGGGCACTAAGCAGGTGCCAGGAGAGGAGAGGTCACTGCTGTGGAGGCTGGGAGGGAACAGGGAAGGGACCTGCTTGGCAGTCAGTTCCAGAATCCCGCCAGGGCGGGAGCCCCGCAGCTGGAGCTTCCCAGTCCCTCCCCTTCCTTGCCTCATCCAGACCAGGAAGGTTCAGGACCCGTGGGTGGTGAAACGGGAGGCAGGGCAGACAGAGGGCAGGGGAGAATGACAGAAACCATCTCTCCCTCTCCAGGCAGGCCTCCAGAATGGAGAAGGGAAGCTCCAAGTGCCTTCTAAGCTCTGGGCATCTGAAGACCCTGGCCCCTTGGTACTGGACCAAGGGTGCGTGTGTTGTACGAGTGCCACAGAGGGTCGCAGGGACAGACGGCATGGCTGGTGCATCCACGGGGACAGCAGGACATGAACACAGAGCTGCGCTGTGGCCACACCCACAAGCTTCCCATACGGGGCACACCCTCCATTTTCTGGGGAGTATCAGCTTCTCCAGGGAGGCCCAGGTACCTCCCAGGTTAAGAAATATTAGCAGCAGGAAGATGCCAAGGTTTGGGCTTGTGGGCGAGCTTGCATCTCAGCCAGCCCAGGGAATGGGGAGGGCACAACCTGAGGAAGATCACAGGGACAGGAGGACGAGGTGTTCAGGGCTCCGTCTCGCTCCACCGCCCTGGGATCCAGTGCCCCCAGGTGCTTATCGCTTCCTGCCTGCCGCTCAGGCCTCCCACGGCCTGGCTGGGCCAAGCTCAGCGTACAGAAACCCCCGGCCTGGCTCCCACCCAGAGATGCTGGGGCAGCAGGAGGGTCTGTGCTGCTGAGAGAGCAGCCCCCCATAGAGAGAGGGGAGTTTGGTGTGTGTGTGCATGTGAGATGCAGAGGCCTGTGAGGAGAATGCGAGTCTGCCCTCATCTCCCCGCAGCCTCGGCTACGGATAACGAGGGAGGACACGCATGGGCGTCCCCCGGCTGCCTTAAATCCGTCTGGGCAGAGCAGCCTTGGCAGGGTGAGCCACGATGGACAGAACCCAGCAGGGCCCCCGACTGCTGCTGGTTATCATGGGGGCCCTGGTGGCCCTCACCTACCAAACAAGGAGGAAAACCTTCATAAGTGTCCACGAGGTGCCCGTGTCAGATCCTGTCGTGGTGACCACCCTGGACTTCGTGACCAAGGACTTCAACAAGAAGAGCGAGGACATGTACAACTTCCGGATTGTGCGTGTCCTCAAGGTCCTGAAGAGGGTCAGTGTCCCCCTCCCATATCGCGCCAGGCCACCGCAGGCTCGGGGTGGCCACGCAAGTGAACTCAGCCTCATTTAGTCCAAAGTGGAGGTTTTAAGAGAAGCAGAAATCCCCTGGAGTGGATGAAGTGGAGCTGCTTAACTGATACCCAGGACCAGGGCTGCACACCCCGGCCTGAGGGCCCGAGCCGCCTGTGGCCCCGCGTGAGGGGTCTCCAGGGTGCCAGGCGCACCACATGTGTGCACGTCGGGGGCTGTTTCCACGTGGGGCGGCAGCGCCAGGACCCGCAGCTGAGCCGGGCTGGCCCTCGAAGTCTAGGCTGCCGCTCTCTGCCCTTTACAAACCGTGAGCATCACGTGGGTCACCCAAGGGCGACTTTGCCCATGGAGTGGCTTCTGGGGAATTCTGCTCAAATGGCAGAAGGGGGCACGGGAGGCAGACAGGGGGTTGGGGGAGCCCACAGCTCTGTCCAGTGCAGGCCCTTGACCTGGGGCACCACACTAGGAGTCCCCAGCCCCAGAAGTTACAGACAAGGGAGAGGAGGTCCTTTATCCCCCTGTCCTTGCCTCCAACAGCTGACTGACCACATGGAGTATCGCATAAACCTGGAGATGCGGCGGACCATCTGCCCCAAGATGGAGGTGAACAACTGCTCCTTCCAGGAAGGCGAGCTCTACAAGGTACTGGTCACGTCACCCAGAAGGAGCTTATTTCTCAGTGCTCTTCTTTGTCGTTGGAAGAATGATGAAGCATTTGGGGGGTCCAGAGGGAGAAGCCAAGGTGGCTGAGCTGTGGGGGAGTGGGGGGACACTCTGCAGCCGCGGGACCTTGTTGGTGCACCCACTGAATATCTGAACCTCAGGCTGACGTAAGACACAGTCGCTGGGCTGCAGCCTCTGTTTCCTTCATCCAGCAGTGTTTAGGCAAAGAGGAGGAGAAAGAGGTGGGAAAATGCATTCAGAAATAGTTCAGCCGGTGGTGGGGTGGGTCAGAGAGGGGGAAAGCCTGCGGGCAAGTGACCCGATGCGGGCCCACCTCCCCAACGGTGGCTTTGTCCCCACCCAGTGTTGTCACATCGGGGAAGTCGGCTGGGCCATCATCACTGCAAGTGGTGGACCATCACACACACATGCATCAGGTGGGCCCACATGCTCAGGGGCCTTGAAGGTCCCAAGTCCTACAGGCCCAGCAAATCTCTGCTCTTTACCCAAAGGAACTAACATGACGGTGATCACATGACCCACCTTGCCTAGAACAGTCCTGATTTGTGCCCAGCCTCTTAGTGTCGCTGTTAACAGCATCCCCAGTTGCCTACATGTCCTGGTTTGGTTCATAGATTCCATGGTCACCCTAGTTCTAATGGCCTAGGTTTCTCAAGACAAACACATGTTCGTCCATGGGCTCCCCCCTCCATGGAGAAGTCTTCAAAATCTAGCAAGTCAGACATTTTCGGTTCTTCCCTGGAGAACATCATGAAAACTATGAAAAGACTAGTTGACGGTAACAGTGAGGTAAACTTAGAGAGTCTCATCACTGTGAGAGATTAAATTGTGGGGTTAATATTCTGAATTCTACTTTAGGAGAAATGTCAACGTTTACGCCTCCCACATCACCTCATCCCCACCCTGGCTCCCCAGCAGAGAGCAGGAAAGCAAAATCGCACTACGAAATGATGACAATGTGCAAAAGATGTCGACTGATCTTTCCTTGTGGAAGAAGAGGGAGGTGGAGAAGAAAGGGGATCTTGGGATGGAACAGGGAAGGCGGAGGAGGTGTGATGATGGGCAGATGGATGGACGGATGGATGAAGGAAGGAAGGAAGGACAGCAGCAGGGAAGGAGAGGGGATGGGTTGGGGGAGAGGAAGGCGAAAGGAAGCGGGAGGGATGAGGTGGGAGAGTGGGTGGGGGGAGAGAGAAAGGGAGCCAAGGGAGGGTAAGTGTGCTCACTGTACGAACAGCACATGAGCAGAAAAGAAGAGGAAGCATCAGTCGTTACCATGGTGATGTGAGCGGGTGGACACTTGATTTCCAGTCTCCGATTCTAACCACAAGCAGAAGGACTTTTTGTGGGGTGGTTTCAGCAGTGACACTCTCAAGTCATTGAAATCAAAATAAAGATGGGCCCACCTGTGGACTGGAGGCAGGAAATGAGGGTCATTTTCCCCATCTGCTTGTCTTACACCTTCCTCTTTCCATGTTGATCTTTTTTACATTTTGTTTTCTCGTCTTTTTCAGAAAATCGATTGCTTCTTCTCAGTATCTGTTATTCCCTGGTTTGAAAAGTATAAAGTTCTGGCCCAAAACTGCACGGATGGCTAGGTGTCCCAGAGTGCAGCCCACACGGAGTCACTGTGTGGAAAAGAGTCCTGCATTAAACAGGAGTTCTCAATATAGAAAATAAATGTTGGTCAGCCTATGCTCTTAATGCTTTGAATGTTTATGTTTCCACTCCTTCCCCCCCACCAAATTCTTCAACTCATAATAATATGATCTGAAGGTCTTCTGGGCTAGGGCAGTCTGGGGGTCCAAATGAGATGACATGTATAATTTTTGGTCTTATAGCCTATACCCACAGGATAGCAGACCTTCAGCCTCATCCTTATATCAAGTAGGATTCTTTTTTTTTTTTTTTTTTTTTTTCAGACATACTTTTTTTTTTTTTTTTTTTTAACATCTTTTTTGGAGTATAGTTGCTTTAAAATGTTGTTTCTACTGTACAGCAAAATTAATCAGCTATAAGTATACATATATCCCCTCTTTTTTGGATTTTCTTCCCATTTAGGTCACCACAGAGCATTAAGTAGAGTTCCCTATGCTATACAATAGGTACTTATTAGTTATCTATTTTATACATAGTATCAATAGTGTATGTATGTCAATTCCAATCTCCCAATTGCAGTTGCCCTTTATTGGGATCTCCCAACCAGCCGCCAGGGAAGCCCTCAAGTAGGATTCTTTAGACTTTAAGGAGATGAGAGAAGGGAGGAGAATGAGGGAGGACGCTCTAATTACTTAAATGAACAGCTAAGAGATATTGGCAAGAATGCCTGTGATGACATCTCTCAGGGACCCAATGAATCTTCCTTGCCTAGAGTGTGAAACAAGGGGAAACAAGGAGAAATAATGCAAGTAACTGAAAAGAGGAGGGCCTTTGTTACTGGTAAGAACTAGGTTGGGAGATGTGCCTTATTTTTGCAGGCACGTGTACTTTCTGATACCAGACTCCAGAATTAACTCACACCTCCAGCATCAGCAACATTGGACCAGAGCAGGTCTCTTCCCAGAGAGATTCCTCTCCCAGAATTGGCAAGGAAAACGTGGGCGCCTGTGAGAGGAGGGGGACGTGGGTATAACGCCCCGTTTATTCTTCCCAAACAGACCCATCTGATGAATTCCTGCAAGAGGGGAATGATCGAGGGCAGAGTGAAACCAGGAATGCTGCATTAAAGTGGTGTCCTTTTCATGGATGTCACATTAGCAGCGAGGAATAAGCATCCCTCACCTACCAGCTTGATTCAGTGGTTCAGATAATGTCATCAGGCTCAGCTCTCCCCTCGACTTCCTCCATGTGGTCTCAAGACGGTGCCAGCAGTTCACTGGGTCACATCTGCCCTCGTTCACATCCAGTAGGGCAAGGACGAGCCC
>NW_006785617.1:39065-100046 GCF_000442215.2 Lipotes vexillifer
GGGAAAGGACGAGCCCATCCACAAGAGTTCGGGCAAAAGCCTTGGGGTTTAATATCGCAGGGGAATTCTAGGGACTCTGTGGAAAACACACCGGCACACACAGCATCCATCGACCGGCAGAGAGAGGGAGCTGGGGCATATATCCCCAGTTACTGGCTGCAGGACAGCTCCTGCAGGGCATTAATTCCCTGGAACCTCTGGCCTGAGATGGCTTGAGGGCAGAGCAAACAGCCAGAGGTGACAGGGCACAGGTGTTGGAATCTGGAGCTGGTGTGCACAGAAGGATGAGATGTGAGAGGACATGGGCCGAACACCAAAGGGACAGGTGAATCGTGAGCTGACAGTGGCCATCCCTGTCCCCACCAGCTGGAGAAGGCTGGAGCTTTGAAAGAACAATGTTTTTCAACTTCTACTCTCCCTATGAAAGTTCCAGAGTCCTCAGGACCCCATTTCAGGTGGGACTCAGCTGAGAGTTCCCTCGGCCAACTGTCTGGGAAAATGCTAACCTACAATTTCTTCATCTTTAAACGAGAATGACAGTACCTACTTCTTGGAAGCGTTTCAAAGATTAATGATGATAATGCTTGTAAGTTGCTTAACACAATGCCTAACACAAAGCAGATATTCAAACAAACAGTGATTCGTAAGAATACGGGCACCAGCAGTATAATTTAATATTAATCAGCCATGCAGCTCTCTTCCGGCACTTTGGTTACTATGTCTGGAGGTGAGGGTTGGAGGGGAGAATAAAGAAAGGTAGGACATTTGTGCTCATTGATTTTGGATTTCTCAGCCCAGTGGGTTTTTGAAACTTTTTATTTTGAAATGTAGATTCACAGGAAGTTACAAAGCGTACAGAGCGGGCTCTTGTGCTTCATCTAGCTTCCCGCCATGATTACATCTTTTGTAATTACAGAAAAATATCACAAGAAGGAAACTGACACCGTACAGTGTGTACATGTGTCATTTTGTCATATGTGTTGATCTGTGTGGCCACCACCACGAAGACATTCTGCACTATCCCCTCTGTAGTCACACCTTTCCTTCACCATCTCAGACTCCCAGCAACCACTCACTTCTCCATCTTTATTACTGTGACAATTCAAACATGTTGTGTAAATAGGATCATACAGTGTGTGCCCTTTGGAGACTGGTCACAATGCCCTTGGGATCTATCCAAGTTGTTTCATGCATCAGTAGTGTGTGCCTTTTAATTGCTTAGTGGCGTTGCATGGCATCCTCAGTACCACGGTTAACTGTTTACCCATTGTAGGTGTGTTAGTTGTTTTCAAGTTTGGGGCTATTACAAATGAATCTTCTACGTACAAGCCTGTAAGGTTCATGTGTGGACCTAAGTTTTCATTTCTCTAGGTTAAATGCCCAGGAATGCAATTGCTGACTTGTACGCTAAAGTATATTTTAAGATTTTTTTTTTTAAAGAAACTGCCAAACTTTTCCAGAGTTAGATGTATCGTAATGTTCCTCTCTATCCCTGGTGGTAGTCTTTGCCCTGAGATCAACTTCATCTGATATTAATATAGGCTCTCCTGCTTTCAATTAATGTTCGCATAATATAACCTTCACAATTTTACTTCCAAGCTACCTGTATCGTTATATTTAAAGTAAGTTTCTTGTAGACAGCATACAGTTGGGTCACTTTTTTAATCCACTCTATCATTATCTGTCTTTTAATTGGCTTGTTTAGACAATTTACATGTGGTTTGTACATACCATGCATGACATTATTAACATGTCAGGGCTTACGTCTACTTTACTAATTGTTCTCTGTTCTTTTTTTTTTTTTTTTTTGCGGTACGCGGGCCTCTCACTGTTGTGGCCTCTCCCGTTGCGGAGCACAGGCTTCGGACACGCAGGCTCAGCGGCCACGGCTCACAGGCCCGGCCACTCAGTGGCATGTGGGATCTTCCCGGACCGGGGCACGAACCCGTGTCCCCTGCATCGGCAGACGGACTCTCAACCACTGCACCACGAGGGAAGCCCTCTGCTTTTTATTTGTGTTTTCTTTATTCTTCCTGTGAGTTTCTTGAACACTTTTTTAAGAATTCCCCTTGCACGTATCTGTACTGTTTTTGAGCGTATCTCTGCATAGCCTTTTTAGTGGTTGCCTAGATATTACATTATGTATATATAATTTGGTGTACTGGTGTCAGTATTCTACCAGTTTGAGAGAAAGTTTACCTTCCTTTACATTCCATTTCTAGAAGTTCAGCCAATAGGCCAGCCTCGGCTGGGATGTTAGGATCTGGACAGAGTTTCCTTTGGAGGCTCCTGGCCTGTGATGTGAGGATAAGCTGCCATTTTATAGGGCTGTCAAGTAAGGTAGTGAGGGCAGCAGGCAGCACCAGGCCCCCAGGCAGCCCCCAGTGACGTCAGATTTGCAAAACCAGATGCCTCCAGCTTCCCTCTTTTTTTTGCACAAGAATGTTACCACCTTTAACCCTTCACCTCCACCCTCCGCTCTGCCTCAGGCCCCTCTGGCAAATGTGAGTTTCTGGTTTGTGTGTTTACTCTTCCCCCTCCGAGAACACTCCCTTGAGTTGCCATTGTGACTGATGGTGGGACTGCTCCCTGGGGAGGAGACCAGCTGGTCTGGGGACATATCTCAGCCCACAGCCACTCCCTGTGTGTGGTCCAGGGCACACCTTCTCTGCTTGACTGTGAGTCACATGACGGAAGACACCGTGGGCCTCACTCCACCAGCAGTGAGCCCGTGAGCGGCGGCTCGAGAACTCTGTCAGGAAGACCATCCCACGGCCAGCCCAAGACACAGGGTCCTTGGAAAGGCCTGCTTGCAAAGTTGGCCTTGGCTGGAGTCTGGGAACTAGGACGGTAAACCATTCCCGATATAAAACTTTCCCTAAGTAATAAGAGGGCCTCGCTAGGTCTACAATGTTTATACAAACAATGGGATTTATGCTGAGCACCTGCTTTCTTTCCAGAAATCTGAAATTTTGGTACATGCTGGGCAGAGGCTGCCTATGTGAGCAGCTCCAGTGAAATCCTGGGGCACTGAGTCCCTGGGGAGTTTCCCCCCGGCACACACTTTATCTAATTCCTGGAGGAATGAGGCATGTCCTGTGTGGCTGCCCCCGGAGGGGACCCTGGAATCCTGTGCCTGGTTTCGGGAACTTCTCCCCACGAGCCTCTTCCCTTGGCTGATTTGGTCCTGTATCCTTCACTGTAAAATTCACAGCCCTGAGTACGACTGTGCACCTGCCAGGTCCTGGGAATCCTCCCAGTGAATTCCTGAGCCAGAGGGTGGGCGTGGGGACCCTTGACACACTCACAAAGACAGGTGTCAGTCACAGAGTTGTACGTGCGTGGGACAGAAACTGGGCTCTCCAAGCTCAGGCCAGAGTCAGGATGTGCCTGACTCGTGAAAAGCCTCAGAGATGTAGCCTGGAGGCAGAAACCAAGTGATGAGCTTCCCCCAAAGGATTAACAACCTTCTGCTCAAACCACATCAGCCGCCTAAAGACCATTGACTATGGGCATGATTGTGTGAGTGCACACGTGTGAGATTTGGGTGGCTGTGAGTGTGCATGCACGTGTGAGCGTGTACCGAGATCCTGATGAGGGATTCAAGGGCCTTTCAGATTCTACAATGCAAAGCACACAGCACGACCGTCCAACGTTTCATCAAGGACCTTTGCACATATGCACCTAGGCATCCAGACAGGAGTTGTTCCACAGCTGGTAATGGTTCATCCAGGGCACAGTATATATACCAGAAAATCACAAATGAAACTCTGTGGAAGGAGAAAGAAAACGGAAAATCAGCTTTCAGGGAAATATTTTTTTTGAAGGCAACAAAAATTCCTGCCTCCACCACCAGCCCCTGCCTGGGGAGTCTGGAGCTGGGCTGACACGTGGGCAAGGCCAGATCTACTCACTGGCACATGCTGGGGGTGAGAGGGTCAGCCAAGCCGGCACAGGAATGTCACCCTGGGGCCCCCCGCCCAGTCCTCCTGCACCCGCCAGCTTGCAGGAGGTGCTGCCAGGAGGGACCAGAAGGAGGACATAGGTTGGAAGGCAAGGAGGTGACTGAACAACCCACAGGGACCCAGCGGTGCAGCCCAGACAGAACAATCCCCGAGGAAGGTAAAGCCGCTTCCACCTAAGGGCCGGGGAGTGTGCCAGGTGGGTGAGGCGTCCAGCAGCCGGGAGGCCTGGGGCCAGGGCTGTGCCAGTGCAGGGTGGTGAGACACCCAGTCAGATGGCTTCCCTTCCCCCTCTCCCGGCCCCAGGCACCACCGGTGGCATCAGGCAGCCCTGGGGCTGCGTCCTTGCTCTGTCCCAGCCACACGGCTGCCAGAGCTTCCGACATCCTGTCCATGTTTCCTTGTAAAACGTTTATTCCCCCCTTGACCGGAGCGCCTTCTCAGACAGCTGCCAGCACACACCTTCTGCAGCTTCTTGCTCTGAATGGGGCACCAGGAGTTGTTCGTGCTGTTCCTCTTGCACTTGGTCCGGCTAATTTTCACGGTGACTAGGTACTCCACGCCTGTCGTCAGCTACCAAGAAGCAAAGCCTATTAGATTTGTTTGTTTGTTTTTGAAATATTTATTTTGGCTGCACCAGGTCTTAGTTGTGGCACATGGGATCTTTAGTTGTGTCATGTGGACTCCGTTGCGGCATGCACCCGGAATTTAGTTCCCTGACCAAGGATCGAACCTGGGACCCCTGCATTGGGAGCACAGAGTCTTACCTACCTACCACCAGGGAAGTCCCAAAGGGCTGTTAGTTTTGACTCCAAGCATTGCTGATGCTCCCCAGGAGGAGCTGGGTTGGAGAGTGAAGTCCCAGGAGCCTCTGTCTCCATTCCCTCCTCCCCTCCTGGCTGGAGGATGCCCAGTGGTCCCCGGTCAGCACCCAGCATGTGCGGAGCCCGGTCCCTGCTCTGCACCAGTTCCACTGCTGCAGCCACAGGTGGCTTCTCACCTGTCTCCCTCGCATCCTTGGGACCAGGGAGGCAACTTGGCTGCAGCCCCATCGTACCCCGCTAGTCTGCACAACGGTCCTCAGAATGCATGGATGGAGCCTCATCGGTTCCCTGGGCTCTGCCTCTGTCCTCTTCCTCCCTCCCCACTGCCTTGTCCCAAAGTCAGTGGTCAAACCAGTGAGAAGGCTGGGCACTCTCTGGGGTGGCCCCCGGAGGACAGCCCCCCAGAAAACCTCAGGGCAGAGCAGCAGGGGAGGGGGCCTGGGGCAGGACCACCGCCCTGGTCCCGGCAGCCACTGGAAGGACCTCAGGATGCAGGGCTTCTGGCTCTCCACTGAAGGACGGCTGTATCCAGCTTGCAGGGCTGGTGCCAAAGATTTCACACTGACCCTCAGCACACCCCGCATGTGTGAAGAAATTAAAACACTGGTGGCAAATTTAACTAACATTTCAGAGTGCACAGTGTTTTCTTATTCATTGTTAGGCTCGTTAGTTAAATAATAATTAGAATAATCATGATGATACACATGTTTTCACAGGTGCCGCTTCTCTCTTATTCTGCCCACATTGCAGGTCAGGAAACTGAGGCCTGGAGAGTATGGATGGTGCTTGACCGAGACTCCACGATTAGGAGGAGCTGGGTGTCAAACCCAGAAGGGGGACCAGGAGCCCAACAGAGACGGCCACCTCATCCCCTCCCTGCCCTCTGTGAGGTACAGATGGACACAATCACGTGGCAGCAGGTGATCGTCACCCAGCTACCCAGGGGTGCACCCGCTCTGTCCACTAATCCAGCTGCACGACATCAAAAGTTTGCTTATAAACAATGATTTCAGTTAACTGCTAGTGACAACGGACCAACTCCACATGACTGGCCTCCTTGGGTTCCAGCTTCACCCCAAAGACTGATGGGGGAGAAAATGCCAACCTGGGCAGAATTTGGTGGATGGCCGCCACCTTGTGGCCATGTCACCTCAATGTCCTTGGCGCCGCGAGCAGCCATCTTGCAGCAAGAGTGTGTGACTCAGGCAGACAGGCTGCTGTCCACACCCTGTGAGGCCCCTTAGTGTCACACTAGCACTTCCCGCCTGCCCTGCCCCACCCTGGCTGGTTTCTGTGTTCCTGCCATCCCTCTCTCTAGCCAGAACCCTATTCTCCTACTCAGTGTTTTTTCCAAATCCAGTTAATTGAATGAAGATGCATTATTGCCTCTTCCCTAACTCATATAGTTTACTATCTAAGCTTGAGGGCAGGTTGGACCAACAAAAGTGTTTTTTTAACAACTTTTCTTTCCTCTATTATCCTTCAATTGATGTATTTCAGAGAAACTTTATATGTAAAACAAAATGAGAGATGACGTGTACCTCCAGTTTCCTTTAGGACCCTGCTAGAGGTCCTCTGTGTCATTCCAGCTTCCTGAAGGACATCCAGACAGATTTTACAACCCTGGACATGGAAAAACTATTGCTGAGGGGAACCTACAGAGAACACTTAAGTTTTGCCAAACGAGAGGAATAATAAAGGAGACGAGACCATCCTCATTTGCTGTCCTTCTGGCAAATTTCTAAATGAAAGCAATTCTTCCCTCGGAAGAGCAGCTGAGGAGCTCGGGGACATTTCCGTTCAAATGAGAGTAACCTCGGTGCTCAGGTGGCTCTGGGTCTGAATGACCCTGCTCCCAGGAAGGCGCCCCCTGGTCCACTCTGGGAGGCACACCTGTGCCCACGAGGCCCTGCTCACCCGCTCTCACCTGCACCTGGCTTCGGAGCAGCTGGTCCACGCGGAACAGGTGGGAGTCATCGCTGTTGTTGTTGTACGTCTCCAAGAGGAAGGCGACGGTGGAGTTCTCGTTCTTCGGGCTCGTGGACTCCTGGAAGCCGCTCCACTGTTGCAATTGACCCAGCCTGACCACCAGGGCCAGGGCCACCAGCAGCAGCAGAAGGTTCCCCCAGGGTCCAGCTCCCATCTCTGTGTCCTCAGAAGCCTCCTCTCCACCGGGCCTTCCAGTTAGAAAGGTGCCAGCCTCGTCCACTCACCCTCTCTCCCCACAGCCGTCACCCATGCAGGCTTCCTCAGGAGATGTCCGCCTGCCATAAAACAGAGACTGAGGCCCCAATCCCTTCCTTCAGGTCCTGCCCATGACTCGACTGGAGGACCCGCCAGGGAAGTCTTCCCGCGCGGCTGCCCAACCTGCCGTCAGCTCGTTCACCTTTCTTGCCCCTTGGGTTCTTCAGTGTTTGAGGCAAGTGTGATTTCTAAACACCCACCAAGGCTGGCAAGACCCTCTCGTTACCTTCACACCCAGTGAGGACAAAAGCCCCCAGAACAGACCCCAGAGGCAAGAAGAGCTGGTGTATCAGACAGAGAAGGGCCATTTGTGGGACTCGGGGAAGGCCATGGAGAAGGTAATATTTGATCTGGGATGCAAGGAATCAGGGACACTGAACAGGATACATTCCACAGTACCTACAGTGGGTTCCAGCCGTCCAGCCCGGCCATCCACTATTCCGTACTTGCTCTCGACACTGGATCTCTGCCACCCACTAGCTACAGAGTTCAGCCTGCTGGATCCCACTGTGCCTGCACCCCAGCGCTAGCTCTTACCATTTGGTGTGACCCCAGCGGAGCTTTGTGAGGTAACCCCAGCCTCTCTGTGAGGGAGGAATGAGCTGTGGGCCTTATTCAGAGATTAATCCTGCAGACTTCTGCAGGTTAGGTGTTGCCCATATAGGGAAGGGAAATGTCCTCTCCCCTCTTTGGGTCTCTGGCTGAGCCTAAGAATTAAACTGACAGAAGACAGATGAACAGGAGACAAGTATACAAACTTTACTGGCTTTGACATGTACATGGGAGACTTCACAAGAGAATGAAGACCCAGAGAAGTGACCAGAACAGGGAGCTTTCATACTTTGTAGATAGGGACACGATAAATCTGTGAAGTTGCCAAGACAAAGGGGTTGGGCTCAGGGTGCCCAGTGGTGAAGGGGTAGCAAGTTAGTTTAAGCAGCCTCCTTGGCCCTGCCTTCCCATCTCTGGTTACCAGGACATCCTCTAACTTCATGTGCAGAAAGGGGACCTTTCACTTGGGACATTTATCTCCTGCTTCAGGGAGGAAGGGCCAGTGGGAGGTCAGAGTGACCTTCCTGCTTCTGCCACTTTTTCAGACTCCTCCAGCTTAAGACAGTCCATAAGCCAAGGTGCCATATTTGGGGGTAGCATGTCCTGAACCCCATCACCTGCACCCAGAAGCCTGTAAAAGCTCCCTATTTTTAAGACACTCATTAAGGTGGGATCCTGAAGGGGGTTCTGCTCCAGAAAAAGAACATTAGTGGGACAATTGATGAAATGTGGATAAAGTCTGTAGATTAATAGCATAATAAGAGAAAATGGGACTCTGATGATTTCCATGGAATGAGAGGAAAATATACACCCTGGCTATGTCTGTAGAATAAAACTAAAAGAAGCCTTGTCGTGTCACTCCCGGAGTTCTTGGGCTCATGGCAGTGTCACTCCAATCTGTGCCTCCATCTTCACATGGCTCCCCCTGCCTCCCTTGGTCTCAAATCTGTCTCATCTTTCTCCTATAAGAGCATCAGTCTTGGGGCTTCCCTGGTGACACAGTGGTTAAGAATCCGCCTGCCAATGCAGGGGACACAGGTTTGAGCCCTGGTCCGGGAAGACCCCCCCTGCCACGGAGCAACCGAGCCTGCATGCCACAACTACTGAGCCCGCGCTCCAGAGCCCGTGAGCCACAATGACTGAGCCTGCCTGCCACAACTACTGAAGCCCACGCGCCTGGAGCCTGTGCTCCGCAATGAGAGAAGCCACTGCAATGAGAAGCTCACGCACCGCAACGAAGAGTAGCCCCCGCTTGCCACAACTAGAGAAAGCCCACGCAGCAACGAAGACCCAATGCAGCCATAAATAAATAAATAAATTTTATATATTAAAAAGAAGAACATCTGTCTTATATAATCTCATCTTAACATCCTTCACTTCATTAGATCTGTAAAGACTCTGTATCCAAGTCAGTTCCCATTCACAGGTACTAGGGGTCAGGACACGGCCATATATTTGGGGGGTAACACACTTCTACCCACTGAAGTGCGCATGGTATAAGAAGAAAATTGAGAGCACAGGGTCATGTGTATTCATTTCTGTGCCTACTATAACACAGCGCCACCAACTTGATGCCTTAAAACTATTGGGCTTCCCTGGTGACGCAGTGGTTGGGGGTCCGCCTGCCGATGCAGGGGACGCGGGTTCGTGCCCCGGTCTGGGAGGATCCCACGTGCCGCGGAGCGGCTGGGTCCGTGAGCCATGGCCGCTGGGCCTGTGCGTCTGGAGCCTGTGCTCCGCAACGGGAGAGGCCACGGCAGTGAGAGGCCCGCGTACCACAAAAAAACAAAACAACAACAACAACAAAAACTATAGAAATGTATTCTCTTGCAGTTCTGGAGGCCAGAAGTCTGAAGTCATTTTCACCAGACCAGAATCAAGGTACTGGCAGGGCCTGTCCTCCCCCAGAGGCTCCAGGGTAGAATCTGTGGCCCGGCTCCTCCAGCTTCTGGGGGCTGCCAGCGCCCTTGGCTCGCGGCCTCATCACACCACTCTCCGCCCCTGTGGTCACGTGGCCTCCCTGCTCCTGTCTGCCTCCCTCTTATGAGGATAGAGGGGAGACACACAGAGCCTGACTGGAGAATCCAGGACGTCTGCCCACCTCAAGATCTGGAACTTCAGCACTTCTGCAAAGTCCTTCTTTACCATTTAAGATTATGTTCACAGGTTCCTGGGGTTAGGATGTGAATATCTTGTGGAGGGACGTTATTTAGCCTACCACACTATGACTAGGGGAAAATCAGAGGCTGATTATATCCATGGAACGAGGGGAGGACAGGGGCCCTGGTCACGACCCAGGAAAGGGAGAAGGGGAATGAACACATCCGAGGAAACAGGAGGAAATGGGAGGAAATAGGATGCCCCATCAGTTCTATACCTAAGGGAAAAGTAGGAGTCCTGCTCATGCCTGTGGAATGAGGAAAAAGCAGGGCTACGGTTCTCCCCAGGAGTAAGGATGCAGCAGGGCATGATCATGGACTAAGGGGAAAATGGCATCCTGGTCCCATCCATGGAAAGGGAAGAATAGCGGCTGGATGACATCCATGGGGCAAGATGAATCAGGCAGCAGTGCTCCGTCCATGAATCAGAGGGAAAATACAGAGGATGGATTGTTTCCTTAGTTGAGGGGGATACTGGGGCCTTGGTCATGTCCACGGTAGAAGGGGAAACAGGGACTTGGTTAAGATCATGGAATAAGGGGAAATAGCTGGAACACGCTGCGAGGGAAGGCAACAACTTAATGTCCATAAAATAAGGGGAAACCGTGGGCCTGTCATGTCCATGAAATACGGTGGGCATAGGGGCCTCTGTCCACAAGTTAAGAGAAAAATATTGAGACTGATAAAATCCATAGAAAGGGAGAGTATGAGGCCTGATTGCTTCGTGGAGTCATGGGACAGTGGAGCCCTTGGTGTCCAGACTTTCGGGATTTTATGGCAGCTTCATCACGTAGGCATGATCGAGCTCCATTTTCAGCCCTTCCTCCTTCTCAAAAGAAAGCAGAGGTAGGGCTAAAAATCCCAAGCTTCCAATCATGGCCTGATCTTTCTGGTGACCAGCTTCCATCAAGAAGCCACCCAGAGTCACGGCATTAGAACAGAAGACACCCCCGTCACCCAGGAAGTTACGGGGTTCGAGGAGCCCTGTGCCAGGAACCAGGGGCAGACACCAGTATGTATATTTTCTATTATCTCGCAATAGGGAACTTGGTTATGTCCATGAAGTAACTAAAAGTGAACTAGAGGCCCTGGCTCTGTATCTGGCCCAATCATGTCCACAGAACAAGGGGAAAAGAGAGGACGTATTTATTTCCATGGAATAATAGGAAAATATGTTGCTTGGTTACAGCCAAGAGGTAAGAGGAAAATAGGGAGCCTGACTATTTCCATGGAATAAGGGTACACTCGTTGGTTATGTTCATGAAAAGTGAAAAATGGGAACACTGTTCTTGTCACTAGAAGAAGGGGAAAATATGGCCTGGTTATAGCATGGAACCATAGCAAATATGGGGCCTGTGCATGTCCATGGAACAAGGGGTGGGAAGGAGGGAATGCAAAGGGACGTGAGGAATCTTTGTGGGGTAGATGTGTTCATTTTTATGGATTGTACAGATGATCTCATGGGAGATTCGTATGTCAAAGCTCATCAAAGTGTGAGTTTAAATATGTGAGTTCATTGTATGTCAATTATACCTCAAAAGAGCAGTTTGGATGGATGGATGAGTCAGTGGGTGGAGAGGTGGATGGAAGGACAGATGGATGGATGAACAGATGCATGGACAAATGCATGAATGAGTAAGTGGACAGGTGGATGAATGGACAGATGGATGGATAGAAGGATGGATGGACAGTTGGGTGGATGGAGGGATGGATGGATGAATGGATGGATGGATGAATGGATGAGTGAGTGGGTGGACAGGTGGATGGATAGATGGATGAAGGGTGTGCAGGAATAAGCACAGAGCTTCCTGTGGAACAGACACTCGGACTGGAGTCCCCCTCCTGCCACCACCCCTTTTCCTGACTGGTACCCGGGCCACTGAGTGGAAAAGGGCTGCCCCTGCACAGCCTTGTGGGGGCAAGGATGAGAAGAGTGAGGTCTGCCCCTTGGCCCCTTCCAACTGCCTGGACCCAGGCTACCTTCTCGTCTGCTGCCACGCCACTCAGAGGAAGACAATAGTTGGTTCTTAAGAAAGAGGAAGCATCTTTCCCCAGAGTCCAACAAACCTGACCTCCTGACTCACAGGCTGAACCTGGTAGCAGAGCCATGGCTGCACCAGTCACGGTGGCAAGAGGATGGGATTCATCTCAGATGAGCCCTTGGCTGGTTGTGTGTGGGTCAGGTAGCAGGGATCCAAGGGGGGCCCCTCTGTGAGCTGCACAACTTCCTGGTTTTGCTGTTGCCAACCAGGCTTGGGATTTCTTTATCAGCTGCTCCCAGGGGGAAATAAGCAGGAAATGAAACTGCCTTAGCACTCAGCAGAAAGGCTCTGCTTGTGAGGCTGGGGTCTGGAGACAGGAATTTCCTGGCTGTGGCTTTTAACCCACTCCCTGGTCCTACCTCGGTCATTGCTGTGTCCCCCACCCCTGCTGCCCTCGTCCCATGAAATTCTCAGGGCCTGCACAGATCACCCTGGTCAAAACCTCTGTTCGTCATGTTACGCTCTGACTAGACATCTGAAGTGGGGTGCCATTGCTCCCCAAAGTCGGGGGGGGGGAACTGGGGGTCATGTAGCAGGTGGGAACCCATGCCCTAGGGTGCCTGGCATGCTCCAGGACAGGTAGCCAGGTAGAGCATCCTCTGCCCAGCCAGGCTGGGTCCAGACATCCGGGCTGGTCAGTGGTCAGTCTGGTCTCACTGGGTGTCCTGGGCTGCTGTGAAGGGGGGTGCTGCCCAGCAGGGGCCAAGGTGGGACAGCCTCGCCACTGTGGCTTGGCCATTGCTTTACCTCCTGAGTCTCTTTCCGGGCCTGTAAAATCGGTGTCATAGGAAGCTTACTGTGAAAGTTAAATGATAAAAGGTACAGAAGTGCCAGCATGGTGCCTGGGGCAGGGCTTCAGCTGTTTTAATAAGAAGGAGGAGGTGAGGCAGGTGGACTGGCCCTGGGCTTCTGGCCATTCCCTCCCTCCATCCCTCTGCCACTGCCGGCCTGGGCGTGGGACATGGGCCACAGTGTCCTGCTCTCTTAGGGACCTGCGTCTGCTCCCAAGCCTCTTCTCTATCTGCGGGAACAAATGAGCCTTTGCAAACAGCAGGCTGTCTTCCTCTGGGTTCTTCTCTCCACCGTCTTTTTGTTTTGTTTTGTTTGTGTTTGTGTTTGATAAGCTCCTCCTTTTCCCCTAAATAGTCCTGATCTGGCCTGGATGCTGACCTGGATGTAACCCAGGCAGGATGCCAATCTATTTGAGGCTCACCCTGCCACCAGAAACCCTTCAAAGAGAGCCCAGCAAGGAGCAGCCCTGGGATGGAGGGGTGGCTGCCGCGCGTGCTCCCGGCGGAGGCTGCAGGGGACACTGCCAGCCGCCAGCGGCAGCCCTGATCCCTGGGCTGCAGCAGAAGGACGTGGCTGATCCTGGCTGGAGAGGCCTGCTGGTCCCGGGGAGCAGGCCAGCAGCAGAAAGCCAGCCATGACGAGGCGGAGCTCCAGATGGCTTGGAGCTGGCACCACCTCCAAAGGCCCAGCGGACGTTTGCTTTTTCCAGACTAGGACACCTGAGAAACCATGGGACTCAGAATGTCACAGGGGCTGGCATTCTGTCTCCATGGGACTTCTACCTGGGGACCGAGGGTGGCGGGTTTGTCACACGCCGTTGTCCTTTGTCACATTGCTTTTCTGCAGACGGTGTCCATAATACTGCAATGTTGGTTTACCAGTTCCTAAGCAGGCTACTCCATTTAAACAGCCATCAGGCCCCATCCTGAAAGCAAAGAAAAGGCACCCAGGCCCCTCAGGCCTCTGGCTACTTCCCTGCTGTCTTTCTGGTTTTCTAGGAACAAACTACTGTCCTCCTGAGGCAATGAGCAGCAAAGTCTGAAGAGGGCCCAGACTTTGCTGTAACCTTCAGTCCTTCGAGTCCTTTGCCCATGTTTTCTATTTGGTTGTTGATCTTCCATTGATTTGTAGAATTTCTTTACCCTTAATAATAATTATCTGAGGGCAAATGTGCTGCAAATATCTTTTTCTGGGTTGTGGTTTTGTCTTTTCATTGGAGTCAAAGTTGGTGAAAATAAATCTTTAAACTTAAGGGAGTGAATGTATCGATTTTTTCTCTTATGGTTTGCAGTTTTGATGCCTATTTAGGAAATCAAGGTCATAAAGCTTCTTTCCTGTATTTTCACTTAAAACTTCTTAAAGTTTTAAAGTTTAGCATTTCACATTTATGTCCATAACCATCAAGATTTTTTGGCATGGTGTGTTTGCTAATGTTTGTTTAAAATTTTTGTGTTCATGTTCCTTAGTGAGACTGGTCTAAAATTGTCCTTTCTCACACTGACCTTTTCTGGTCTGGGTTTCAAGGTTATACTGTCTTCAGACAATGAGCTGGGGAGTGTGTCTGTCAGGGTCCCAGCAGTAAATAGGATACACTAGCAATAGGAGGGCTTATTTATGTGGTTATCCTCAATGCTGCAGGGGCAAGGGAGCCCAGGGCATAGGGCCATCATTTGCTACGGGTTGAGGGAAGCCTCAGCTGGCCACCTGGTCAGGGGATGTCCCTTATCTTCTGCCCTCTACCACAGGCTGGGCACCTTTCTGGCCAGACACAACAGGAGGTCAGAGGTCAGGGCCCCATTGATGGAGTCCGTACAGGTCAGCACCACAGGACAGACACCTCACAGATGGGTGGTGAGTGGAGCTGGGGGCAACGTGACCTGACACAGGGAGATTTCTCTGTCTTAATTCTCAGGAACAGTTGCTAGATTTTTACTTTATCCATTTCTTTTAAGGAGTGGGAAAGAGAGATTCCATGATCTGACTTCATTTCGTTGTCTTTACCAGATGCCCTCCTAATGTAGTCGATTCTCATCATTCGAGGTAGTTCCGTTCTGTAAAGTCAGCACAAACCCTAAATTAACAAAGGCTGAACCATCGCCATCCCAGGGTAACATAGGTTTGCTTCCCGTGAGTATCTGGTCACCCATCAGTATGTCACCATCTTGTATATGAAATATACTGTTTTATTTCACATCTCGTTGACTCATTAACAGGGACTCACAGCCAACAGCCCTGTAACTCATGCCTGAACGAAGCTTATCCAACAGACGTGTTTCCTCTGGAGGGCATGGCCCGCCTTCTCCCCTGAGGACGCTAAATAGCACTTCAGCACCATGCTCGGGGCCAGTTTAAATAGCGAAATCGCCAACAGAAAGTACAAAATGTGGAATATGTGGCACTAAATAGACTACGAGAAGGACAGTCATTTACAACATGCGACCAGTGTGTGGACTCGTCCTCGTGTGCATCGAGCACGCCAATATCTCCTGCTCTGCACACGTCTGCAAATGACCGCAAAAGTGCCCTGGGTGTTGATTTTGGTTACAAATAAATGTTAGGGAATAGGCACAGTTGCAGGCACAGAATCCGTGGACAACAAACATCACCAGTGTTTCCCGATGTCACCAGTACAGAGGGGCAGAGTGCGAAGAGCGGGCGGAAACACACCCTAGAGAAGCTGAGTCCATGTGACCACTGCTGGGAAAACCCTTCTTGTATTTTGGGACGGCCCTCAGCGTTTTGGTAATAGCCAAATGTGACAAAACCCAAATATGCCACAATGGGGAACGGATATGTTAAATTCAGTGCAGTGAACTATTACCCATGAGCAATCAATTACAAAGACTTGTAGCAATGTAGAAAATGTTTCTTTCCTAAACAAAATACAAATATACACCTTAATAATTCCTGCACATTTGTAGGTTTAAAAGATAAAGATTTTAAATTTTTATTTTATTTTATTTTATTTTTTAACTCATATTAAATTATATTTGAGTAATAATGTCGTGATAGTTTCAGGTGTACAGCAAAGTGACTTAGTTATATATTTTCCCATTTAGGTTGTTACATAATATCGAACAGAGGTCCCTGTGCTATATGGTAGGTCCTTGTTGGTCATCCATTTTAAATATAGCAGTGTAAAAGATAAAGATTTGATAGGAAAACATATTTGTGAAAAAGAAAGTCTTGGGTAGGTAGAAATATGGGTGAAAATTTTTTTCCTAAAATTTCCCTTATTGTAGCATTAAATAATAATGTGAAAGGAGGGACTTCCCTGGTGGTCCAGTGGTTAAGACTGCACTCCCAACGCAGGGGTCACGGGTTCAATCCCTGGTCAGGGAACTAAGACTCAGTGCAGCCAAATAAATAAATAAATAAATAAATATTAAAATAAACAAATTCCATTAAAAAAATAATGTGAAAGGATATCAGAACAGTCCAGGAAATAAACTATTTTTTCCCTTTAAGCCATTGTGCCTGTAGCTCAGAACCATAACTTTGAAAAGAATTATATTAAGCCGAGAGAAAAGAGAGGTCTTTGAACATATCATATGAATAAAAGTTGTGTCATCTTTGTTTTTATGCCTATTTGCCATATTTAAATGCATCAAGTTAATTTCAAAACACGTTTTAGAGTTTCATATAGATTAATTAGAAGAATAACATTAACAACAACACTATTTTTTCATGAGTATTTATTTTGACTTAAGATTTTCTGTTTCCTATAACAGATATTGTGCATTAAATTAATTTTATCTTTTCTAATTCTTTGTTCTAAATTTTATAAAATAATTTCTTAAGGAAATGTTAAATAATATTAACAAAGCTGCCTTTGGGAATATTTCTAGAAATTCTGACATGGTGTGAAATGTCTCAAACATACCCATACCCAAATGTTGTTTTGAAAAGTTAAAACAATTGTAATAAAAAACACAGATCCAATGATTCCTCTGAAGCTCCCCATTCAATTGCTCTTGCGTTTTGCAAGTCCTTGAGGAAAATGAAAAAAAACCACTGGAAATAAAGTAATTAAATTCTATCCTTAATGCTGCAAAAAGTACAGAAGCCCAACCTCATCAACAAGAATGGAGAATATTCCTTGTCCTGAATTCGTTACTTTGATGCTTTTGGATGAAGGGCCTTCTGGAATGACTTCCTTTTTCCCTCTTTCTAAAGGGGAGCAGTGGATGGGGCCTGGCTTTGACTGGCTGCCTCTGAGCCACTCATGCTGCAGATGGAAGCGAGGCCGAGATGTCCTTGGAGGAGGCAGCTGAAAACGGGGCAGAGCCTCTCAGGGCTCCAGGGCCCTTGGAGGCAAGGGTGGCTCCCAGCTTGGTGGCTCCTGCTTCCCAGCTTTGTCAGCACAACCAGAGTGGACCAGGGTGGGGACTGGCTCCCTGAAACCTAACTGTGGAGGTTTTAACATGTCTGCAAAGCCTTTGAGACCCTCCCCTTGAACACAGTTGAGTGATTTCCTTCCGGGAAACGGAACTGATGCCTGGAAACTTTGGAGACTAGGTTAAAGGTGATGGGGCTGCTGCCTGGGTGCCGGCCCCCAGCACCTTTGGCTCTTTGGCCGCCATGTGAGTCCAGAGAGAGCCTGTGAGGGGCCACATGAGTCTTCCCACCCCCGGCACCAGGAGAGTGGGAAGAGTCAACCCCAGCTCCAGCTACACCCTCACTGAGAGACCCCGAATGAGACACCAGGCATCCCAGGCAGTGCCTCGACCACGGGGGATGACAGTGACAAATGGCTGTTGTGGTTTTATACCACGTTGGAAGTGGGAACCAGAGCCCTGCGTCTGCAGTGACCCACAGGTGAGAAGCTCGGCTGATGAACTTGCAATGAGCATGGGGGCCGGAACGCACCTACTGGTCCTCAGCACACACTCTCCCTGTCCAGGCTGGTGTCCTCCCAGAAGCAGACCTCGAGACAAGGATTCTAGTGAGAGCAGTTTGTGGGGAGGTGACACCACTAGGCAGCGCCAGTAGGGGTGTGGGGACAGGGCGGGGAAGGAAGCCGATGCAGGTTACCAAACAAGCTACCTTCTCCTTTTGGCAACAGGGGCTCATTCCCACTGAGCACCTCAGGGGAGAGTGTAGAACATTCCTCAGCTGTCCCACCAGAGGGGTATTTATCCTCCAACTTCTAACAGTCATTGATTGAGGGCTGCTCCCAGGAGGCAAAGGGGCGTGAATTTCCCTGTTCATGAGGTTAATTACCTCCCCCTTGCCTCCCGCAGCATCCAATCAGAGCAGGCTGGAAGGCCAGAGAGAGCCGTCAGGAGAATTGCATGGGCTGGCAGTTGGGAGCAGCAGGGACAGGAAGATTAAGTGCTAGTCACCGTCAGAAGTTTCCTACTGGCTTTGGAACCAGAGGGTGACACTGGGTGAGCTGTACCTGGCAGCTGCCGCCTGGTCACTGAGCAGTCAGAGGCACCCTGAGGCAGGCCACAAGGGCGCCCGCTGCCCCCGCAGGTGCTGGCTCCACACGGGACCCCCATGCTGCAGCCCCTCTGTGAGCACATGCAGACACCACACCTAGATTCCCACGTGGGTCACGTCCTGACCCACCTTTCCTAGAGCTGCAGCTGTCACAGGGCCTGTGTCTGCCTTTGCAGACCACCTCTAAGGTGGGTGGGTAGACACGACATTCCATCTACTCCTGTGTGTCCGTCACCTGACCTGCTCACAGAGATAGGCCTGCAGCTTCTGCCTGGTTCCGTCTTGTTTGGGGTGAAGCTCCTCTTTTCCAGCTCCATCTTCTCAGAAGCTCTGAAGCCGTCTTCCTCTTTTCTTCAAAGTGTCCAGAGCTGCCAAAAGGCAAGGTACGCACAGGCCAGTATTGTCCACTAGAACTCTGTACAGTGATAAAATGGCAGCCACTAGCTACATGTGGCTGTTCAGCAGTTGAAATGTGGCCTGACTGAGGGGTGAAATTTACATTTCATTTCCTATTATCTGATCTAAATTTAAGTGGCCACCATCCTGGCTGGCACAGGTGTGGGCCACGGCTCCTTCAGATCTACTCCAGGGCCTCGCCCCCTCCCTGGTCCACTACAGCTCCTCCCTCCTGCTTTGAGGATCCCTCCTCCATCCCTCTGGTCAGTGCTCATTCTGAGAGGTCTGTTCCTCTGCCCTGCTACCTCCCCTCACCCAGCCTCCGGGAGAAGAAAACACACACTTCACACAACAATGAAGGTTTGACGTTTTTTCCCACAGGGGTGTGGTCTTGGGGGGAGGCTGGGAGTGCCCATGAGAAAGAAGAGACTCAGCGAAATACCCAGAAACATCAAAACTGTCCAGATGTCCCCCTGCCACCCATCACTGCAAGTTCTGGTTTAGAGAAGGCAGTCCATCCCGCCTCCTTCTCCGCTGACTACAGATTTGAGAATCTAGAATTGCATGCTTCAGAATAGTGGTGTTCTTCCTTAAACGCACACTTCCTAGACTCCAGCTCCACGAGATGCCAATACAAAGAGCGAGGAGCTCAGGGATCAGTATTTCTTGAACATCCTTTGGGAACTGCTTTAATCAACACACTCACACTGCACTTGGAGTTTTAGAGTTGGACCCTCCACCAAATCCCTACAGACTGCTCTGCTCCTCGACTGCTTGTGTCCACTTTTTGCAGTTTTTCTCTTTACTCCTGCATTTACTTCCTCTAGTTTCCTGCTTCCTTCTTCACCAATTCTGCTCCAGATTAGCTTTTTGAAGTTAGAATATCGCATGTAGTAAAAGTTAATAAACTCTGCCTGAGGATCTGAGGCTTCCTTCCGTCTCTAGAGTGGCTGCACTGTAGGGACTCTGTGACATAAGCTTTAGTGACCTTTCTTTTTAGGAGTTTCACCCTTCTTACCTTGCTCTCTCAGTTCAGGCTTCATTTGCTTAGATGTATTTTGTGTGCCAGTGCCCACAGCGTATTTATTAATAGTTTGAAATTGTCACAAGTTCTCATTTGGCAGCGATTTTCATATTTGCTTCACCACCTCTGCTTTAGCATTACCAAATGTAAATGGCCTAGACTTTGCATTAAAAAGTAACTCCCCCTGTCCTTCCAGGACAGGCCTGGAAATCATTGGCACAGGGTAGCGTCTATCTATGGATACTTCTCCTAAGAGATTATAAGTTCCTGGCAGGCAGAACTGTGTCCCAGGAGACCCACTCCACACTATGGCCAGTATTATGTAAAGAATAAGAGAGCTCAATGGCTCACATCCATTGAAAAGAATTCAGTCAATAAAAACAGAGGATTATGCACATATCCCATATATGCAAGTCTTCTTTAACCAAGGAGGAGGACCGACAGAAAGTTACAATATGCGGAGACTGAAAAACAACTCTGAATTTTTTTTTTTAATAAATTTATTTATTTATTTTTGGCTGCGTTGGGTCTTCTTTGCTGCGTGAGGGCTTTCTCTAGTTGCGGCTAGTGGGGGATACTCTTCCTTGTGGTGCACGGACTTCTCATTGCGGTGGCTTCTCTTGTTGCAGAGCATGGGCTCTAGGCGCGGAGGCTCCAGTAGTTGTGGCTCGCGGGCTCGAGAGCACAGGCTCAGTAGTTGTGGTACACAGGTTTAGATGCTCCACAGCATGTGGGATCTTCCCAGACCAGGGCTTGAACCACGTATCCCCTGCATTGGCTGGAAGATTCTTAACCACTGCGCCACCAGGGAAGCCCCAACTCTGAATTTATATTGGGGCAACCGTTTCCCTCTTAAATGCCTTGCTCTGAAGATAAACTTGGTTCCTCCTCCTGCTGGAGCTGGAGGGTGGGTGGGCGGGGCATCGCAAGGTTATTGCAGCTGCGTCCCTGGCCGCCTTACATCACGTTCGCGGAATTCGCGTGCAGTGAAGCTTTCCAGCCTGCCACCCGCCGTGTCCTAATCCACCCCGTTGTCCCCGCGTCCCCGTCCATCCCCCGGCCACGGTCGTGCTGGGCAGAGACTCCTGATCCAACGTAATGCTTGAGTTTGAGGCGGTCTTCTCTGGAAGCCACGGGCTCTTTTCCGTTCCCCACATCCTTAAAAGATTAACGTTCCCCTTCGCAGAGGGCCCTACAGAGGGTCAGGACCCCCGCCTCGAGGCCCCCGACGCCCGCGGGCTCTGCGGTCTTCTGGGTATGGTAGTGGACGCCTCGCTCGCTTCCGCCGCAGAGTGCGGCCTGGACTACAACTCCCGACAGGTTGCACGCTGCGCCTCCGCGCCCCGCAGCTGCGAGAGGACGGCCCGGGCGCGGCCTTGACTGCAACTCCCGACAGGCTGCGCGGCCCGCTGCTGCGAGAGGCGCGGGAGGCGCGTCCGCCTCGTAGAGGAGGTTGTGGCGGCGGTCTCGGCTGGCGACATGGACAACGCGGGGAAGGAGCGAGAGGCGGTGCAACTGATGGCGGAGGCCGAGAAGCGAGTCAAGGCCTCCCACTCCTTTCTCCGAGGGCTCTTTGGGTGAGCGCCGGACCGCGCGTGCCCTGAGCGGGGGTCTCCGTCCCTGGCCGGCGGCCCCCCACTTTCCTTGGGGGCCCCCAGAACGCCCCAGGGGCCCTCAACCCTCACACGCCCTCCAGAGATTCCTCTAGGGCCCCTCGGCGCCCCCTGGAATCCCCAGAACGCCCCTGGGCCCCCCTCTACGTTCCAGGGACCTCCTAGGACCCCCGGAGTCCCCCACCTGCCCTCCAGGGATCCCCTGGAACCCACGGAGCCCTCCCCACGCACCCCCTGGAACCCCACGGCGCTCCAGGGGCCCCCATGCGCCCTCCAGGGATCCCCTATGACCCCCGGAGGCCCCCCACCACCGCGCGGGTGCGGTGTCCCACCGGCCGCGCGGGTGTGCGTGACCCTTGCCGCGGCGGCCACACCGGTTTGTTATTTCGCCACGAGTGAACCCACGCAGCTCGGGAGACCCGTGTGGGCGTGAGGCGCCGGGTCCCGGACGCCCAGCCCCAGCGCCTGGCCCGCGGTCTTTTGGGGGCGTCGGGCTGGCTGTGGGGCCGCGGCAGCCGCATTCCACCACCCAGTGCCCGTGAGCCTTGCGCCAAATACAGGTTTAATAAATATCCGTGGGAGGAATGAGTACGTTTTCTCAAACTGGTGTCTTTCCTTCACTGGAGATTGATGTGATACCCAGGGCCTCCTGTTGGATTAGGGATAACGCAACTCCTCTAAGTCTGCGTCATTTGGGAATCCCGTTCATTTCCTGTAATTCTTCAGTGCTCTCCTAGGGAAGGTCTTAAATTCGGATTTCCCAAGAAGCAGAGCCTGGATTGACAGTCCTTGGAAGAATTCTGGGCGGTTGAATATGTGAATGATTCAGCTGTTTAGGATGAGAGAGGCAGAAAGTTCGTGGTGGTTTACTCTTTTTCCTTTTGGAAGTGAAAGGTCCTCGGCCAACACCCAGAGCATGTTTTTATTCTGAGAAGGACCAGGGGTCCGTATTTAACTGTTGCATTATTAGACGCAGTTTTATTTCTGTACAAAATCGGTTTGGAATCTGCTAGTCTTGCCACCTTCGTTCTTTTGGTAATACTTTACCGTTGTTGATAATCTCCAGGAAATGCTCACATGCAGGTTTCACGCAGTGCACGTAGTGCAGGGTGCAAAGATGCAAAAAGGTAAGGGTTCCTGTCCTCAAAAGTCTCTCGGGGCATTTATCCCAGCTGGTTTCTAAATTTCTCATGTGATGTGTGGTCTGCATTGTAGCAGTGAATTATAAATTTGTTCCCCTTTAAAAGTTATGGCAAGACATAAGGAGCACTGCCTAATACTTGATGCTAACACCAAGCAGTAGCTCCTTTCTCTGGTTGTTCACAAAACAATTACAGTTTATTTATATAAAATTTAATGTCATAGCACCTCACGCTGGGAGGTGATCATAAAGGCACAGCGTTTCAAGTCCAGATGTGCTTCCCTGGAAGGGAATCTGTAATTGGCAGAGGAAAAAAGCCGGAGAGCACTTGATGCTCCTCAGAGGCGTGCTCCTTTCTGTGAAGAGGTGTTGCGTTATTGTCTTCGTGAAAGTAGGCCAGATCTTGAATCAGTAATCCTTAAGGGATTTAAAAAAGGTCTTTTGTCTTTTTTCTCCTTGGCTGTTGATCACCTGTTTCATTGGCAGGCTGTATAGGAAGACTTCATCCTCACCATTCACACTCAGTTTGCATGAAAGTCATTGCATCCTAGGTCTGACCTGGATCCAGCAGGTCAGTTTATTATCCTCGCTTTGGGACCTCGGGCAAGTTCCTTAGCCCCTCTTTGCCTTAGTTTCCTCGGCTATGAAATGAGGGTAAGAGAAGTATATCTCATAGTGAGTGAGGATTTTGTGAGTACATGCTTGTAAAACATTAGTCATTGAAGATGGGGATTATGAAATATTAATTAGTATCTTCATCAAAATTTTCAGGCCCAGTTATTTATGAAGGAAGCAGCCAGACAGATCAAGTGACTTTGCCAGGATTTCGGAGCCAGAGACCTTTTGGACTGTATCATTGGTCTTTTAATGAAATAAAGTATTTGAAAGAGCTTTGCACCATGTAAGGATTATTTATACTATGGAAGACTGTGTTTTTAGTAATACTTGGCTCCAGAAAAACTTGGGGAAGAGGGTACTCAGAGTTCTGTGAGGTTTAATAGCGTTACATAATTCTTTGAAGCCAAAAACCAGGCCTAGTTTCTCTCTCAGTGACCGTGGGAAGACAGATTCTGTATCAGTTTCAGTTGTTCGGAATCTGATGTTACATCTAGCATCACTTGCACCTGTCATCACCCTTCTAAGCTGGGATATATGTTGCTCCACCCTGCCCCCACTCCCTTAGCCTGAGAATTTTCCCATCTACTTGTTTTCCTTTATTTAAACCACAGTGTAATCTATCTTCATGTCAGGCTCCTTAATTAACAAAACATACCTGCATGAGTAACACCAGTATCACCCCGCCCATCTGTTTAAGAGCTGACAATGCTTTAAAGGGGGCAGGTGATGCTGTTTGGGGCTGTGGCAGCCATCACAAGGTGCTCAGTGTACTTTACTGCAGATGTTTCACACCACGGACTCATCCCAGCTGCAGGTTAAAACCTGTTAGAAGTTGGTCCTCTTCACTCAGTGTTGATCCACCACCCACGCTAGTTTTGTGGCAATGCTGTATTCTCACTACTGTTCTGTAGCTCTTCCTTTTTTGTTGTTTTCAGTAAAATTAGATGAAAATATGCATTGTGTATTCCCGAGAAAAAGTCAGTCATGCGTTCTTCTGTGTGTAAGGCACAAGTCTAGGCTTGTCTGCAAGAGGTCAGTGTTCCTTCCCCACGTCCCCCTGCAGGAAAGAAGCTGCTGAGGGATGCAGCCATCACAAGAAGCCACTGTCGTGGTAGTCTGTGTTTCTGTTTGACTGCCAGTTAAACAGTGATGTGTTTTTGTAGTTGTGGAATGAAATTAAAACTTATTCTTTTGCTGACTGAGCTTAGTATAGCAGAATTACCACCAAAAGAGTTGTGTTTTGCTTTCATTTGTTTCCAGAGATGAGCTACTGAACTTTGTAGTTAATTTCAAATTTTAATTTAGCATCTTAACTACTGGTATGATGGTTAGCTGACCTGGGTCTGACAGCAAGAAAGCTTTGCATTTCTCTTGTTACAGGAGACCACACTGGGTACACTGCCCAGTGCACATGGAGAGAGTGGCTTAAGACAGACTGTGGGAAGATGTTCTGGATGTTTACTGCTTCCTTCTCGTGTTCTTGAATGTTCCCCAGTCTCAAAGCTTATAAGGAACTGTAAATCTGGCACTAATGAAGTAAATTTAATGAAAGACCCTTTAGGGTTATCTTGAAATAAGTATAAGTTTATAATTTCTTAGCTAGTTGTGAAAATTGGGAATATTTCTTAAGCATTATAGGCCATTATCAGTATTCTTCACTTAGCTTTATTTTGTCAAAGATTGTGTTTAAATTTTGCCAAAATATGGTGGGGGCATGTGAAAGCATTTATAAAGTATTTGGGTCTGCCTCAGTTACAGTAGATATTCAAATGCAGATTAAACTTTTTTAAAAAGCATTAAGCTCAGATTTACTCAGAGACAGATAGTATAGTATAAGAAATATATATGTATATTTACTCTTTATTTCCTATGTAATAAGAAATAGAGGACTTCCCTGGTGGCACAGTGGTGAAGAGTCCGCCTGCCGTTGCAGGGGACACGGGTTCGAGCCCTGGTCCGGGAAGATCCCACATGCCGCGGAGCAACTAAGCCCATGTGCCACAACTACTGAGCCTGTGCTGTGCTCTAGGGCCCTCAAGCCACAACTACTGGGCCCGCACGCCACAGCTACTGAAGCCCACGCACCTAGAGCCCATGCTCTGCAACAAAAGAAACCACCACAATGAGAAGCCCACACACGCAACAAAGAGTAGCCCCCGCTCGCCGCAACTAGAGAAAGCCTGCGCACAGCAACAAAGACCCAACACAGCCCCAAAAAAAGAAAAAAATAGAATAACCTATATATTGAATAATTATATATTATATAAGGTATATTATGTATGAACCATAATAATATATACTATTATATGTAAGAAGACCAAATATAGATTCTGGTTTACTAGCTTGGTGACCCTGGCCAAGTAAATAATATTCGCAGCTTCTGTTTTTTCGGCTTTTGAAAGAATGGGCAGAGGGAAAGAATTTACTTGTCAGAGTTGTAAGGATTGAATGAGGTGTCAGAATGCTTATTAAGCTGCACAGAGCTATATTACTGCTACTTATAATCATTTGGTTTCCTAATTTGAGTGTCAGTGTCAAGTTACAGTTTGTATATCAAGTGATAAACTCTCACAAGATTGGCCTTTTTCTGTCTGCATTTTTGCAGTGTTCACCATATATTTTCTCATTCTTGTGAGCCCTGCGAGGTACCGAGTCCTTTACAAGAAGTAGGGAGGACTGTGGTGGCCTGTGGCTCTAGGATGTAAGGTTCTGGGGAGTCTGCCTTAGTTGGTGGCTTTGGCCCAGCACGTCCCACAGCACGTGGCTATGGCAGGCGCGCGTGGACTATGGTGAATGCGGATACAGATGTTGATTTGTGTTCTTGTACTCTTTTGTCTAGTTTCAAGAGCAAAGGTAACAAAGAGCAGGGGAGTTCATGTCACTTTCTTCTGTTTTCTTAAATATGTGTTTGTAGTAAATCCATATATGGTAGGAAAATGCAAGGAGTACAGAAGGGTTTCAGTTGAAAAGTAAAATTTTCCCTGAGTCCTCACTCTCCTAAATCTTACTCAGCAGAAGTAACCATTTAACTTTCTTTTTGATTCTTCTGATGGTTATTGCCATAAGTCTAAGTAATTTTAGAATACTTCTACTACCAGATTGATTAATTTTAGATAATATTTGTCGACCCTACCACATAGCTTATGTGGCAGTGCATTTTCTCCTTCACCTCTTGATTTTAGTTAATTCTCAATCTCCAAATATTATCTTTTATATGTAAGTAATATTTAAATTTATAATTCTACTTAAAATTTTTTTCAGATATTTCCCTATTTCTGTGAGTTATAGAGTGGCCGTGAGTATCATGTCCAAACTGGGATATTTTTGAGTTGCCAAGAAAACAGGTATAACCTAGGAGTGTCCCCACAACTAGGACGGAGGATCATCCTAGTTAAAGGTGACTCTGTAATCTGTTTTTATGCTTTCACTTTACATTCATTTGATTAGATGATAAAATGGGTAAAACTTCCGTACCTTAAGAATTTTCAGTTAGTGATGCTTCTGAGTGCACAGTAAGGAGACTTTGAAAATAGAATCTCAGAGTGTTAATCACGTCTCTGTTTGAATAGAGCTTATCATTAAGTAATGGTAATTTAATTAAAATCTAACAAAGTAATAGATCAGTTCTTTCTTGGGTTAAAATATGTTTTTCACTGTAAGGAAGTATCTTCCAATTCATTTTTTTTTTTTTAAGCATAGGACTGCAAGGGCAGCATTTATTGTGAGGCGCCATACAAGGAGTCCAGGACAGCCAATGCTCAGAAAGCCTGAACTCCTCCATACAGTTCAGCACAGCCTTTTTATTTATTTTTATTTTTGCTGTGTTGGGTCTTCGTTTCTGTGCGAGGGCTTTCTCTGGTTGTGGCAAGCGGGGGCCCCTCTTCATCGCGGTGCGCCGGCCTCTCACTATCACGGCCTCTCTTGTTGTGAGGCACAGGCTCCAGACGCGCAGGCTCAGTAGTTGTGGCTCACGGGCCCAGCTGCTGCGCGGCATGTGGGATCTTCCCAGACCAGGGCTCAAACCCGTGTCCCCTGCATTAGCAGGCAGATTCTCAACCGCTGTGCCACCAGGGAAGCCTCCCAGTTCGGTTTTAATGGGTGTTTTCATTAGGGATTGAATGAGGGCCTTTTCAGTAGCTGTCAGGTAAGCGTGACTTTTTTTCTTAGTTATTAGTATATTAACTAATGGATAGCCTCATATTGAACTCTGCTTGCATACCTTGAATAACCCCTCTGTATTACAATGTCTTATTTTTACTATGGGATTCTCTTTTTAAATATTTTACTTCAAATTCTTTTATTTAAAATTCTTCTGTGTATAGTCTTTCTCAGATTGAAGTACTGATGTCACAGCACTCGTGTCACATGTACTCTCATAAAAAGAATTTCTAAGTTTTTCTTTTTTCCCATGCTCTGGTCTTTGGATTTTTTAAATAGAATGCTCTTACAGTGAAATCACCTTGGGCTTTTTGGTGGGTATTTCTCTGGTAACTTTCTCTTTTTTCCCCTCTGGAATTTATAATGTTTAAACTTTCTATCACTGCTGAGGTCAGTTTTGGTAAATTGTATTTTACAAGGAAATTATTCATTTCATCCAAGTTTTAAAATGTATTTGCAGAGTTGTGCAAAGTAGTCTTTTATGACTTTTAAAATGTTATTGCAGCAGTTATTTCCCTCTTTTTACTTCTTACTTATGTGTTAGGGCTTGTCCCTGTTTTGTCTTGATTCTTTTTCTTTAAACAACTGATATTTTGACTTAAGAGTTTTACTAGTTTCCTGTTTTCTACCTTATTAATTTCTCTTTTGCCTTTATTACTTTCTTTTGTTTTTCTCCCTTGGCTTTTTTGGGGGGTGAGGGGTGGTATTTAATTCATTATTTCTATTTTATTTATATGGATCCAAATATTCATGGATGAATTTTCCTTTAAAACTGTATTACTGTTTTAATTGCATCCCATAGATACTGATAAATAGTGTTTTTATTTTAATTTGTTTCATCTTTGACCCAGGAATTGTTTGAGGGTTTTGTACCAGGTAGAAGGGCCTTTTTTGTATCTTATTAATTTCTAGTTTTATTTCATTATGATCAGAGAATGTACTGAGGTTTTCTTTGCCACCTAATGTGTGATTGGTGTTCATGAGTGGTCCATGTGCCCTTAAGAAGAAGTGGGTTTTCTCTTTTCAGAGTGTATGACTTGCTAGAGATCCCTGAGATCTGGTTACTGATTATGTTGTCTAGGTCTCTCATGTCCATATTTTTTGTCCACTTGACCTGTTTTGGACTAAAAGGTTATATTAATATCTCCTTTTATGAGTGTATTTCTGTCTTCTTGGATCTATTGTAATTTTTTTAATTCTTTTTTTTAATTGTAAAATACACATAACATTTACCATCTTAACCATTTTTAAGTGTAGAGTTCAGTAGTATTAAAGTACATTCATATTGTTGTGCAGCCATCACCACCATCCCATAACTCTTGTCATCTTGTAAAACTGAAACTCTATACCCATTAATAACTACCCATTCTCTGCTCCCCCAGCCCCTGGAAACCACCGTATACTTTCTTCATTATTTCAGCTATGCTGAGTACTTCATATAAGTGGAATCATACAGTATTTGTGTTTTTGTGATTGGCTTATTTCACCTAGCATAATATCCTCAAGATTCATCCATATTGTAGCATATTTCAGAATTTCTTTCCTTTATAAGGCTGAATAATCTATCGTATGTATTACCACGTTTTGCTAATCCATTCATTCATTAATGGACACTAGGGTTGCCTCCACATTTTAGCTATTGTGAATAATGCTGCTATGAACATGATTGTACAAATATCTCTTCAAGACCCTGCTTTTCATTCTCTTGGGTATATACCCAAAAATGAAATTGCTGGATTATATGGTAATTCTACTTTTAATTTTTTGAGGAACTGCTGTACTGTTTTTCCATAGTAGCTGTACCGTTTTACATTCCCACCAACAGTGCACACAGGTTCTAATTTCTGAACATGCTTGCCAGCATTTGTTATTTTCTGTTTTTTGTTTTTTTTTTAATAATGGCCATTCTACCAGGTGTGAGATGATATCTCATTGTGGCTTTGATTTGCATTTCCCTAATGATTAGTGATGTTGAGCATCTTTTCATATGCCTATTGGCCATTCATATATCTTCTTTGGAGAAATGTCTATTCAAGTCCTTTGCCCATTTTTGAATTGGTTTGTTTTTTTGTTATTGTTGAGTTTTAGGAGTTCTCTTTATATTCTGGATATTAATCCCTTATCCGGTATGTGATTTGCAGGTATTTTCTCCCATTCTGTATGGTGGCTTTTTACTCTGTGAATAGTGTCTGTGATGCATAAAATTTTTTTAATTTTCATGAAATGCAATTTGTCTATTTTTCTTTTCTACCTGTGCCTTTAGTGTCATATCCAAGATATCATTGACAAATGGAGTGTCATGAAGCTTTTGCTGTTTTCTTCTAATATTTTTTTTTTTGTTTTAAGTATCACATTTAGGTCCTTGATCCATTTTGAGTTAATTTTTGTATAAGGTGATAGGTAAGGGTCCAGCTTTATTCTTTCGCAAGTCAGTATCCGGTTTTCCCAGCAACGTTTGTTGTAAAGACTGTCTTTTCCCTGTTGAATATTTTGGCACCCTTGTCAAAAATCATTTGCCCATATATGCAAAGATTTATTTATGCGTTCTCTATTCTAGTCCGTTGGTCTATATGTCTTTTTTTATGCCTGTACCACGTTGTTTTGATTACTGTAGCTTTGTAGTAAGTTTTGAAATCAGGAAGTATGAGCCCTCCAGTTTTGTTCTTCCTTCTCAAGATTATTTTGGCATTTAGGATTCCTGTAGTTTCTGCTGTAGAGAGGTGGCTGCCAGGTTTTGGTACATAGATATTCACAATTAATATAATTTCATTTGAATTGTATCTTTAGCATTATGAAGTGAATTTCTTTACTTCATTTGATACTTTTGAGCCCAAATTCTACCTTGTCTGATGCCAGCAATTCCTGCTTTCTTGTTACTTGCGTTTGCCTGTTTTTGAGCTGTGTTAGGTAAGAGGATTATACCTGATGTCTGTTGCCATGTGGCCTGTGCTGCCTCGCCCCAGGGAGAGGGCACCTCCCCTCCCTGTTGGGTCCAGGCACAGTGGCCTGAGTCCAGGCAAGGTGGCCGGGACTGACTTTGAGGTAGGAAGTGAGAGCAGAAGCTGCAGGGGTCATCTGTGCTTCCGTCATGAGAGGAGTACACCCGATGGGGGCCACATTCCAGAACAGAGAGAAGACCCACAGAGGAAGAGCCAGCAGAGTCACAACCAGCACAAGGTAGAGTGAGAGAGAGAGAAGCTTTGGGAAGACTTGGGGATATTTCTTGTTGCAACAAATCTAACAAACGCAGGTTGACATATTTGGCAAACTCCCGACCAGCTCTTTATCTTGAGGCTTCAGAATAGCTTTATTTTAGTTGTGTCTGTCATATTGAGCACAGAGTTGGGCTTTGTTTGTTTAGATTTGTGAGCAAATCTAAAAATCTTCAGCACATTTACATTATTGGTATGACTGGCATATGGTTGATTTTTAATTCTGTCATTTTGTTATATTTGTTATGTACAGCTGACCCTTGAACAACATGGGTTGGAACTGCGTGGGTCCACTTACACGCAGGGTTTTTTCAGTAGTAGGTACTGCAGTGCTGCCCGATCTGTGGAATGCGAGGGTGCGGGTGGGGGACTGCGTGTTTGGAGGGCTGGCTGCACCAGGGTCAGCGCACCAACCCCCCGCACTGTTCAAGGGTCAACCGTATTGTGTTTTATTTGCAGTTTTTCTTCATGTGATCTCTTTTCTTTGCTTTTTATTTAGGAAATTTCGTAATTTTATTTTACTGGCTACCTTTATGCCATGAATCTTTTTTAATACCCTTCGTTCGGTTTTCTTACTGAGGCATCTAGTATTTTGTCTGCTTTGGAAAAAATCCATTACCTACCTATCTATGTGCCACTCAAAGAGGGTGTTCTACTTACCCCTTTATCCAGGGTGTGTGTGTATCATAGAGGTTCAGTTATTCTTCCTCCGCTTACAGTGGGGTTATGTCCTGATAAACCCCTCGTAAGTTGAAAATGTATTTAATACACCTAACCTACTGAACATGATAGTTTAGCCTGGCCTTCCTTAAACATGCTCAGAACACTTCCATCAGCCTACAGTTGGGCAAAACAATCTAGCACAAAACCTATTTTGTAATAGTGTTGAATGTCTCTTGCTATTCATTGAATAGGTACTGCAAGTGAAAAGCAGAGTGGGCATCTGGGTCCAGAATGGTTGTGAGTGTGTCGGTGATGACGTGGCTGACTGCGAGTGCAGCTGGTGTCCCTGCCAGACCCATCACAAGAGAGGGTCTACTGCATATCCCTAACTTGGGGAAGGATCAAAATTGGAAGCCTGGTTTCTCCTGAACGCTCCGCCTTCTATCAGTACGTTAGTGCAGCTTCTTTGATGACTAGGGTCATGGGGGTGGGTTGGGGCTTGCTGCCACTCCAGTTCTGCCTCCTCCCGTTTCCTAAGACACTGAGTTTATTTCCACCTCCGCTTTCTTTCCCTTCACTGCCAAGCCTCCTCTCCCCCTCCCTCCCGCAGAAGCACGTCTTCTGGAGTCTGCTGCCTCTAGCCAGGCCACCCTTCCAGCCCCCCAGGTGCTCCAGGTCTCATACCTGCCTCCTTGACCCCACTCTGAGGCCCCTCCTTGCTGGGGTCTTGTCTGTGAGCTGCTGTTGCTGGGACCCTGCCGCCCCCCTTCTTGTGTCCAGGAGTCCCCTCCTGATTTCTAGCAGCGGCTGTGTCCCTGGCTCTGCTAGTTCAGGGTCTTTATTTAAATGGAGTCTTGTTGAATTCTGTCTACTAGTTTTGCTGTGAGTGTATTGCGGGTGGTTGTATCTGCTCCTTGTTGATCTGTGTGGTTCCGGAGGATGTGAGGACGCACTTGTATTTAGGCAGCCATCGTTGTCCTATGGGAATCGCAAGTCTGAAAGATTAAATTCAGTTTAAAAATTGAATTTTTATAAAGATTGAAATTAAGTATAAAATCTCTTGGGGGGCTTCCCTGGTGGCGCAGTGGTTGAGAGTCCGCCTGCTGATGCGGAGGACGCGGGTTCGTGCCCCGGTCCGGGAGGATCCCACATGCGGAGCGGCTGGGCCCGTGGGCCGTGGCCGCTGAGCCTGCGCGTCCGGAGTCTGTGCTCCACAAAGGGAGAGGCCACAACAGTGAGAGGCCCGCATAATGCAAAAAAAAAAAAAAAAAAAACTTCTCTTGGCAAGTCATGTTGTGTGTGTCATTTCTGAGTTTATCCAGTAATTCCTATTTTTGGCTTCCTTGTAATATTTAAGAATCTTGGTTTGTTTTACTAAAAGGTCCAATCTATACATATCTCTCCTCTTCAAGAGAGGTGACTGCCCATATCAAGTCAAGGCATTGGGACTATTACAAATAAAGTCCAAGTAGCTTTCTTTGCTGCACCTGTTCTTGTAACTTTATTTCAGCAAGTTATGCTTAAATGCAGATACTTTTGTCAGACAGTCTTTAAATGTCTCAGATTGTTTCCTGTGTCTGAGAATCTGTGATTATTTTTTCTTACATAAATGGAAATAAAGTGAGATGTTCTCAGAAGATGGAATCCCAGGGTCCAGGGCAAAGCACTGAGGCCACCTGTCAAGTATGAGGCCCCTGCTTGTCTCCTGCCAGCTGCTCTGGGGGCAGTGCTCTGGGGCTTGGAGCTGTGTCTGCTCTTGGGGGGCGGGGAGGGAGGGGAGCGGATAGATGCCTACGTTTGTTGGTAGGCAGTCTGACTCCAAAGACTGCGTGCTTGCACTACTCCTCCTGTTACTGATTTGTGAAAAAGCAGAGGACTTCAGTCAAGCAGTTACAGGCATTTGGTATAAGAATTCAGATGAGCACTAAGAAAAGTATCTCCCTGGGGCCTCTGCATTCCACCTGCTGCAGGCGCTCTGCTTTGTCATCACGTGGAGGAAGCTGGACTGTTTACAGACATATTAAACCCAGAACTAAAATAACCCTGAAAGGGTTAAGTTTATCTAGGAAAACTCCCAACTTTTAGAATCTGTGGAGATTACAGATATAAAGTATCAGACGAAAGTAAATTGCTTGTTGGAGGGTAAAAAGAATAAATAGTTGTATATGGCTGTGATGTTGTGATAGATGAAATATATAGATTTGTTCTCCACCCTGGGTTCCTGGCATGGAGCTGGTAAAGGCTTGTAAGACCCTGAGTGGTGAGGGGCTTATTATTATTCATAATAAGCCCCTTTCAACCCTACCTGGGTTATGCTAATGAGGTGACTCAAGGTGGGTCCTGATGGCTTCAGGACGGGGGCTGATTGTCAGAGGAAGCAGCCAGTGATAAGAGGGCTGGAACTTTCAGTTCCACCCCGGAGGGGATTCAGTCAGTCACCAGGGTAGTCAGTCCCTCTGCCATGAGCCTTGTAAAAACCCTACACGAGGGGGCTCAAAGAGCTTCCGGGTTGGAGACACATGGAGGTGCTGCTCCCAGGGAGAGGATGCTCCTGGGGGGAGTGGGGCTCCCCGGGAGAGGGGGGCTCCCGGAGAGAGGGGGGCTCCGGGTGCCCTTCTGACACGCCTGCCCTGTGCCTCTCTCCCGTTTTGCTGTTTCTCAGCTGATAAGAAATCAGTGATAGGAATGTGTTTCTCTGAGTTCTGTGAATCCTTCCAGCAAATTATCGAACTTGAGGAGGAGGTTGTGGGAACCCCTGATTTGTAGCCGGTTGGTCAGAAGAACGGGGGACCCAGCACTTGCAACGGGCATCTGAAGTGCGGGTGCTCAACCCGCACTTCAGGACATCCCGCTGGTGGCCACAGGGAATTGGAGAGTTGCTTAGCATAGAAAACCCACATTTGGTGTCAGAAGTGTTGTGAATAGAGAAACTGTTTCCTTTAATGATAGAGGTATTTTAAACAGACTTTGAATTTTTCACTTCTTTTCGGGATGCTTTCTGTATTTGCTTGTTTTGAGGGACACGTGGGAGAACTTGCAAATCTGTGATGTGGGCTGTTTCTTCCATGCAGACGCTGGGTCTTCAGCCTCGTGCCTGAGGCCTGTGAGCCAGGCCCTGTGCTGGACCCTGTCCCGGCATCGGCCTGATGGCTGGAGTGGTGTCACTGGTGAATGAGGAGGAGGAGCCCCTCCCAGCCCTGGGAAACTCAAAGTGATCCCTGTGTTCAGTCTTCCACACGGTTTGACAGCCCTTCAGTGTGTTCTGATGAGGAAGCTGAATTTTGTCTCTAGTCCTGCTTTGGCATCATCACAGCTCTGTGATTGTCATGCGGTAGGACACTTCTGCTCCAGATCTCCTGGGTTAAGAGCAGCGTTCTTTCCGCCTCAGCAGTTGCCCCACTTCTCTGGGGCATATCTCTTGGTGTGTGTTGTTGGTCCCCATGGCTCTTGATTTGGTGTCTCTGGCCCCCACGTGCGCACGTGCTCAGTTGCAGTTTCCCGCTGCTCCCACATAGCTCTCACTCACCATGAGGAAAATGCAAGACTTCGGATGAGTGGAGGATTAATAGGCTGGTCTGCGTGTAGATGTCATCGGAGCTCTTTGGAATAATGGGCTGTGATTTTTCCCAGGCTGATTTTTTTTCCTCCTAAACATTAAAATGAGAACAGGTGGGGGCTGGGGAAGGTAGTTAAGAGAGGCAGGGGCTTGCAGGCAGGCTCGGGCCCAGCTCTGCTGCTCCTGGGGGCTGGAGGAGGCGTGTGACTCTCACCCCATCTCCTTGGAACCTGGGGTGGGGATGTTAGACACTCTCAGACTTCTCCAGCACTGAAGTTAAATACTCTTCTTGGCATTCTCACCTCCACCTGGGTAAGGACTTTGTTTTCTTAGTGATTTCTGGCAGGTCAGTGCCATGTACTGTACTATATCACTTTATAATGTAGACTCCCTCAGTGAAACTGGTTTCTGTTTTTGAGGACCTTCTACCTCACTTATAGGGGCTCTGGGTAATGATCAGTTGAATTATTTGAATGTGAATTCTGAATATTTGTCCTTAAAACTTATAAAAATCAGCGTTCATGAGTGTAGAACACAGTAGGCATTTGGAGTGACTTAAAAGTATATTTTTTCATGAATTCTTTAAGTTATGTCTGTTTATGACACATGAGTTCTCTGGTGCTTTTAACATGAGAAATTTTCTGGCGATTCTGTTTTAAGAGAGGTGAGGCAGGGTCCATTCATTATTTTTATAAACATCGCTGAACCTGTTATCAGGTGTCAGCTCCACCACTGACCTTGGCTGGATGACCTTGGGCAAGCCATTGACCTCCAGGTACAGTTTTCTCTTCTGGAACATGGAGATCTTTTGTGGTCGTTGTAATAATGAAGATGACGTAAGGCGTGTGGAAATATGCAGCATAAAACCTAGCATAATGTAGGTGGTCTATTATTCCTAGCTGAACCCACTTCTGAAAATAATAGGATAAATTACATTTTAATTAAGCTAGTTTTACTTGGAAACCTTTAATAAGAACAATTGCACTGGACTTCCCTGGTGACATAGTGGTTAAGAATCCTCCTGCCAGTGCAGGGGACACGGGTTCGAGCCCTTTTCCGGGAAGATCCCACGTGCTGCGGAGCAACTAAGCCCATGAGCCACAACTACTGAGCCTGTGCTCTAGAGCCCGTGAGCCACAACTACTGATCCCACGTGCCACAACTACTGCAGCCCACACGCCTAGAGCCCGTGCTCTGCAACAAGAGAAGCCACCGCAATGAGAAGCCCGCGCACCACAACGAAGAGTAGCCCCTGCTCGCCACAACTAGAGAAAGCCTGCGAGTAGCAATGAAGACCCAACGCAGCCAAAAATAAATTAAAAAAAAAAAAAAGAATGATTGCACTATAATTACAGTTCAAGATTCCTGGTACATGTTAGAAAAATAAGACACAGAGAGTGGCAAGCCTTTGTTAGCTCCAAGGAGCTGTGGCCAAGATTGAAAGCTTTCTCAAGTTGGGAGTTTTCCATTGGGATAATTAGCTTTTTTTTTTTTTTTTTTTTTTTAACGTAGCTCTGAAGTAGAGAAAAAGGAACATGAAGGTGTGAATGAGAGAAGGCCTTGCCTGTTCTGACACTTCATTTTTGGTGTGGTTTGTTGCCATCCTATCATTGGCTGTGTGACTTAGCTTCCAAAGGGGTTTTTCTTAGAGGGGAGAGGAGCAGCTTTATTGAGATATAATTCACATACCGTATACAATTCACCTGTTCAGAGTGTCCAGTTGAGTAGTTTTAAGCATATTCACCAAGCTTTGCGACTGTCACAGCAAGCAGTTTTAGAACATTTTCATCACCCCAGAAAGAAACTCTGTACCCTCCCCCCTCATTTTTCTCTAGCATTTCCAGCTCTAGGCAGCCACCAATCTGCTTCCTGTCTTTGTAGACTGGCCTGTTGTAGACCTTTCACGTGAATGGTGTGCTCCTCTGGGACTGGCTCTTCACATTATGTTTTCTGAAGGCTCGTCTACGTTGTAGTACGATCGGTACTTCATTCCTTTTTATTGTCTGATCTCCATTGTGTGTGTACCTCCTTTATCATTTGATGGACGTTTGGGTTGTTTCCATTTTTGTCTATCATGAATAATGCTGCTGTGAACATTTGTGTACAAGTTTTTCTGTGGACTAATGTTTTCATTTCTCTTGGGTATGTACCTAGGAGTAGAATTTCTAGGTCATATAGTAACTATGTTTAACCTTTTGAGCAGCTGCCAAACTGTTATCCAAAGTGGCTTTTTATACAATTTGCCACTTGTACCGGCAGTATATGAGGGTTCCAGTTTCCGTACATCCTCCCTAACATTTGTTAGATCTGTCTTTTGATTCTAGCCAGCCTAGTGGGAGTGAAGTGAGGTCTCGTTTGTGATTTGATTTGCATTTCTCTGATGGCTAATGATGTTGAGTATCATTCATTCATTCATTCATTCATTCATATTTTTGGCTGCGTTGAGTCTTCGTTGCCATGTGGTGGCTTTCTCTAGTTGCGGCGAGCGGGGGCTACTCTTTGTTGTGGTGCACAGGCTTCTCATTGCGGTGGCTTCTCTTGTTGCGGAGCATGGGCTCTAGAGCGCAGGCTCAGTAGTTGTGGCACACGGGCTTAGTTGTTCTGCAGCATGTGGGATCTTCCTGGACCAGGGCTCGAGCCTGTTGTCCCCTGCATCGGCAGGCGGACTCTTAACCACTGGGCCACCAGGGAAGCCCTGGGTTTTGTTTTTACTTTTAAGTCTGAATAGACATAGTGCTGAACTCTTGGATGTTAAAAGTGTCAAGATGTCTTTATCCTAATTTCCTTTGAAAAATATACTTCTCATTTCTCAGAATGAGTAAAACTTCAGTTTTCATGCATGGAAAAGACTCTGGTTGAGGGTGTAAGCCCTGGGTCCTGCCACATCTGTATTTGAGTCTCAGTTCTGTGGCATCCTTGCTGTGTGGCTACTTTCTTATGCTTCAGTTTCCTCATCTGGACAACAGGGATAATTAGAGTAACTCCTTTGAACAGCTGTTAAGGTTCTCTAATGCTGGTCTGGCGTATAGTAAGTGCTCATTAAATGTTTATTGTTTGAGGGAGGAGGGGAGGATTAGGGATGTGGATGGTTGTTATAGTAAAACTTAACCTCATTTTTTAATTTTTCTCAGAGGAAACACAAGAATAGAAGAAGCTTGTGAAATGTATACCAGAGCTGCAAATATGTTCAAGATGGCTAAGAATTGGAGTGGTATGTATAAAGTTTTTGTTTGTTTGCTTTTTAGGCAAATAACTTTAAAATCACTTTGAAGGAGGAAATGACTGTCTGCCTTCCCCTTAGAAAAACTGCTGGCTGCGGACTGGGAGGGGGGGGGGCCTTGATCCAAGGGAACAAAGCTTGAAATCCTGGCTGAAGTTTAAGCATAGAGGCCATGTCTGTTTTAGTGTCTGTAAACCATTTCATACAGTGGGCATGTGGTGATTAAAAAGACTTAAAGTTTCTTGGATTTAAGAATAGTAATCTTTGCTTCTTATTAATGTGCTTAAATAAATTCAGTACCACAAGGAATGAAAGTTGTAGTAAAACTTACTGAAAACACGTAGGATAAACAGGAGAGTCTGCTTTTGTTTACCTAAACCTTGGTGGAGAATTTCTAACCATTCCTTACTCTGATAACTGGTTGTAATCCACTGAGAAATGCAGCAGTGGGAGGTGTTATTTCTATAAACCCTGACAGACTCGTCAGTTTCTAACATAATGCTTTCTACTGGGGGAAATTACACAAAATAAAATCAGAATTCTTTTCGTTGTTCTGAGAGCGGATGGCTTTTTCTCACACTGATTTGAGAAACAAATTTATCCTCTACCCCTGGAGAAAGAAGTTCTGTGCTGGGGTTTTTCTGTAGTGCAGGTGGAGACAGCCTTTGACAGGGCAGGACGTGGGTCTCCAGCCCCCTCGCACCTGCGGATGACCTGAGATGGGGTCTTGCCCTCTCTAGGTGTGTTTCCCCGTGTGGTCTCCCAACTTGATCGAGATGTCAGTGACACACTGCATCATGTAAGCGTGAGGTGTGCGGTGTGATGATTTTCCCCCTTGCTTCTAAGGCTGACACTTTAAAATCATTTCAGTGAAGAAAATGCTGTTGAACTAGATGACCCTAAAAGGTCTTTTCTGGCTGTAAAATTCTTTTTATAGGTTTAGTTGTAGGTTAAAAAGGTATGTTCTGTTTCCGAAGTGCATTTATACCTGAATTATAATGTATTTTAAAATGCAGGAGAAAAGAGTATTAGCATTCACATCTTTTGTTTGGTTCAGGTCCTGTAATCATACGTAAAAAGTGATCTTATCTAAAAAGACCCTTTATTTATTTTATCTGGTGACCAGATGTTCTAAACTTTGGAAATTCCTTTCAGAGGGGCATTACTGGTTATGTAACCGAGGGGGATGTGTGTGCACTCCCCACCCCGACCCCAGTGATCTCTTGCTTGGACTGTTACCTCCCTGCTTCTTTACTTTCCTAGTGTGTTTTAATGAAGAAAACAGAGTAATCCCGTTAAATCTTAAGTCAGGTCATGTTATTTCAAATCAGAACTACAGTCCTTCATGGTGCCCTTCAGGATCTACTCGATCTCCCATCCCCTCCCGACTCTGGACACTTCTCCTGCCCACCCACTCCTTCCCCGGCTCTTTCCTCTGAGCCTCTGCCTGTACTGTGCCGTCCCTCTGGCACTCTCTTCCGTACAGCAGGGCGTGGCCAGTCCCTGTTTTTTCCAGGTCCTTCTACAAATGTCATCGTTGCCTTAGTGAGGTCTTTCCTGGCCGTCGCTTTTAAAGATAGCAGTCCTCTCTTCTGGGAAGCCCCATTCCCTTTTCTCCGATGCCCTTACCACCATCTAGCAAAAATAAATGAAATACATTTGTTCATTTGTATTGTCTGTGCTTTTATTATGTGCTGTCCCTCACTAGAACATAAACCTTAGAAAGCCAAGGTGTTTCTGGGCTTTATCTCTGCTCTGCCTACAGGCCCTGGACCAATATGTGCAACACGATAGATACTCAGCATATTTGTGTAGTGAATTAATAAGTATTAGGTTCTTTGAATTTGGGATTAACAGATACACACCACTATACATAAAATAGATAAACAACAAGGACCTATTGTATAGCACAGGAAACTATACTCAATCTTTTGTAATAACCTATAATGGAAAAGAATCTGAAAATGAATAGATACATATATAACTGAAACACTTTGCTGTACACCTGTAACTAACACAGCATTGTAAATCAACTCAGGTCCTGTAATCGTACAATTTAAAAAATGGTTAAAAAATGAAATAAGAAACTGAAAAAAAATCAGGTTCTTTGAAATTACCTCCATGTCCTAGTGGTTGGTGATCATGACACCACTGCATTTGTTTATAGTTTTAGAAGTTCTTTTATAAAGTAATTCATCTGCTACTCCAATTTTGAGAGGTCATCCTGGCAGGTATTAGATGTTTACAGTTGAGGAAATTGGGCCTGAGAAAGTGTGTAACTTTGTCTTTAAAGGAGCATGTATTAAACCACTTCCAAGTTTGGAGAGATGGAGCTGGCATTTATTAGCGGTGGTTGGAGTGTGCTCAGACTGAAAAAGTGAGCCAGCACCTAGTTTTGGAAGGTGGGAGTGTGAAATTGTAAAATCAAAGCTCTTAATATTGTCTGGGGAGGACTTCCCTGGTGGCGCAGTGGTTAAGAATCCTCCTGCCAGTGCAGGGGACACGGATTCGAGCCCTGGTCCAGGAAGATCCCACATGCCACGGAGCAACTAAGCCCATGCGCCACAACTCCTGAGCCTGCGTGCCACAACTACTGAAGCTTACATGCCTAGAGCCCGTGCTCCACAACAAAGAGAAGCCACCACAATGAGAAGCCCACACACCACAACGAAGAGTAGCCGCTGCTCACCGCAACTAGAGAGAAGCCCGCACGCAGCAACAAAGACCCAACGCAGCCAAAAAAATCAATCAATAAATTTATTAAAAGAAAAAGGATCATCCGGGGAAGTGGAGCCAACACGGCAGAGCCTGGATGCTGTGCTGTTACCCTCGGCCAGGGAAGGATGGACCACGATTGGTTCTGGGACGGCCAGCACAAATAAACTGTCAAAAACTAAATTATTGTTGGGAGAGGGAGGACTCAGTTGTAAAAGAAATGATGACATTTAAACACAGCAAAGCAGAGGTGTTCTCTAAGGACATTTACGTGTGATAATGACAGTGGCCAACATGTGTGCAAGTGCCTGGGGCCAGGCTGTTCTGAGCGTTTTGCCTAGAAGGTCCAAGTGATGGCTACACGCTTCTGAGGCCGAGCCCATCAGAGCCACTCTTTGGCCGCTACGTTCCTGAACTGCCACCAGGAAGTTCACAGCTGCCCGTAGGACCTGAGTGCCTACCCACCACCCTGGCAGTGGCTTGGCCCCTCCTCTGGGCCTCTGGGTTCACGGTCCACCAAGGTAGGGGTCAAGGCCTGGCGGGTAGACTTCTGCAGTCCCAGCTCCAGCCGCAGGCCAGTGTCTGCTTGGACTGGCAGGGCCCAGGCCATGCTGGTGGGTAAATACTTTCAGAAGTGCCTGGGCGCTCTTTTGTCTTGCACAGAGCAAGACTTGAATCTGGGCAGGCTGGCTCAGGGCTTTGTGCTGCCTCTTCTCCTCTGGGAGTGTGGTTGGGACCCGGAGAGCCACTGAAGCTTCAGTGGAATTGACTGTTCTGTTTCTGAAAAGAAGTTTAAAGTAAATGTTTAATACCATCAGGGTTCTTAGGCGTCTGTCACTATTTTTTATACTTTTCTGAATGTCTTTGAAACGTTTATGACTGAAATTTTTTTTTAAGTACCAGGAGGTTTTGTGATACTCTTGGTCGTGCCTTTCCTAATGGGGCGAGCTCTTCCTCCATCCCTGCTGGTCCTGACTTCCGACTCCAGACCCTCATCAGCCGTCCCCAGTCCTGGTTCTCCCCTGTGCTTGAGGACCTCGTGGGGAAGTGGGTTCATCCTCGTCCCGGTCCCATGCTGACCTTCACAGCCTCCTGAGCGGGCCTGACCTCTTCCGTCCCAGCCCGGTCCTTCCTCCTTCGTTCCTCCATTTCAGCCCCACCAGAAGCCACATTTCCTGATAAAGAACCTTTTCTGGAAAAGCTGAGTGCATGAACCTCTCACGCTGTGCCCCCGGACAGCACCCGTGTGACTGCGGGGAAGTGTGCCAGTTCCACACCAAGTGGGACATGCACAGTTCAACCCCATGGGTCTCTGTCAGACTTTGTCATAAACTTAGGAAAGAGCTTTGACTTTAGGAATTGTGGGCCTCATCTTCACTCCTTGAGAGCCTGTTGTGGGAGCCTTTGTTGCTGTTTCTCCGGTGATGCCAGCTGAGCCAGTGGACACAGAGAGATGGGCGGTGCGCATCCTCGCCTGCGGGCTCTCCTGGCCTCACGCCTCCGTGGAGATGCCCTGTTGGTGCGGGGCCTGTGCCAGGGATAGAGCTGAACACCCACCGCCGGGCAGTCAGTGTGGAAGGAGGCCTGGGGCTGAGAGGAGCCCTTGTTGTTGTCCCCCTGGATCCTGGGCGTCTTCATGGCCACCCAAGGTGCACTGGGTCACAGGCATGTGTGCTGCTGTCAGGGATGGGGCCTTCCCGAGGCGGGCGTGGGCCGGGCTCCTGGAGCAGGGCCGCTCTGCAGGATGCTTGCTCCTCTGTGCTGAGTCATTTGTCTTCTTCAGCTGCAGGAAATGCGTTTTGTCAGGCAGCCAAGCTTCATATGCAGCTGCAGAGCAAACACGACTCCGCCACCAGCTTTGTGGATGCTGGGAACGCCTACAAGAAGGCAGACCCCCAAGGTGAGCTGCGCTCTGTCCCATGCCCCCCGGACCTCCCGCAGGTTGTGCTGCTAGAGCGAGATGCTCGCGCTTCAGGACGGTGGAGATTTGGGGATTTTTAACTGCAATCAGCTGAAGCTTTTATGAGGAGAAAATCTATTAAATTTATCCACCTTAGTGCTCAACACCATTTTCTTGAACTCCATTGTGGAGTTGCATTATGGACAGTGTTTTTGGAAATTAGCGTTAATTTTATCGAAGACTTACCTTCATTGTGTGAGTGTGTACATCGCTCACTAAAGGAAATGAGTGTTCCCTCGCTCCCGAATAGTGTGTGTGGAGATCCAGTTAATGGGAGGTCGTAAAATCCTATAGTTGAAAACAGCTTATTCACACAGCATTCATGTGACTTCTTTAAACAGTGTTTTTCAAACACGTTAGATTTTGAGGAAAGAATGATCTTGGGTATTTGAAGAGGTGAAGTTTTGCAGACGTTCTTTTTGAGTTAGAGGAGTGCACACTTAGCAATTGAAGGCCTCATCTCCTCCCTCCACACGTGCACTGGTGGCTGTGGAACCTCCCTCCTTGTTTCAGCAGCCCGTTTTAACACAGAAATCCCAGCTCTTGTGAATATATCACACTGAAATAAGCTATTTCAAGGGCTGTGGTATAAGGATTAGCCACAGTTTATTTTCCAAAGGGGAGAAACTGGGCACAGCCTAAGTGCACAGTAGAATCACCTCACATCAGTATTTCAGAGTGTGTTGCAGGCACTGAACCCCTGGCTTCAGGGCGTCTCACTGACCTGGGAAATGTTCTCACGGCAGCTGAGGAACCATGGAGAGCTGAAATCTGAAATTCACAATACGTCAGTGCTCATAGAAATGCCTCCAGAAAACACAGGGAGGAAAAGTGCATCAAATTCCTAGCCGGGGGTTTGAGCGGGTTGTGGGTAGCTTTTCTATTTTTCTGTATTTTTAACGGCATAACAATCCACATTTCTTATGCAGCTTAGGGGGAAATTGCTTTTATTTTCACTAATCTACTTATCTTTCTGATCCTTCGGTCAGGCCTTTTGCTCTGCTGCCTCTTGAGAGCAAAAGCAGTAAACTTGGAGCCGCCAACCGCTTGCCAGCGTTGTAAACGCCACCATGTGGTGGGGAGCTGTCGGCTCACTGTTTCAGAAAATGAGTGTCATTAGCACTCTCGTTTATTAGACTTTTTCTTCCTATTGGTATTTGTTAGTACACCGAAAGTTAGCATCTTTTAACACTGTACAAAAAGTACTGTCTTTCAAAACTAATACATACACGTGATACCAGCGAGGAGTGCGCTGCACGTAAGGTTTTAGTGGATAGATTGACAGGTGTTGATGACACTTCCGTGGACAGGTTCCGCGAGGGGCTGGACGTGTGTTTGCTTTTTGCCAACCACCCTGCCCCCGCCCCGCCCCGCCCCAGCAGGGCCCCTTAGCCATGTAGAAGCAGCCAGGAAGACAGGCTCAGCGAACCCTCTGACTGAATGGATTTTTCATTGTCTTTCTTGAATGCCTTCGCTTCAGAGGCTATCAACTGCTTAAATGCAGCCATCGACATTTACACAGACATGGTAAGACATGCCTCGCTTGAGCGGCCGTGGGGTGGAACCCTCGAGATAGCTCACAGTTAACCGGGATGTGACTGCTTTGTTTCCTCCCCAGGGAAGGTTCACGATCGCGGCCAAGCACCACATCACCATCGCGGAGATCTACGAGACGGAGCTGGTGGACATCGAGAAGGTGTGTGGACGGGGGAGGCGGCGGGCAGGGACCCCAGGCGCCCCTGCAGTGGGCTCGTGAGGGCAGAGGGATGCACGCATAGACAGGGTCACGTGGAGACCTCGGGCTGGGGCGGGAGGGAGAGCCCTGCCAGCTCCCCAGGCTGCCTCCCTCCAACTGGGGACGGCGTTGATGTAAAACCGAGCGCCTTGGGAAGCAGGCGCAAGTCAGGGAGGAACGGCTTGCACTGTCTGGGGCGGACGCTGAGCTCTCAGAGGTCACCCTTCACCCCGTGCCTGCTGCTCGCGCTGGACCATTGTCACTCTTGTCTCTCTTCCTCTCCTGTGTCACCTCTTCCCTCGGCCTCTGGAGCACGGCCCCCGCTTGGTTCTCTGCCCCCTACCCTTAGCTGGTTCCTCCTCTCTCCCCTTGGGGCTGGACCCTCGTCCGCTCTCACTGTGCTCGCTCCCATGCTCCTGTCTGTGCTCACGCAGCTACGCAGCTTGAAGTGTCCCGTGTATGCTGGCAACTCACCATCCTCGTTCGCAGGAGGTCAGATTGTTTCTCCGCTGCTTCCAACCTTGCAGGTGGCCTCCTGCGCCCCACGGATCGGCCCCTCACCCAGCGCCTTTCAGGCTCCCCTCTTCCTCATGCCCCCTTGCTCTCCTGCTCCCCTGCAGCAGCCACCCTGACCTCTGCTGACCCTCGCACAGGTGTGCTCTGCCTCAGGGTCTTTGTGCTGCTTGTCCCTTTGCCCTGAGCTCTTCTCCCACGCGTCAGTTGTCCTTCAGAGCTTTGCTCATTTGTAACTGATGAGAAGTATCACAGCCACCTAGTTAAAACTGGGACCTCAGCCCTCGCGGGGACACCCCAGACGCCTCCCCCACCTCAGTGGCCCCCTACAGGCGCTCTGGTGGCCTGCTCACCGTCCCTGTGTTGCTGTCTCCCTCCACTGGAGTGGGTGCCCCACATCAGCCCGAACCTTCCTGTGGTATACTGGTGTGTCCGAGAGCCCAGGCTCTGATGAGTGAGCAGAGGATGCCCTCACTGTCACACTGCACCCGCCAGAGCAGACGGAGTCTCGGGCGGGGAGGCCCTCTCGGTACTGCAGTCAGACAGGCCTTGTTAACGTCGCCCTTTGACTTCATGCTGACGCCCCTTGTGGTCACGCAGCTCAGAACTCTCTGGCTCGTTTCATGGACTTGGCTTTGAGCCGTTTTTGTCATACTGTGCCATGCTCTTCTGAGGCTGCCCTTAGACCTTGACTACATCAGGGCCGTATGCCCCGTCTCTGTGGGGAGCTTTTCTGCAGACCCAGGAGGAGGTGATGAGCCCCAGACCTGAGCCCTCCTTTGCCCCCGGACGCAGAGTCGGTGGCAGAGCAGGAGGAGCCGAGTCCTGGTGGCTGGGGTGGCTCCACATCTGTACTGAGCTGAACCACCTTGCGGGGATGAGCTCCGCTGGGCAGAGCGTTTCTCCAGCCGAGGCCACTGCGTCCGCTCCTGTCCTCGGTGGTCAGTCCTCTTCCGGGATGGTCTTGGGCAGCCTCTTCACGACATGCGTCTCCAGAAGATTCAGGGCAGATAAAAGACCTGTGGCCAACTCTTGTTTCCCTTCTTCTTGAACAAAGTTGACAGTTTGTCACGCACAGGAGCTTCTGCAGCCTGTCGCCCGCGGTGTTCCTGCCATTCTGCAGGTTGCCCGTGGGCAGCACCTCCTGGCGCTTACGTGGGGTGTGTCACGGTGCGTCGTAAGAACCACATCACTCAGCACATGCATGGGGCTCAGCTCGTCTTGTTCCCTCATGTTGGGCTCCTGTGTCTAGAAACGTCCTCACCCTTGCCACCCTGGCGGGACTCTCCAGGTTGTGTTGGTGGCTCATGATGTTTGTTTGAAAAATCAGTTACACTGAGGCATCTTATGTCTGATTCATTTTGTTTCTTCCCTGTTAATGTGGCCACGATGTGTTCCCTGGTTCACTCAGATTTTAGCTGGTGAACAAGGAAATGTGAAGTTCCATAAACTCACGATACTCCTTTGACTTCCAAGTAAAATACTAATATAATAATAATCAGTAATACTCAGTGACCCAGAGGAGCTCTGACTCGTGTCCGTCTCAGCCCCTGGAGAACGTGATTTCGTGTTGTCTGTTACAGTGTAGGGTAAGTGTCTATGGCAGGTTCTCAGGGCGTAGGTTCTGAAAGACTGATCCCATCTGAAGGCTGTTTAAGGCTGTTTCACCTACAGAGTGGAGGCTCAAGCTTGACCCTTAGCTGTGGCGTTTGCCTTAAGACTCTGGTGGTGACCGCAGTCCTAGAGTCCAGTCTCTGCCTTCAGGGTCCAGTGTTTTCCAGCACCGTGACGCCTGCCAGACTCCCCAAGGAGGAGTATTGTGATTCCTTTGGCACGCTACCCAAATTACAGGATAATAACTGATTTTTGTGTCTGGATTTATTGTTACATGTGCTGTTGTTATTGGCGGCTATGTTCTACTTTTTTTTTTTTCTTTTTTTTTTTTTTGCGGTACGCGGGCCTCTCCCATTGCGGAGCACAGGCTCCGGACGCGCAGGCTCAGCGGCCATGGCTCACGGGCCCAGCCACTCCGCGGCATGTGGGATCTTCCCGGACCGAGGCATGAACCCGTGTCCCCTGCATCAGCAGGCAGACTCTCAACCACTGCGCCACCAGGGAAGCCCTCTACTTTTGATATTTATTATCATCCTTGAAATTGTAAGATGCTCTGGGCTGAATTCTAATGTGTAAGGGTCAACTTGTGCCTGATTAATGTCACTATGTGTTACAATTCCACACTAGTATGAACATCCAAAGATAACCCGTGCCCAACCTCTTTTCTCTGAAACTTCTCTGTTAAGCGCTAGGTAAGTTTTTTTTCAACTATTTTCTGTCAGAACTTGGGAATACCATGAAATTTGATTAGTGGTTTAATTAGCATTATTAATTATTTTAAACCAAACAGAATTTTTTTTTACTATGATAACTCTAGCTGTAGTTTAGAGCTATAATGTCTTGATGGACCAGTGTCATTATTTACTACGTGTCAGGTTAAACCATATCATCCGCATTTGGCCTTTTTTTTTACCCTCCAAAACAGCGGTTCCACATGGTTCAGCCCAGCACTGTTCCCTGGGTTCTGGGCGGTAAGAGCCAGGAAGGTGAGTAGTACGTACGCTCCCTCCCTGGGAAGAGGTTATACAGCCTGATACTCTTTACATAGTGATTTGGTATTGTTTCCTATATTTGACCCCATTATTACGATGGGAAAGGGTGCAGAGTACTTCAGAGAATGAGGACAGTTCAGAGGTAATGTTTGACTAATCAGAAATTCATGGGAAACCTTTCTTTGGTAGGCATTCCCATGAGTCATGGTGGTGCTGGTAGTGTAATCAGGACCGCCTGTGAAATGCAGCTGCCCACGTCCCCTCAGCACCTGTTTGCTGAGCACCCGCTGTGTGACAGGCGTCGCGCTGGGCTTGGGAGCAAAGCCACGTGGGCCTGCCTGCCCTCAGAGCTAATGGTGTAGTGGGAGAGTAAAGCATGCGCGCGCGCACGCGCGTGTGTGTGTGTGCGCGCTCTGACTGTGCTCCAAAAGGGTGGATTCCAGGTGTTTCCTCCACGTGTCTGTGTATTTGTATATACTCTTTTCTGGCTGTTTTTATTTACCATTTCATGAAGAACTTTCGTACTGATACTTTGTATCATTATTCTTCATCTTAGCCCCGTAGCCACGGGGTCACTGCTCCAGCAGGCACAGTTCTGCTTTCTGAGCTGTCAGGTGCTTGATTTCACTAAGTCTTAAGCTGCAGCATGACCAGGGCTTCTAGCTTTCCAGGCTGCAGCCTGTTTCCTCTCCACTTGATTGTTCACAGCTCCCCCCATCTTAGGTGGAAGGCAACACCTTTATTCTGGATGACCCTTAGGTATCTGTGAGGAACGTCTGTGCTGCTGCAGCGAGCCATAGATCTGAATGGAATAGGGCCTCACACGTCTCTGAAATAACAGTCCACTGTCACTGCTTGGGGTTTGGCGGTGGTGGGGACATCACTTGGGAACCAGGCTGACAGAAGGGCTGCCATCTTCAGTTTGTGGCTTCCAGCATCACTAGACGTGGCCCTTGCCTTCCAGCTCACGGGAAGGGGACAGGCCTGGAGACGGCTGCAGAGTCAGATGTGTGGGCCACATCTGGAGGTGGCCCACAGCGTGTCTGCTTACATCCCATTGGGAAGGACGGGTCACCTGGCTGCCCCTAACTGCAGCAGGCCTGGGGAGACGGGGTGGCAGGGCATTTGTCAGGTGGGAGGTAGGGAAGAAGAGGTTTTGATGGACAGCAGCCATCTGCTGGAGGCGCGTGCTTTCTTGTGTTCCCAAAATAAAGCAGGCTGGGTTGTGAAAGATTTGCTGCTGGAAAAGGTTTATTTATAGGAAAAATGTCTGTGCAAATGTAGTTTTTTTTGTTTTTTTTTTTTTGCGGTACGCGGGCCTCTCACTGCTGTGGCCTCTCCCGTTGTGGAGCACAGGCTCCGGACGCGCAGGCTCAGTGGCCACGGCTCACGGGCCCAGCCACTCCGCGTCATGTGGGGTCTTCCTAGACCGGGGCACGAACCCGTGTCCCCTGCATCGGCAGGCGGACTCTCAACCACTGCGCCACCAGGGAAGCCCGCAAATGTAGTTTTTAAATGCAACTCTTCCAACAAATAGTTTGAATAAAATGTGTGTGTGTTTGCAGGCTATCGCCCATTACGAACAGTCAGCTGATTATTACAAAGGGGAAGAATCCAACAGGCAAGTAGTATTTTTCTTGATATAATTCAGTGGGTTTTGTTACATGTACTTTACTCTGCTCTGGGAGCCCCTTGCATCACACCACGTGAAGGTGCACTGAGATGTCTTGTCATTTCCCTTTGGGAGTGTTTTCTCTCTGCTCTGGTTCTCGGTTTCAGCTCGGCTAACAAATGTCTGCTGAAAGTGGCCGCGTACGCCGCCCAGCTGGAGCAGTACCAGAAGGCCATCGAGATCTTCGAGCAGGTGAGGCTGCTGTCTGCGCAGCTTCCGGCAGAAGGCATTCTGAATCTTCTTTTTAAATTCAACTTTTTATTTAGTAATGATTTTTATTGAAATATAATTCACATATCATGTAATTCAGCCTCTTAAAGAATACGCATCAGTGAGTTTGCGTATATTCACAAAGTTGTGTGATCAGCACCACTGCCTAGTTCTAGAATATTTCCATCATCGCCCAAAAAAATCCCATCCTCCCCTCCTCCCAGTCCCGTGGTGTGTGAGTCCATGGACGTGGAACTGCGGATATGGGGGGCCGACTGTGGGATTTGAGCATCCATGGACACTGGTATCTCAGTGGTCCTGGAACCAGTCCCCCTTGGATACCGCGGGGTTGACGGTAATACTCCACAGTTTGGAGGGGTGACTCCAAACTGGATACCAAGGGGTGACTGTAATACTCCACAGTTTTGTTTAACCGTTTATCAATTAATGGACATCTGGGCTGTTTGCATTTGGGGGTATTATGAATAATGCAGCTAAGAATATTTGTGTTCAGGTTTGGGGGGCATGTTTGCGGTTCTCTAGTTTATATATCTAGAATTGGGATTGTTGGGTCACGCGTCAAGTCCCTTTTTAACTATCTGAGGAACTGCCAAATTGCACCATTTTACATTCCCTCTGTCAGTGTGTACATGTTCCAGCTCTCCATGCTTCACAAACACCTGTTTTCTGTTTTAACAATAGCTACCCTAATGTGTGAAGTGATATCCCATTGTGTTTTCGATATCCATTTCCCTAGTGATTAGTGATGTTGGGAATCTTTTCATGTGCTTATTGGTCACTTGTATACCTTCATTGTAGAAATATTTATTGTTTCTTTGTCCTTTTTTTTAATATAAATTTATTTATTTATTTATTTTTGGCTGCATTGGGTCTTCATTGCTGCACTCAGGCTTTCTCTAGTGGCAGCGAGCGGGGGCTGCTCTTTGTTGTGGTGCATGGGCTTCTCATTGCGGTGGCTTCTCTTATAGCGGAGCACAGGCTCTAGGCACGCAGGCTTCAGTAGTTGTGGTGCACGGGCTCAGCTGCTCCGTGGCATGTGGGATCTTCCCGGACCAGGGCTCGAACCCATGTCCCCTGCATTGGCAGATGGATTCTTAACCACTGTGCCACCAGGGAAGTCCCTTTTTGTCCCTTTTTGAATTGGGTTGGTTTTTTCTGTTGAGTTTTAGAAGTTCTTCATATATTCCGGATATTAATTTTCTTATTAGATATGTGATTTGCAAATACTTTCTCCCATTCTGTGGGTTGCCTTTTTACTCTGTTATTATTGTCGCTTGATGCATAAAGTTTTAAGTCCTGATGAAGTCCAGTTTGTCTGCTTTTCCTTTGGTTGCCTGTGTTTTTCATGTCAGATCCAAGAAATCATTACCAAACCCAGTGTCCTGAAGCATTTCCCCATGTTTCATTTTTCTGTTGTTGTTGTTTTGTTTCGTTTTTTTCTGCGGTACGCGGGCCTCTCATTGCTGTGGCCTCTCCCGTTGCGGAGCACAGGCTCCGGGCACGCAGGCTCAGCGGCCATGGCTCACGGGCCCAGCCGCTCCGCGGCATGTGGGATCTTCCCGGACCGGGGCGTGAACCCGTGTCCCCTGCATCGGTAGGCGGACTCTCAACCACTGCGCCACCAGGGAAGCCCCTCCCCATGTTTCATTTTAAGAGTTTTATAGTTTTAGTTCTTAGGTTTATGTTTTTCATCCATTTTGAGTTAATTTTTGTATGTGGTGAAGGTAAAAGGTCCAACTTCATTCTTTTGCGTGTGCATGTCCAGTTTTTCCAGCACTGTTTGTTGGATACACTGTCCTTTTGCCATTGAAGGGTCTTGGCACCCTTGTTGAAAGTCATGTGGCCATATAAGTGAGGGTTTATTTCTGTGCTCTCTATTCTATTCTACTGGTTTTCTGTCTTTATGCCAGCACCACACTGTTTTGATTACTGTGGCTTTGTGTGGTAAGTTTTAAAATCAGGAGATGTGAGTCCTCAACTTGGTCCTTCTTTTTCAAGATTGTTTTGGCTATTTGGGGTCCCTTGCATTTCCACATGAATTTTAGGGTCAGCTTGTCAATCTCTGCTAAAAAGTCAGCTGAGATTTTGATGAAAGTATTGTCATTTTGACATTAAGTCTTATAATCTGTGAACTCAGGGTGCTTTTGCATTTATTTAGATCATCTTTAATTTTGTTCAGCAATGTTTTAGGGTTTTGTAGTGTGCAAGTCTGGCATTTCTTTGGTTAAATGTACTCTAAGTATTTTATTCTTTTTGATGCTATGTAAATGAAATTGTCTTCTCAATTTTCTTTTCTGATTTTAATTGCTAATTTTATATACTGCAACTTTGCTGAACTTGTTTACTAGCTCTAATGAGTTTTTATGGATTCCTTAAGATTTTCTTTATACAAAATCATGTCCTCTGCAAGTAGCAATAGTTTTTCTTCTCTGATCTGTGTGCCTTTTACTTCATTTTCCTGTCATTTGCTCTGGCTTGATCCTCCAGAATGATGATCAGCAGAAGTAGTAAGAGCAGACATCCTTGTTTTGCTCCTGTCTTAGAAGGAACGCATTCAGTCTTCCACCATTGAGTGTATGTCAGCTGTGGGTTTTTGCAGATGCCTTTTATCAGTTTGAGGAAGTTCCCTTCTCCTCCCAGTTTGTTGTTTTTATCATCAAAGCGTATTTGTTTTTGTCAGGTGCTTTTTCTGCATCTTTTGAGATGATCATGTGGTTTTTGTCCTTTATTCTGTTAACATGGTGTCTTTCATTGGTTGATTTTTATCTGTTGGCGCAACCTTCCATCCTTGGGATAGATCCTGCTTGGTTGTTGAAAAGTTTCAGGGTCTCCAAGAGCACCTTCAGGTTTGATAATTCTCTGGAAGGACTCACAAAACTCAATGAAAGCTGGCTATATCACAGTTATGGTTTATTATAGCAGAAGGATGCTGACCCAAATCAGCCAAAGGAAGAGGCACAGAGAGGAGGTCAAGAGAGCCCTGACTGTGAGCTTCCTGTTGTCCTGCCCAGACTGGGACTGTGGAACTGTGCAGACAGCACTGACTTCTCCCAGCAGTGATGTGTGAAAGCATGTGTAGGGTATTGCCACCGGGGAAGAAACTCACCTGAACATGGTTGGCCTTATTCTGCAGTCCCTCCATAGGTTGAGCTAAGCTACATGGTCTAAGACGCCTGGATAAACAAAAACGCTCTTTCAGACAGGACATTCCAGGGGCTTAGAGATTATCTAACAGGAATCATGGGCAAAAGGCACTTTGGACAAAATTAATCCTTTACTACATAGTTATGGTGTGTAATCCTTTTTGTAAGTTGCTAGAATTAGTTTGCTAGTGTTCTGTTCAGGATTTTGCATCTGTATTCGTAAGGGATATTGACCTTTAATTTTCTCTTGTAATGTCTCTGTCTGGCTTTGGTAGCCAGGTAATACTGGCCTCAGAATGAGTTAGAAAGTGTTCCCTCCTCTTCCTTTTCTGGAAGAGTTTGTGGAGGATGGGTGTTAATTCTTGAGACATTTGGTAGAATTCAGTGGTTTTGCCCTGTCGTTCTGTTTTCAGTCTCACTGATCCCTGTTGTTACCCTGATTTCTATCCTATTTTCTTCAGATTTCGTTCGCTCTTGTTTTTTAGGGCACTGAGGGTAGAAGCTTCGCTAATTGATTTTCCTCTTTGCTGTGTGGGCATTTTTAGTAGTTTCCCTCTAAGTGCTTGCTTTGATTGTGTCTCACAGTTCTGTTACATTGTTTTATCTTTATTTATTTTATTTATTGATTTTCATGGATTATTTATCAGTGTTCTGTTTAATTCCCAAGTGTTTGGAGGTGTTCCTATTATCTTTCTGTTGTTGGTTTCTAGTTTGATTCTGTTGTGGCTGGAAAATACACTCTGTGTGATTTCAATTCTTAGAAGTTTGTTTTATGGCTCAGAATATGGTCTTGGCATATATTCTGTGGTTCTGCTGTTGCTGGGTGGTATGTTCTATAAATGTTGATTAGCTCCTCTTGGTTGATGGCGTTGTTGAGTTCTTCTGTATACTTGCTGATTTTCTGTCTATTTCTGTTGTTGAGAGTGGAGTGTTACAGTCTCTATCACTGTGGATTTGTTTATCTCTCATTTCTGTCAGTCTTTGCTTCACAATATTTTGCAGCTCTGTTTGGTGCATACATATTTAGGATTGCTTGTGTCTTCTTGTTGGGCTGACCCTTTTATCATTATATAGTGTCCCCCTCTGCCTCTGGTAATTTTCTTTGCTCTGAAGTCTATCTGATACTAATATAGCCTCTCCTGCTTTCTTTTGATTAATGTTTACATGATATATCTTTATGCATCCTTTTTCTTTCAGCCTGCCTATATTGTTATAATTGAAGTGCGTTTGTTGTAAACAGCATAGAGTTAGGTCATATTTGTAATCTACTCTGCCAGTTTCTGTCTCTTAATTGGTATGTTTAGACGATTCACATTTAATGTAATTATTGACGTATTAGAACTGAAGTCTGCCATTTTATTTTTTTGTTTTCTGTTTATCCTGTTTTTTGTTTTTTTGTTTCCTTTTTCCTTATTTTTTTTGTTTTCTGTTTATCCTCTGTTTTTTGTTTTTCTGTTTCCTTTTTCCTACCTTCCAGGGGGTTTTTGATTACCTATAGTGTTTTTGGGTGTGTCTCTTTAAATAGCTTTTGTAGTGATTGCTATAGGTATTATATTTACGTAAAGTATCACAGGCTAATGATGTCATCATTTTTTCAGTTCCAGTGAAATACAGAAACCTTACCTTACTTTCTGTTCCTTTATCCTCCCCCATTCAATATAGAATTGTCTTTAATATTTCCTCTACACACTTTTAGAAACACATCAGTCACTGTTACAATTTTTACTTCAATCATCCAACTTGATTTAGAAAACTCAGGAGGAGAAAAGCCCATTGCATTTTCCCATATTTTGCTTAATGTGCTCTTTCTTCCTGATGTTCCAGGATTCCTTCCTGTATTTTGTTCTACTTAGAGAACAACCTTTTGCTATTCTTTTAGGGTAGGTCTGCTGGCTAAACATTCTCTTGGTGTTCCTTCATCTGGGAATGTTTTGATTTCCCCTTCATTCCTAAAGCATATCTTCCCTGGGTATACAATTCTGGGTTGACAGCTCTTTTCTTTTCAGTGCTTGAAAAATGTGCCCTTAACAACCAGCGTGGTTTCTAATGAGAAGTTTGCTCTCATTCAAGCTGTTTTCCCTGTAGGTGAGGTGGTGTTTCTTTCTGCTACTTTCAAAATGTTTTTCCTTTGTCTTCAGTTTTCAGAAGTTTATGTGGCTTAGCATGGGGTATCTTTGCTTTTATGCTGTTCGGATTTCAGTAAACTTCTGGAATCTGTAGGTTTATGTTTGTTTCTTGCCAAATTTAGGAAGTTTTCAGCCGTTATTTCTTCAAGTGCTTTTTTAGCCACTCCCTCTTTTCTCTCCCCTTCTGTGGCTCAGACAGCCCAGATGTTACGCCTCGTTTTATCATCCTATATGTCCCGATGCTCTGCTCCTCTTTTCTGGGTCTGTCTGCTCTCTGTTGTTCAGACTGAGTAATTTCTAATGTTCTACCATCAGTTCACTGAGTCCTTCCTCTGTTCCATGGGATCTGCTGTTGAACCCATCCACTTTTTATGTCAGTTATTGTGTATTTCAGTTCTGAAGTTTCCACTCATTTCTTCTTTGTATCTTCTGGGGTTTCTTACTGAGAATTTTCTTCATTGATGCTTTGGTTTTCCTCTGGTCTCAAGCAATTTTCTAATGGCTTGTGGAAGCATTTTCGAAAGGCCCCTTTAAAATCTGTTAGATAAGTCTCACACCTGTGCTATGTGAGAGTTGTTGTTTATTAGTTGTCATTTTTTTAAATTTAATTTAATTTTTTTATACAGCAGGTTCTTATTAGTCATCCATTTTATCCACATCAGTGTATACATGTCAATCCCAATCTCCCAATTCATCACACCACCACCACCCCGCCACTTTACCCCCTTGGTGTCCATACGTTTGTTCTCTACATCTGTGTCTCAATTTCTGCCCTGAAAACCGGTTCATCTGTACCATTTTTCTAGGTTCCACATATATGCGTTAATATACGATATTTGTTTTTCTCTTTCTAACTTACTTCACTCTGATTAGTTGTCTTTTTTTCATTCAGCTTGAGATGTTCCCTTTTCTTGGTATTGCAAGTGAGTTTTAATTAAAAACTGGATGTTCTTACATTGTGTTATAAGACAGGTTCTTGTTTAAACCTCCTCCTCTCTCAGATGGTTTTCTCTGGCACTGAAGGGGTGTGGCCTCGCTCCTGCCAGGTGGCAGGAGGTAGGGTTCAAGCTCCCCACCCGACCGCCTGGTTACCATCAGGTAAAGGTGAATCCATGCCCGCTGGGAGATGAGGGGGCCTGTTTCTCACTGGGAGGAGGTGATGCAGTCCCTGCGTGGTCTCCAGCACCTCTGATGGGGGCGCAGGCTGGCTCCTGCTCTGGCCTCCTTGGCAGGAGAGTGGGGCTCTCCCAGGAGGATGGGCGTCTTGTCTCCCTCTTTGGCTTTTGCTGCTGTGAGTGGCGTGGATCAGAGCAGGTGTCATCTAAACATTTTCTGTCTTGCTAGCTGCCCCTCTCCTGGTCCTCTGGCTGGAGAAAGCAGGCTTTCATCTATTCTCTCTCTTTCTTTCACTGCACCCACCAGCATTTATGGGTTGCTGGCTTTTTCTGTTCCAAGTCAGGGATTTATGCAAGAAAAAGAACAACCAGGGAACTCCCTGCCGTGTTTGCCCTGTGTCCCTGGCTTGTCTGCTCTTCTCTCCACCTTTCAGTCTCCCTATGTTAGTTTCATATAAAAGATCCAGGGCTTTTAGTTGTACTTAGCAGGAGGGACAGAGGACAGCATGTCTGTTCCATCCTCCTGGATGTGGAATTCTGCTGAGTCGCTTTTAACAGGTCAGCACTTTGTCTTAAATATTGTTTTTTTGTCTAGTAACATTTCTGGTACATGGCTTTGGGTTAAAAGAATGGATTTCGTAGCTTAACTAACGTAAGATGCAGAGTACTTGCTAAAGAGTAGATGAGGGTGAGCGTGCCTAGCGTAGCAGGGCAAAGCTTTTCCCTCTGACCCCACTTTCTCTGCCTAGGTCGGGGCCAGCGCCATGGATAACCCTTTGTTGAGGTACAGCGCGAAGGATTACTTCTTTAAAGCTGCGCTCTGCCACCTCACAGTGGATGAGCTGAATGCCAAGGTGAGGGGCCCGTGGCGTGGGTCCTGACGCGCTGCACCCCTGAGCACAGGCGCTCAGCCGTTGTCCGTGACACCAGCTCGGAGCAAGACTGCTGCGCACGTGAAAAGCAACATGGAGGGTGCTGCTCTGACCCTGTCCTGGCTGTACTACCGCAGCTGGAGTGACAGCTGCTGAGGCTCTTCTCTTAAGTGAATGCCCCCTGGGGGCCACACTGCCTTCATTAGTTTTGGTTTAAAGAAATTAGGGGCTGAGGGGAGACAGTAAACGCAGAATCGTGTCTTTTTTTTAAACTCAGAAATGGAGTTGGGGTGAGGGTTGGGAGAAAAGCAAAGAGAGAGCTGGAGGTGGAGGCAGGGACAGGGCAGCCTTGGTGTCCTCGGGGTCGGGGTTAGGGCCCCGGGCTCCGGGCAGAGCCTCCCCCAGCGCGTGAAAATAGACGCCTGCCCTGGGAGGTCCAAACACTGGATCTGGCTCACGTGGTCTTCCCCACCGAAACCTCGTTCGGAAAAACTGGTTTAGAAGTTTATTCTTAACTGAAATTGAAATTCACAATCAACAGGTTTGATCAACACAGGTTGATTTTGATGTTGAGTCTGATAATTAAGTAGGATGTAAATAAATCGTACTGAAGTTAGTAGAATGTCAGAGCTTCGTTTCCTGGTTCAGTGACTCAGATGTTAACCAGTGGTTTTCTTTCCCAGCTTGCTCTGGAAAAATACGAGGAAATGTTTCCAGCGTTCACTGATTCGAGAGAATGCAAGTTACTGAAAGTAAGTAGGTGGGTCTGGGATACAGTGACATTTTCATCCTGTGAATCTGCTCACTGAGCAGCCCCGTGCTGTCCTGCTCTTGCACACGAGGCCTCAAGTGCTGTTAGGGTCAGGCGTGCACTGCTCTTAACCTGGCGGGTCAGGCACGTTAGCACAAGGCTGGATCCCTGACTCGGGGTAACTCTTGTATTTGAAATTGTCCCCAGTTTTGTAAGTCACTTGGCAACATCAGTTAGTGTGATACGAAGGCTATTTCCTATCTAAAGTGTCCACTCATAGATGGAACTTTTTAGCCTCTACCAAACTAACTTCTCTGTATTTATGTTCCCAGAAACTTCTAGAAGCTCATGAAGAGCAGAACAGTGAAGCTTACACGGAAGCAGTACGTTTGCTTTTGGGATTTAGCATGTTCTCTGAAAGTTTACGTTACAGAAACAACTGCTTTTCATCGTGTAAATGCTGAACATTTATTTGGACATTATTGCACTACACCTACGTTGTGTTTTCCAAAAGGCATGTTTTTAGATCCCACCAGCCTTCACAATTAGACAGTTCTATGAGCTGTGCTGAATTTAGCTGTGAGGCAAATATATATCACATAATGTTGTGACTTGTTTGGATGTTTTCTATGGAAAATAATCTGATCCATAAATAAGTGTCAAGTAAAATCAGTGAAATCTAATCACTTAAATTTAAAACATAAAAACAAAGCAATGAGAGTTTGTTATATTCTTGGCATAAAGTAAATGGGAAAATTATTTTTACATTCATCAATTTCCTGTTTTCCCATCTTTTTCCATCTTATGTTCATAATCAAGTGAATTTCTTAGTGTCCTTCATTAAGTCATTCATCCTGGCTTTGAAGCAATCGTGGGAAGGTGAGGTTTCCCCTTTAACTTTTGCTGCCAAACCCTTTTCATCCTGTGAAAGTCCATTCTTCGATAACGTGTGGAAATGAGTTAAAGGAATTCTGCTTCCACATGTTCCCTTGCTGCAAATACGTTTGTTTGTGTTCAGTGGATACTGGAGCCACATTAATTTTCCATGTCCTCTTGTTCTTGCACAGGGTCTCATGTCCTTTGTCACGGTAAACATGCTCTTCGTCCAGTAGGCTGTTAATGGAGTTTTGCCATTGCATGTTAGCATAAGAGCAATATAAAAAAGTTTTTAATGAAGAAAGTTGCAAACTGGAATGAATGATTTTTAATGAAGAAAGTTAATGTTTAAGCAGTGTGGGGCAGTGTAGTTCTGTGTTTGATTGTATTTCCACGGAATGATTCCTGTTCCTCTTCCCTTAAACCAGGTGAAGGAATTTGACTCAATATCCCGCCTGGACCAGTGGCTCACCACCATGCTGCTGCGCATCAAGAAGTCCATCCAGGGGGACGGGGAAGGAGATGGAGACCTCAAGTGAAGCGCTGTGTCTCTGTGGCACGCCGCCGAGTCCTCTTTAGTTTTGTGTTAGGGCCAGTGATCATTATGGGATGCCCATTCAATGGCTTCATTTTGTTGCACATGAGCCTGATGACGTGTGTGTGTTTAAGCCGCCATGTGTGTCACCGTGCAGCAGACGGGTGGGCGGCTCCTGTGTGTATTGCGAGTGTGACAGGCTGTTTCCTGCTTGTCAGTCCCCAGAGTTTTCCGAGAACTGCTTCCGAATCTTACTCCTGTTATTTTGATACGTGCAGAGCTCCTGTTTAATTTTGCCACATATTTTTATGTCCTTTTTCCTGGACTTGAGTACCCAACCCAGTTCTAATAGATGCTTTGCATGTTCTCCATGAACTTGCACCTGGATGGATTCTCTAAATGTGTGTGTTTAGTGTAGGATCGTTGTTAGGAGCGCGTTTATGACTTTCCTCGTGAGAAATTATTTATCCTTTTTGTTGTCTTGTGATTCTTTTGATGGTGCTAGTGACCAGTTTCTTTGCTTTTTATATCGTTCTGTAGGTAATGTGCATGTGAGAATTCACATCAGCTGGGCCTGCCAGCCGCTTACAGTGGGAAAAGAGGGAGCTTCCTGGCACTGGCTGGTTATGTGTGTGGACACGTGTGGAGGCGGGCCTGATCTTACGTACAAGTGCACACACATACAAGATCTAGAAGACTTGGGCGTTTTCCTTTCCTGGAGATGGTGTCCACTTTTAGTTGGGGCGGGACCCTTGCTTCATCTTCATAGGAAGGTGTTTGAACTGGCACATCCCTTTACTTCTGTGTTCACACACTTTTCCACGCTGAGAGGGCACCTCGTGTGCCCTCTCGCATACATGCTCACCAGGGCTGGGAGGTTATCTCAGTCGAAGCTTGTGTGTCATTAATTTTAATTTTTAATGGTGTGTCGTGTTCATTTTATCCATTAATTGGATGGGATGGGCTTGGTAGGCTGAGTACAGTACAGAGGTTTGCTGTGCTCAGTCAGGAAAAGAACCCCAACTAGCTTTTGAGGGGACCTGCGCTTAGCTGATGGAGTTGTTTTAGCTTGTGTGTTTGAATTCTGTCCTATTATTTTGGCTTATATATGTGCTCTGTTGACCTGTGAACTTGATCCCTGCGCATTATGTTATGTGCTGACATCGTACTTTAGACGTGGTCTTGTTTCCTGAATCTCCTGTGTGCATATTTTAGGCATAAATGATTTATGTTTGATGTGTGTTAATTGCCAGGTAATGACAGTGTTGACAGATAAGTGGAATTTCCTGTGTCCTGTCAACGTTAGCTGGTATTTGAATGGTGTTTGCATTTTTTGGACGGTCCTCGACTGGGATTGGTAGCTGCTGTTGGGCAGAAATAGAGGGTGTGCCCAGGCTGAGGGCTGAGCGGGGAGGAAGGCTTGGGGATGGGGAACAGGTCCGTCTGGGATGAAGCAGAAAGTGGCAGGAAAGGAGCCTGAGAAGGGCCAGCTGGGACCCGGTCATGGAGCAAGCCCTGTGGGCAGCCGTGAGGATTCGGTGGCCGTAGTTGCGGGGTCACTTGTGCAGGCTGGGCTGGTGGAGAGGCAGGGCAGTGATGTCACAGTGTTGGCTGAGGGCAGCAGGAACGGACCAGGAGACGCAGGCGCTCTGACCTTGGGCCCTGGCATCCGATGAGGATTCCTTCCTTCCTTCAGAGGTCTGCGATGCTTAAAAGAAAGCTGGCTGTCGGTTACGGCGCATTTTGGGATGGAGCCGCTTGGTACTTCTTAACTTCCTGTTGGAACTATGAAAAAACGCTTAGAGAGAAAAGGGAGGTTTTGTTGCTCTACCTAATCCAGTGCCAACCGGCCAGAAACACTTGGGTGAGATGAGTGTGGGGCCTGTGTCCTCCGGCTGCAGATCTGTCCCACCTGAGGGGCTGTAACCCTCGCCGCCAGCGTGTGCGCTCTGTCGTTAGTCTGGAAGGTGTGTTCCCACTTGTTAAAGGAACCTGGTCTGACCATGTAAAGTAAAAAGCAAATGATGTCTTTTAAGGCAATTTGTTTATTAGCTTTTCATCTTGCACCCCTGACAGAAGACCTGTGGTTTTGAGAAACAGTATTGGCAGCGTTTTGTCACATCAGTTAGAGTTGCATGTGTTGAAATGAACACTGGGATCAGTGCCTGGGTTAAGATGTTTTTGTTTTTAATATTTCACGTGAAAAAGAGTAAAATATCATTGTAATGGCTAGAGCAGACCTGCCAGAACGTAACAGGAAAATGAGCAGAAAAAAGTCCCATTAACAGTATCCAGACTTTCTCCCTTGAAGTGTTCCATCAAAGTGGGCAGTGCTGTGACTCAGAGCCCGGGTCAGGTTTCCAGGACTTACAGATCGTTATTTATGAACAAAGTATAATGACTATTTATGTTACAGTCCTTGTGTTTCAGCAGATCGTGTTTAGTTCATTGTCAGAATGAGTTAAAATTTCTTACAGGAAAGCTTTGCTTTTTTTTTTTTTTTTTTTTGG
>NW_006785617.1:100319-106415 GCF_000442215.2 Lipotes vexillifer
CTGGGGCACGAACCCGCGTCCCCTGCATCGGCAGGCGGACTCTCAACAGCTGCACCACCAGGGAAGCCCAAGCTTTGCTTTTTGTGGCAACGTTTTTATAGCTTATGTGAATTCCTTCTTTATTTAATGATTTGAAAACAGTATTCTTGCAGTCGTGACCATGTGTGATGATGTCCCTGTAAACCTTTATTGTTTCCTCTGATATTGTGCATTTAAGATGCCCAGAGGCAACCCCCGTGGCTTTCTCAGGGCCTGTGGCACGCAGCCTGCCTCCCGGGGCCCCGGCCTGGCGCGGCCTCTCCTGCCCCGCGCTGTCGGGGAGGTTGTATTATGAGAACTCATCCTGTGATGATAAATCCACCTTCGCAAAGAGCCTGTGTGTTTCATGTGAATCTGTACAGTAAATAAAGTCGAAATTGTGAACGGTATGGTGAGTTTCCTGGTTGGTTTGCACGGGTCGGGAGTGGCTTCCTGTCCTGGAAGGTGTCCCCCGGGGAAACCTTCGGGCAGTGGGCAGCAGCCATCCGGGCTCTGCAGGCTCCCCGTTCCCATCCCTCCTGCTGCCTGGTCAGGGATCTCACTGGCAGGCTTGAAGGAGGAGTGGCCCCTAGGAGACCTCAGAGCGGGAGGCCGGGAGCCCGAAGCCCCATCTCCCTTGGTGGAGCCACGTTGACTTGGTGCTGTCAGCGGGCCTTGTTCAGGTCCCTCAAAGATCATTTGAGGCAAATTCAAAATGAATGGTTGAACAGGCCGTCCCATCTAGGAATTCTGCCAGGTTGTTGATACTCAAGGTTACTTTCTCATTCAAATGTCTCTTCTGTTCCCTAAGAGAAGCTCCTGTGGTGGGTTTTGCCAGCCTCGGTGAGGGTCCCAGAGGCCCGTGCAAACTGGTGGAGGGAAGTGGGCAGTTCCCGGGGCTCAGCTGGGGGGTGACGGATGTGCCCATCTTTGTGCCTGTGGACAAATGGACTTTCGCCTGAAATAATGTTACTTAGAGTGACAGGAACACCATCAAGTTCAGTTAAGGGGACAGGCACTTGCTTGGTCTCAAAAAATGTCCCTGCTGTGGCAAGATATACAACAGGTTAGAATTAAATGATAACTTACACTCAAATTGGTCAGTTTAGATGATCACCGTTGGCAAAACCACATTTCTGTGAAGATCACCATTAATAAAGGTTTTACCCCACCACTTTGCCAATTTTGTTTTCAAACTGTACAACAAATTTTGGTTACAAGCAGAGGCAGGGGAGCTTTGGAGTCTGGGCTGAGAGCGTCTCCCACACGATGGTTGGAAGGTGCGAAATCGCCGCCTTGGTGTGGCCTGACCTGATCGTCTGGGGCTGACAGTCACGTGGCAACACAGCACCTGGATGGGGAGAAACGGAGACGCCCCACAAATCCCCGAGATGAGATGCATCTTCGGCAGGGTTTGGGGCGGCAGCCCCCTTGTCCCCTCCCGGGAAGCAGAGAAGTGACCGTAGATGGAGGAGCCTCTGAGGTGCAGTCACCATGGCTGCACCCCCGCCTGGCACCAGCTACCGAAGCCGAGCGCGTGCGGGGCCAGGCCTGTCACGTGTCAGGAACACACGTGCAGTGCACGGAGGTGGCGAGACTCCAAGGACCAGGGAATTAAGCTACCTGTATGAATCAGGAATCTTATTTCTGTAGAACCTAAATTCTAATAATGGAAATAAACTTAGACTTGCGAAACTATTTTTACAAAACATTTATTAACACGTTAAAGTTTTCTGTAGAATTTCTAAAGAAACAAATTCAAGACAAAAATTATTCCGATAGGTAACAAAATAATCTATTATTTAAATTTCTTCTCATTAAGATGACTTTACCCCAAGAAACAGTTCATTAGCCGGGCAGGTTCATTCTCCTTTCGAGAGTAAATTGTGTGTGAGAGTCACTGTTTTGTTCTGTGAACACAAGTGGGTGACGCTGTCACAGCTGGAGGTGGATTCGGTACTGCCACCTGCAGCCCGTGTCAGCACCTGGGACACCTTCGACACCTTTGGTACTGCCACCTGCAGCCCGTGTCAGCACCTGGGACGCCTTCGACACCTTTGGTGTTGACATCACCATCTCATGGGGCAGAAAGTGTCCTTGGTCTTTTTCTGGCATCTTGTGCAGCTGTGTCTTCATCCTGGACTTGCATAAAGTACCCTTCCTCTTAGAAAACGAGGAAACAGCAAGTGTAATAAATTAAACGTAAGAAAAAGAGCAACTAGTGACAATTCCCCTTCTCTTTTTACCTGGGTCACGTGTGAGTCGAAGCACTGTGCGCACGGCGACCCGCCCTCACCACTGGATCAACCAGGCTGGGTAAGGACAGCGGAATTACCAAAGGCCAGCATGAGACAGAGGTGCATTTAAGACAAGGTTGGCGGTTCCATGGTCCACTCTTAAGGCTGATCAAAGAGGAGTGTACGGAGGATTTTGGTCCCTTTTGCCAAATTCACTCATGCTCCCGGGGGAACGTGTGCGCCAGTGACTTGCCTGTGTCAGCGTCTTGACATGTTAATGAGAAATGCTGGGTTTCTGAAAATCACAGAAATTGTCAAAAGAACCTAGCAAAACTACTAGTATTCTGTTCTTAGATTGGCTGCCACCACCTCACTGCTACTCGTGGATAAAATAACTACACTATGTTTCAAGTGTTCTCAAGCCCCTGGCTTAATTTTTCACACCTCTTTGCAAAACCTACTACGCTGTTTTCTGCTAGTCTTTGGTAGGACAGCTTTTTGAAATTGGATTTTCAGAAATGAAACCTGTAGCCACATCTCAGGTCATTTTATGACAAACTTCCTAGTTGCATGTGTGCTGTGAGCAGCTACTTTACAAGTGTTCAGTTTAGTGCCTACGAACAGGGGGGCAGAGGGGGACAAGTGCAGTCATCTGTCTCTTTAGCCCCATTCCAGTGTCCCAGAGCACCTGACTGGCTTCAGTTCAACAGGAAAGAAACAGCTGAAAATAAATACATGGTCCCAGTCTTACTTCAGGTTGGTAGAAAAATAGCTTTAAAGTATCAGAAATAAACTTCCACGAAGAAGCTGAGCAGTAACCCCAGCCTCAGGAATGTCAAGGTCATCAAGCATTAGGATGATTCCACCAGAATTAAGTGAGGTTATGTTAACTGCCTTGTTTGCTGATAAAGTGTGGCTGAGACCATGCAGATCAGGATTTCTAAGGGAAGGCATGAGAAACGGTTTGATAGAGACGTGCAAGTTAGCAGAAATTCAAGAAAGTGTGGAAGCCATCCTTGCCCACTTCTTTGCCCACAGTTTGACGAACACTCGCGTCCAGCCCTTATGCGTGCAGGTGCAAGGCTGGGACCACGGGGCAGGTGACCCCGTGCTCTAGTCCGTGTGAGTCAGAGAGTGGAGCTGTGTGGGCCCGCGTCCGTTTGCGGCGTCAGCTCGCTAAGCTCGTTGATGGTGGTGGCCAGCAGCGTGTCCTGGGACCCCACAGGGCCGTCCGACTTACAGGCCGGGTCCGCAGGACTGTCATCGTGCACAGCAGGCATGCTGCCCTGCACAGTGGCCAGGTTGTGAAAATGGCCATTTTCTGCGAAAGACAGCAATTTATCAGAGAGTTTGGATGGCGTGTACTCTTCATCGGGCTGCTCAGTCTTGTGCCCATCGCCATTCTTGGGAGAGCTGTCCACGATGACGAGGAAAGACTTCCATGGAGTTGTCTTATCATGGATCTGCGGACCAAACGCAGAACAGAGAGGTCACCCACTGTGTCCCTAACCAGGATCTGCAGAGCCCCCAATTCACAGCCACTCGTTACCAAGTACAACAGCCTTCTCCAACCGTCAGACGTGTGTCTGCCACCGTGGTCCCTGCCAGAAAGGACTCAGCATGCCCCAGGCCCTGCTTCACCCCCGCCTTGGCCGCCCTCGCTGCAGGGGAGGGAGAGCCCTGCCTTCCCCTGGTACCCCCTTACAGACTGAGGGCCTCAGGGAAGTGGGGCGGGTGGCTCTGCTGTCCGGCGGCCGTCCGTGGGGGCCAGCCTGGCTGCTCACCGAGGTGTGCCGCCGGAGCGTGGACTTGTCGGTGAATGTCCGCCCGCACGCATTGCACATGAATGGCTTCTCCCCCGTGTGGATCCGATGGTGGCGCTGGAGCGCGTTGAGCTGCGTGAATTGCTTGCCACACTGGTCACAACAGTAGGGCCGCTCCCCTGGGAGGGAAGGGACGGAGGACACGAGAGCTACCGGCTGCTCTGGGCCGCCTGGCGTCCCAAGCTGCCACGGGGAGGGCGACACGGGCACGAGCAGCCGACCATGCAGGAGCCCCAGGGGTCTGTGGCGTCACCCACAGCTTTCCAGTCGTTAAGTGACCCTGCGCTGGCGTGAGTGTTCACTAGCACATGCAGATCATCACCCCTAATTCTAATCTCAAGGTGTTCAAAGGTTCACACGTCCACATCCATGTTCACACATTCACACCTTTCCAGTTTGTCAGAGCCAGAAACTAGACAAAAATGTTTAAATGCTATTAGGACGCACGACTTAAAGCTAAATTCCAAATAACTTTCCAGAAAATCTAAAACCTTTGGGATATTTTCTTGCCACACTGACCTCCCTTCTCTGGCAACATTCTGGCCATACCTGTGTGGACTTTGATATGCTGGTAAAGCGAATTCCGCTGAGCAAAAGTCCTGAAACAAACTTCACATTTAAAGGGTTTGGACCCAGTGTGGATCCTGTTGTGATGTTTTAAATACTCCTTGGAAGCGAAACTCTTGCCACACGTTTCACACATGAAAGGCCTCTCACCTACATGAAGACATGAGACACGAAGTTAGAAGAGACACAGGCGCTAGAACACACGGAGTATGGGGTCCACCCTCCCAAGTGCCCTGGCAGGCAGCGCGTTCTTTTCTAGTTAAAACTGTCATAAAATATCTGTGTCCAGTGCTTGCTACCTGCTGAAAGCTGGTGTAAAATGTCCCTGGAAATCCCAAGAAAGATTCCAGTAGGTTAGAATTAAAGAGCGCATTCAGCCAGCTCACGTTTTGGAAATTCAGTCATCCCAAACAAGAAAAACAGTTTGACAACTGGTTTGGTGGAACAGCTGGACTTTTTCACAGGGCTTCTGTGGGTCTCTATCAGAACAGAAGCCCCTCTTGAAGGGAGAGGAGTGTGCAGTGGACACGCGGGGCTGTCCTGGAGCAGCTCCCAGCCACCCGGGGTGGGGTCAGGGCAAGGAGGGCGTCCACCCTTCACGCTGTGCAGTTGGGGCCCTGAGGGTCCACAAACCAGACTCCTCTGTCAGGCGTGCCCCAATTTCTCAAACATCAAAATAAAACTACTGGCTTTAATAAAATCCAAATATATTAGCATGTTCATCAAATGACCGATTCTAACTTAATCCTTCGGTGTGGCCTGACCTCCCCTGACCCCAGTCTTCCATCAGACACCAATTCTGCTCATTTTAGTATATTAATTCACGTCATTAAGTGGCTCATCTATCTCACCATTTGAACTTGAGGCTCATAGGACAAAGAAGTAAAAATTTTTAAATGGGAGCAGAACTGGGTTAGCGTGATAAGCCCAGTACCTAACAGCTAGACTCCACATGCCCCAGGGCTCTGAATCCCAGGAGCACTGCACAAAATCAGAATAAAGAGCTTAAATGTTCTCCCTCACCTGATGAAATCGTACCACAGAAATTCTGAAAACCTCATAATTCCACCACCTTGACACATCATGTACCTACTTTATATTTCTGCAGGTTTTCAATAAAGCTGGGATTCACTGTATGCTCAATTGTGCATTTTTCAAGTCGACAGCCAAACACAGGTGTTTTTCGTAATATTCAGAGACCTTAGTCAGAAGGGCCTGGGACGGGACCGGGTGGATTTACCCATTTACTGAACCACTTCCCTGGGGTTGAACAGTCAGGTTTTTTTCTAATGCTCTGTTCTTAGAAATGGCAAAGAAGCGGGATAATAGCATACAGCTTTTCCCATATTCTGAGCAATTTCTTTCAGAGGCCATGGCCACAAGCACACAGCCCTGGAGGCAGCAGGCGGATTTTATTCATTTACTTATGCTCACTTATGAGACGGAAGAGC
>NW_006785617.1:107003-115721 GCF_000442215.2 Lipotes vexillifer
AGCGTATCAGGGCTTTAACCTAAACCACTTGGCAGATGCCAACTTCTAAATGAAGAAAACTGCAGTTTTCCTCCTACAGCCAGGAAAGACATTCAATCACAATGGAGTATTTACCTGTGTGACACCTTTTATGATAAATCAGCATGTGGTTCTGAGTGAATCTTGCACCACATTCATCACAGACAAAAGGTTTTTCCCCTGTGTGAATTCTGAAAGCACAACATTCAGAGGGTAACTCAGGATGTGTCAAAGCTCACTCTGCATTACCATCTCCTCCCTCACCTGGGGAGACACTTTGCTCCAAGAGCCCGAATGCGAAGGACTGAAAGGTGGCGAGGCCCAGGACTCTCACCTCCAAATCAGCCTCTGCCCGAGTCAAGACCGCCACATCCCCACCAGACGCCGAGTCCCCCCACGTGCTGCCCCCAGGTGCAGGCACAGGCTGTGCCTCTGCAGGCTGTTTACACCACCAAACAGCACCGTGTCGTATTTATAAAGCTCCCTCATTGAGAACAGTCACCCACAGACACCTTAGGAACCATGCTGACAAAAGTACCACGTGATCAAAATGTTTACCATCCTTTCCTAGTTTGACGTAAACAGTCTAGACTAGAAAGAACTGTTATCAACACATGAAGCCAGCCGGTCCCTGGGGTGCATGCGTAAGCACTGCACTTCAGGGCGAGGATGGAGTGGCTGTAACCATGTTTACTGAGCCCTTCCTGAGCCGGGCTATAAATGACAATAAAAGGACAAGAAAACACCCAGCTCCCACCCCTGGACTGGCCCAGGATGATGGCAGATCTAGGGGAGAGTAAAAAACTGCTTTGTCTGGATTTCAAGCATAAGTACTGAGCACTGCAAGGGAATTTATTTAAAAACTGAATGTCACCCACCTACACTTCAAAAATCAGTAACTGGAGTCCCTGTCCGTCCTAATCCTGGAGCTTAGATTGACTGGCAACAGGCACTCTGCAAGCCCAGAGAAGTGTCGCCCTGCTGAGGTCTTCAGTGGGACTCGCCACCCAGCCCGTCACAGGACTGAGTCCCAAATGAAGGGTCAGGAAGTGGGATGGGGTCGTTGGCCCCACTCGGCAAGGGTGGCGGGAGGCCTCAGCACCAGGAGCGGGAGAGGCCCCTGTGCCTCAGCGGGAGGCACGGGTCCCCATCAGACGGGCCCGCGCCCAGGGAGCGCCATGCCCGCATCTCTGCCTCGAGAGAGAACCCTGAGGCTCAACGCAGCCCCCGACTTTGAGAGGGAGCGAACTGAAAAGTGACCCATCCCGCAAGGCAGCCACACCGGCCGCCTCCTGCACGCCCCCCACGTCTCCACGTGCGTTCTGGGGTTCGAGGTGGCCCGTGCCTACCTCAGGTGGGTCTTGAGGGCTGAGGGCTGCGAGAAGGTGGCCGGGCACTCGGTGCAGCCATAGGGCTTGTGGCCCGTGTGCGTGCGCTCGTGCAGCCGCAGCGCCGTTTTGGAGCTCAGGCCCTTGCCGCACTGCTGGCACTGGTGCCGCTCGCCGCCGCCCTCGTGCACCTGCACCACGTGCCGCTTCACATCCTTCTTCCTCTTGAACTTCTTGCCACACAACTCGCACGGGAAGTGGCGCTCGCTGCTGTGCACGTGGCGCTGGTGGCCCTTCAGGTTGCAGCGGTTGGCAAAGGTCTGGCCGCAGGTGTCGCAGCGGTGGACCACCTCGGTGGCCACGCCGTGGTGGTGCCGCACGTGCTTCAGGAAGCTCTTCTCGTACAGAAAGGCCTTCTCGCAGCGCGTGCACCGGAAGCTGCTCCTCCGCCTCCCCGCGCCCTCCTCCTCCTCGTCCTCGTCCTCGTCCTCGTCCTCCTCCCCCTGCCCCTGACCCACCTTCGGCAGCACTGCCTCCGCCTCGGCCCCAGCCCCGCCATCCTCATCTTTCGTGACTGTGACCAGCTCCTTCACCGTCCCCCCGGCGTCTGCGCTGGGCTCACGGGGGCCCCCGCGGTCCCCGGCGTCCTGCTCGGCACTCTTCTGCTGCTCTCGGAGTCGTCGAGTGTACTTCTTTTTAGGGATTTCCACGAACACCTTCCTCCCAGCCAGCCTCCCGCTAGCCCTTCTGAGCTTGGGGTAGGGGGACAGCGTATCAGGGCTTTAACCTAAACCACTTGGCAGATGCCAACTTCTAAATGAAGAAAACTGCAGTTTTCCTCCTACAGCCAGGAAAGACATTCAATCACAATGGAGTATTTACCTGTGTGACACCTTTTATGATAAATCAGCATGTGGTTCTGAGTGAATCTTGCACCACATTCATCACAGACAAAAGGTTTTTCCCCTGTGTGAATTCTGAAAGCACAACATTCAGAGGGTAACTCAGGATGTGTCAAAGCTCACTCTGCATTACCATCTCCTCCCTCACCTGGGGAGACACTTTGCTCCAAGAGCCCGAATGCGAAGGACTGAAAGGTGGCGAGGCCCAGGACTCTCACCTCCAAATCAGCCTCTGCCCGAGTCAAGACCGCCACATCCCCACCAGACGCCGAGTCCCCCCACGTGCTGCCCCCAGGTGCAGGCACAGGCTGTGCCTCTGCAGGCTGTTTACACCACCAAACAGCACCGTGTCGTATTTATAAAGCTCCCTCATTGAGAACAGTCACCCACAGACACCTTAGGAACCATGCTGACAAAAGTACCACGTGATCAAAATGTTTACCATCCTTTCCTAGTTTGACGTAAACAGTCTAGACTAGAAAGAACTGTTATCAACACATGAAGCCAGCCGGTCCCTGGGGTGCATGCGTAAGCACTGCACTTCAGGGCGAGGATGGAGTGGCTGTAACCATGTTTACTGAGCCCTTCCTGAGCCGGGCTATAAATGACAATAAAAGGACAAGAAAACACCCAGCTCCCACCCCTGGACTGGCCCAGGATGATGGCAGATCTAGGGGAGAGTAAAAAACTGCTTTGTCTGGATTTCAAGCATAAGTACTGAGCACTGCAAGGGAATTTATTTAAAAACTGAATGTCACCCACCTACACTTCAAAAATCAGTAACTGGAGTCCCTGTCCGTCCTAATCCTGGAGCTTAGATTGACTGGCAACAGGCACTCTGCAAGCCCAGAGAAGTGTCGCCCTGCTGAGGTCTTCAGTGGGACTCGCCACCCAGCCCGTCACAGGACTGAGTCCCAAATGAAGGGTCAGGAAGTGGGATGGGGTCGTTGGCCCCACTCGGCAAGGGTGGCGGGAGGCCTCAGCACCAGGAGCGGGAGAGGCCCCTGTGCCTCAGCGGGAGGCACGGGTCCCCATCAGACGGGCCCGCGCCCAGGGAGCGCCATGCCCGCATCTCTGCCTCGAGAGAGAACCCTGAGGCTCAACGCAGCCCCCGACTTTGAGAGGGAGCGAACTGAAAAGTGACCCATCCCGCAAGGCAGCCACACCGGCCGCCTCCTGCACGCCCCCCACGTCTCCACGTGCGTTCTGGGGTTCGAGGTGGCCCGTGCCTACCTCAGGTGGGTCTTGAGGGCTGAGGGCTGCGAGAAGGTGGCCGGGCACTCGGTGCAGCCATAGGGCTTGTGGCCCGTGTGCGTGCGCTCGTGCAGCCGCAGCGCCGTTTTGGAGCTCAGGCCCTTGCCGCACTGCTGGCACTGGTGCCGCTCGCCGCCGCCCTCGTGCACCTGCACCACGTGCCGCTTCACATCCTTCTTCCTCTTGAACTTCTTGCCACACAACTCGCACGGGAAGTGGCGCTCGCTGCTGTGCACGTGGCGCTGGTGGCCCTTCAGGTTGCAGCGGTTGGCAAAGGTCTGGCCGCAGGTGTCGCAGCGGTGGACCACCTCGGTGGCCACGCCGTGGTGGTGCCGCACGTGCTTCAGGAAGCTCTTCTCGTACAGAAAGGCCTTCTCGCAGCGCGTGCACCGGAAGCTGCTCCTCCGCCTCCCCGCGCCCTCCTCCTCCTCGTCCTCGTCCTCGTCCTCGTCCTCCTCCCCCTGCCCCTGACCCACCTTCGGCAGCACTGCCTCCGCCTCGGCCCCAGCCCCGCCATCCTCATCTTTCGTGACTGTGACCAGCTCCTTCACCGTCCCCCCGGCGTCTGCGCTGGGCTCACGGGGGCCCCCGCGGTCCCCGGCGTCCTGCTCGGCACTCTTCTGCTGCTCTCGGAGTCGTCGAGTGTACTTCTTTTTAGGGATTTCCACGAACACCTTCCTCCCAGCCAGCCTCCCGCTAGCCCTTCTGAGCTTGGGGTAGGGGGACTTAGCGATCTCTTTTCTCTTGTCTGGCTTCTCCCTGGACTTTCTCGAGGGCAGGTCTGGCAACAGGCTGCTGCCAATTCTTGCTGCTGGGGGATCCAAGGAACCAGCGACGCCGTTGGCCAGAGGGCTGTCCGCAGCCACACCTGCCCGAGCATCAGGGGAGACAGCAGCAGAGACCTGGGAGCCGCTGCTCCCTTCTGCCTCCTGAGACTCCGAGAAATTCTGCAACTCCAAAAGTACCGACTCTAACATCTGTTTCTTCAACTGAAAACAAGTTTCAGATAAGTCCAAACATTTCAGCTTTTCTGCCATTTCCAGCATTCGCTGCACCCGATCTTCCTCCACCTGGACCTTTGCAGTGTAGACGAACTCAAGAAAAGAAGCGAAGTCAGCCACCTGCACTTCGTCTAAGTAGACGTTAGTCCTCGAGCCATCCGCAGTCTTCTCGTTAAGAAACACTTCCTTAAAAAACTTGCTGGTGGCTGCCAGCACCGCCTTGTGGGCCATGAATTCCTCCCGGACACCCTGGTACTCCACGCTGACAGTCACGTCGCACAGGTGACCCAGCAGGCGGAGCTGGTGCATTTCATGCAGAAGGTTAAGCGGGGAGGACTTGGATTCCAGCAGAACTGCACCACTCTCCATGTTTCTTCTTCCCAGGAACAGTTCTGAAAACAAACCAAGAATTATTCATGCATGAGCAACCTCCGAAGTAGAAGGATTAAAAATTATGAGGATTATATCAGTTCTTTAAAGAATACAAACTGATTAACGACCTAAACCTAACTTTTCTCATGTACAGATTCAAGTCACGCGTCACTTCTTAGCATTTTTCTGAAGCCCTGATGCACCTTCATGAGATATTTGCATGAAAACGGGCTAAGACTGCCCTAAAGATAAAGTGATGATTAATGAAATACATTAAAGCAGTAACTGGCTTCTCTACGTCATTTTGTAATTTACATACAGACCCAGACCCCCAAACTAACAGAATTTATAGCAACAATAAATAATGTCTACTACTTTGATCAGGAAACCAAATAAAACAAAATATAATACATGGCGGCCACGGATGAGAGCAAACCTTGTCTACCTTTGAAAACAACCAACTAAACTACTTTATATGAAGAAAATTTCACGGAAAGTAGCCCACAATTCACAGTCATTCTCCAACCTCGTTAAGTCCCTCCTACTGGAGTCACCGTCACTGCACCGAAGCGATGCGGGGCAATGCGCCGGGGGCACAGCTGCGCTACGCCGAGCAGGGCCCCCAACACCTCCGAGTCGCAGTGGCTCCCGTGCTGGAGGCTGACAGGCCGTCATGAGGGCTGCAGCCGCGCCGGCCGTCCCGGCGACCCTCGAGCAGGCGTCACGGGGGAGGCCCTGACAAGGTCACAGGGCGGCCGGGCCGGACTCGGGCCTCCCCGCGCACCACCTTCCCGCCGCCAGGCCCGGACCGCCCGGGGGTCCGTCCTCCTGGACCCGGCGCGGACGCTCCCCCCGGCGCACCCGCCTTTAGCTCCCGCATCCGCCGCCCGCCTCCAGGCTCGGCCGGGTCCCTGAGGCCGGCCTCACCTGCCCGATCCAGCTCCTCAGCGCCCGCTGGTCGGCGGGGCAATGGCCGCAGGTGGCCGCTTCTGCCCTCGTCCGCCGACACCTAGGCCAGCCCCGACTCCCCGGCGGCCTCCCGGCCCGCGCGTGGCCCCTGAGCCCGACTCGGAACCCAGGCCTAGCGCCCTCTGCCTCGCGGGCCGCGCACGCACCGCCCCGCCGCCGCCGCCGCCGCCGCCGCCGCCGCCGCCGCCGCCGAGCTTCCGAGGACTAGGCCCCGGAACGGACAGACTGCCCGACGGATGGGGGTGCGGGGCGCGGCGCCGGCGAAGGCGACGCCGATTGGCCGCGGTGGGCCCGGCCCCGTCCCTCGCCGGTAGGGGAGGACCTGCGCATGCACGTCCCACTGCGGAGGCCATTTGGGGAAGTTACGTGATCCGACACACGCTGCCGCCGTACGCCTGGCCGGCTGCGCAGGATTGCGTCACCCGCCGCGACCCACGGTCCGCGCCTGCGCAGAACACTGTGCCGGCGGCTCTGCGCTTCTCGCTACGCGGCGGGGGCAGGGCCGGCCCACCCCCGAAAGTCACGTGACCTGCGGGGCACGCACACCGTCTCACGTGGGTCCCGCCCCGGTTCCAGCCCATGGGCAGTACAGCAGGTGGGCGGGTCGCCGGATGGGGTGGAGCCCCTGGAGGAGCGGGGCAGAGAGAGAGGGCAGGGAGGTGGAGGGGCGGGGCGCTGGAGGAGGCAGGAGGGGGCGGGGCGGCGGGAGGAGGTTGCAGGAAAGGGCGCGGCTCGGGTAGAGGGCGCGGCGCCTCCACGTGCCGCAAGAAGCGGTTGTTGGATACCCAGCGGCGCCTTGCAGAGTCGGCGGCTGAGTTCGTTCTGGGCACGCGGCAGGCGGGTGGGCAGTCAGGAGCTGAACCGGAGGCCGTCTGTGCTCCGACAGCCTCCGAGCCTCGGGCTCCGGCCGCCGCTCCCGGGTGTGTGCAAGCCGTCGGCCGTTCGCCGGCGACCCCAGGGTACGGGCCCTCGCGTCCCAGAGGCTTCACATCGCTACTCCGAGCCTCCGTTTGTCCTCATTTCTCCCAAACGCCCAGCGGACCCTGGGCCGATCTCTCATCCGGTGTCTTCTGGTTCAGTTTATGCAGTGTAGACAACGTCCAGAAATGAGACAGATCCTCTGCGCAGTCATCATCTGGAACAGCGGTCCCCAACCCTTTTGGCACCAGGGACCGGTTTCGTGGAAGACAGGTGTTTTTGGTGGTGGGGGGGTGACGGTTCAGGCAGTAACGTCAGCGATGGGGAGCTGCATATGAAGCTTTGCCCGCCGCTCACCTCCTGCTGTGCGGCCAGGTTCCTAACAGGCCGTGGACCGGTAGTGGTCCACGGCCCGGGGGTTAGGGACCCCTGATCTAGAACAACCCCTCTCTTACTGTCTCTGTCATAGCCTGTAAAGCATCTGCCTGAAGCGGCTGGAATGCAGTGTGGACACGGGGAGCAGGGCCGGGGTGAGAGGGTCCAGGCAAGGAGGTCTCGGACAGCAGCCTCTTTCGAATGCTGCCGGGGGGAAGGAAAGGGAGCATTTGAAAATAACTGTACTTACCATCCTTCAGCGTCTGTGTTTAGGGCTATAAGCGCTTCCACAGAGTGGGAGGCCTTGCCCTGATGGACCCAGTGTCTCTGGTTGAAGGAGCCCGGGGCCAGGAAGCCTGGAGGCCTTGTGGCAGAAGATGGTGCTCAGCTTGCCTGGGCCTGGCTCCTCCTCGACGCAGGGCACATGCCACCCGCCCTCCCTGCCACCTATGGTGACACCTGGCACTGTGCCTACCTGACCTCCCTGGGTGTAGTCAGCGCACAAGCCAGACCTTGGGGAAGTGGGTTGGCCGCTATTCACAGTGGAGCGCAAACAGGACAAAGCAGTTCTACCATCTTTCCCGCCCTACTTTCTAGCTTCTGATTTGTACAAACGCATACAATCTCTACTTTCTGCTGCAGCTAAAAAACACGGCAGGACTCTGCTGGTTCCAGAACAGTGCTGCCCTCCTCACACACCTATGGGCTTTTCCTACCTCCAGGTGCACCCAGAAGTGGATCCTGCTGTCGCTCCCCATCTCAGGAGGATTTCCAGAAGCCATCTCAGTTCCTGGAGGCTGGGCTCAGCCCCAGGTGCACACGCTGAATTTAGTCTTTCTCCAGCCTAGGACTCTCCTGCCCTCCCTCACTTGGGTCCCCGACTTCCTCCTGCAAATGGATCTCCTCCCTGCAACTTCCCCCAAACTGGTCCCAAGTCTCAGGATAATAAGAACAGAATGTGCTTGATGGTTACAGAAGGTGGGTCACTACTACCCACCCCCAGTTACTGGTATTAGTCACTTCTCACAAAACTCTGTGTGGGGGGGGGGTAGTATTATTACCCTCATTATACAGATGAGGAGACTGAGGCACAGGGAGGTTAGCCAACTTACCCAAGATCACACAGAGAGCAAGACAGAGCCAGGGTACAACCTCCACAGCTCAGCTCTGTGCAGACCACATGCCTCCCCGGCTACAGCAAAATAGAGCTGTCTCTTGTCAGATCAGGTAAAGGTCAAAAGGGAACTAGAGAGGGTGTGATAAAATAGCATCCTAGAAATTCCATGTCTGGTTTGCATGAGTGCAGAAGTGAACACTGAGAAGTTGTGGTTTCTAAGATGCTGGGGGGACATGGGAGGACTTCTCACAAAAGCCCAGGGATTTATGGGCTTCCCTGGTGGTTCAGTGGTTGAGAGTCCGCCTGCTGATGCAGGGAACATAGGTTTGTGCCCCAGTCTGGGAAGATCCCACATGCCGCGGAGCGGCTGGGCCCATGAGCCATGGCCGCTGAGCCTGCGTGTCCGGAGCCTGTGCTCCGCAATGGGAGAGGCCACAACAGTGAGAGGCCCGCGTACCGCAAAA
>NW_006785617.1:115828-152278 GCF_000442215.2 Lipotes vexillifer
AAAAAAAAAAAAAAAAAAAAAAAAAGCCCAGGGATCTAGGCCTACTGCCTACCTGGCCGCATCACTTCCATCTCTCATCTCCAAGCTCTCCGAGGTCCGGGCCTGGGCACGCGTCTGCCAGTGGTCGCTATGAATACTGGTGTACAAGTATCTGAGTCCCTGCTTTCATTTCTTTTGGATATGTATCTAGAAGTAAAATTGCTGGATCATATGGTAATTCTTTGTTTACCATATCTGTTTTCCATGGCAGCTGCACCATTTTCCATTCCCACCAGCAGTGCACAAGGGTTCCAACTTCTCCACATCCTCACAGATGGACTGAAACAATTTTAAGCAAGGGATTTTTACACATAACAGTGTCTTTAGCATGATATTTATTAAAACCCTAAATAGTTTCAAAAAATAGTCCTCAGTCTTCAGGATGTGAGCCCAAATAAAATGTCTCCTCTAAGAAAAGCCTATATGATAATTCACGATAGGAGATGGGAAACATATGAACAAATAGCACCTTATATTTGGAAAAAGTTCAGATTCCATTAAAACATATATTTTAAAAATACATGTATCTGGGCTTCCCTGATGGCTCAGTGGTTGAGAGTCCGCCTGCCGATGCAGGGGACACGGGTTCATGCCCCGGTCTGGGAAGATCCCACATGCCGCGGAGCGGCTGGGCCCGTGAGCCATGGCCGCTGAGCCTGCGCGTCCGGAGCCTGTGCTCCGCAACGGGAGAGGCCACAACAGTGAGAGGCCTGCGTACCGCAAAAACAAAACAAAAAAAAACATATATCCTCTTATCATGAGCATCACATTTGGATAAACTTAATCTGGCCACAAATGCTTTGAAATCAACTTTGCTTCAACACAGAATGTCAAAATAGGTGATGCACCGATTTTTATAGGACAATTTCATATAAAACATAACACCACTGCAGTCTTACTTTGTCACTAACAAGGATCCTAAGTGTTTAAAAGAGCACACGAAGTATTTAGAATGTGTTAGAAGTCCAAGTAGACGTAGAAGCAGCATATGTGGAAAAGAGTAGCCAGGATTCTGTGTTCTGCCCAAGTTAGCGTTCAGTGCTGAAAGGACTTCTTTATTTAGGGGCATAATAGCTTTAGTGATTGACCAAGTGAAGAAACTGGATATGATTATTATAAATTTTATCTTCAGTTCCCTTTAGAAATGCTACCTGATCAGGTTCCAAGGTAGGAAGTACATCAGGCTATTCAAAGAAGCTTTGGAAAACAAGGAAAAAAAACACCATCAGCCCAATGCAAAACTAACAAAGAACAAAGACAACTCACATACGTGTACACACGGCAGAGACAAGAGAATACTATAAAAAGCAATGATAAACCAATGAATACAACAAATTGACCCGAAGTTAAACATAACCTGTGATGTTGCAGAAGTTTGCATGGGAAATGCAGTCTCAGGAGCAGTTGGAATAGATGTTTATCTCCAAGTAACACCCTGTAGCCATCCTGAGGAAGTGGAGTGAACAACTTTCAGGTAATTATGTTAGTGAAAATTTGGAAACCATCTACTCGCCCAAAAGGAGACAACTGAATAATTTATAATATATCCATGCACATTTTTAAAAATGTTTAATGGAACTTGTGGTAATCATTCCACAATGTATATGTTTATCAAATCATCATGTACACTTTAAAGATGGACATTGTCAATTGTACCTAAAGCTGGAAAAATGTTGAATTGTTTGATGCAATGCTCACTATATTATAATGAATAAAGAAGGTACGCTATTTTACCAAGGAAATGATCTGATTTAAAAGCAAATCTATAGACCCAGACCGGAAGGAACTCGCCACATCAAATTCTAAACGGCCCAGGGAGGGGCGGAGAAGCTGTGCCCCGCCCACCCGACGCTGAGGAGGGGCGGGGCTGGGGCATCAGATTCCGAGGCACTCACCGCCCACTGGCTGTCATAATCTCAAGATTGTCACAGTCAATCTTCCGATTGGTCGTGGGCCGTCGCCTGATGATGATGTCAGCCGCCTTGCGTGAGCGCGGAAGCGCGCCTTAGTGGCCGGCGGAGGCACGGAGGCAGCTCTTACGTCCAGGCCTCGGGCTGGTGGTCGCACGATTTGGGTGGGTCAGCCCGGCCTTCCCTCCAGCCCTCTGGGCGGTGTCGCGGCGGCAGGTCGGGCGAGGTTTTCTTGCGCGGTCTCGGCCGTGCGGTGCACTGCGAGGTCAGGTTCCGGTGGGTCAGGCCAAGCGTATTAGGGCAGCTGGGGCTCCATCAAGAGTCTGAGTTTGGGCACGTCTTCACCTGCCTTCAATTTGGGCAAAATATCCGGACTTTACACTAACTTCTCACAAGCCTAGGTGGTGATTTTTAAATGTTTAAAACATCCATTTTTGCGAGAACTCAGGATGTTTCAAAGCAGCATCTACTTGGAGACTTCACTGGTCAGGTCAGGCACAGGTCGGCCACTCTGTGGGGGAAAAGGCCACTCCTCGAGGTGCCCACAACTTGAATACCCCTTACTTCTGGCAGCGAAAACAGAGTCCTGATTCTTAAGTTAGCTTTTAATTTAAAAAACAAGATGGGCGCACTGTATAAAAAATGAAGTCCAAGGACATTCCCCCGTTAAAACCCTAGAACCCAATCCCTAAGGGCAGCTGTCCTTATGTTTTTGCCAATCCTTCCAGAAGGTCCGTGCAAACAGAGCAAGCCTTATATGGAATCTTTTAAAAAAACAAAACAAAACAAAACACAAAGCAGTTTCCTCATCTGTAAAATGAGGTTGAAAATGGTGCGAAGTACCTTGAGCAGTCCTTGGGATGTTGTTCTCGCTGACTGTGACAACTGTTGTCAATATTCCACAAAGTGTTTGAACTTCGTTTTCTGACTACCAAAGAAACTCAAAGATTGTTTCATATTCGTATCACAGACAGGTCTGCCTCTTCTTTTCAAGCCCCCTTCTGAGGGGCTGCGAGCCCCTACTGTGCTGAAGTGCAGGCCTGAATGCTAGCTTTTAACAATCTTTCTTTGCGTTATAGAAGGCCCTGGTTCTGAAATTCTGAATGAAACCACAACAGGCTTGTGTGTTTGGGGTTGGCTGGGGGAGTGTTTAAGGGAGGGGACACCTGGTGGGAGGGGAGGGCCCAGTTGCCTTGGCTGGGCCTGCAGGAGAGGAGCGCAAGAAGAGCTGCAGCAGGTGTGCACACACACATACGTGCACACCATTCCTTAGAGAGACCGTGAAATAGCTCATCTTCAGGCTAAAGCAGGAGATTCAGGTTAAAGCCTTGTCCTTTCCCCTCCCACCTGGCCTTAGTTAGAAGGCAATGTTCACACTTCATACAAGTCACGGTAAATAAGCTGACTGACCCATCCCCTGTCACACCTGCCTCTCCGAACCGGGAGGCGACAACTCAACAGTAATTGCGAGGCCGCAAGCAGGACGGTGGCAGAGGACAGGCAGGGAGTGTCTTCATGTGTGGATCCAAGTTGCATCTATATTTACTTTAGGGTGGTTTTCCCGGAGAAGTTTCAAGCCCATCTTGTGCCTCATTTCAAGGAGGAAGCAGGTGAGATCCTGATGTAAGCAGCTTTTGGCAGGAAAGAGCTCTCCGAAGGGGCACCCTTTTGTCACTTTAGCAAAGCTATATTGTCACTAACCTTAAACTAGGTGCCCCCATGCTCTACTCATCTCCTGCCCTAGCACACCTATCGAATTTTGATCACACAGTACCTTGCCTAACCTGTTGGTTCTTTCTGTAGATCAAAGAAATAAAAATGAAGAATTAACAGGTGTACAGATCTATTCCCTAACTTCCCCTCAGTAATGGCACAAATAAACTGTGAACAAGACAGCATCTAAAGAAAAGATCACGCTGGGAATCCCCTGGTGGTCCAGTGGTTAGGACTTGGCACTTTCACTGCCGCGGCCTGGGTTACATCCCTGGTCGAGGAGCTAAGATCCTGCCAGCTGCATGGTGTGGCCAAAAAATTTTTTTAAAATAAAAAGTAAAGATCATGAGGAGTTGACAAGCCTGCACATTGTGGGAGATGGCTATGAGTCTGATACCGTAGCTCCATGATTAACTGACATTACGACCCCTTTTCTCTTTAAAACTTTCATGGCAGGGACTTCCCTGGTGGTGCAGTGGTTAAGAATCCACCTGCCAATGCAGGGGACACGGGTTTGATCCCTGGTCCAGGAAGATCCCACGTGCCGCAGAGCAACTAAGCCCATGTGCCACAACTACTGAGCCTGTGCTCTAGAGCTGGCATGATACAACTACTGAGCCCACGCGCCACAACTACTGAAGCCCCTGCACCTAGGGCCCATGCTCCGCAACAAGAGAAGCCACTGTGATGAGAAGCCTGTGCACCGCAACGAAGAGTAGCCCCCACTCGCTGCAACTAGAGAAAGCCCACGCACAGCAACGAAGAACCAACGCAGCCAAAAAAATAAGTAAATAAAAAATAAATTAATTTTAAAAAAGAATTAAAAACAAAAAAAACCTTTCATGGCGGAGCAGCATCTTTAGAGGTGGATTTCCAGGACACGAGTCTGCCTTCTCCCCAGATTGCCATCTTTCTGATCAAAACATTTTCCGGGGCTTCCCTGGTGGTGCAGTGGTTGAGAGTCCGCCTGCCGATGCAGGGGACATGGGTTCGTGCCCTGGTCCGGGAAGATCCCACATGCCGCGGAGCGGCTGGACCCGTGAGCCATGGCCGCTGAGCCTGCGCGTCCGGAGCCTGTGCTCCACAACAGGAGAGGCCACAACAGTGAGAGGCCCGCGTACCGCAAAAAACAAACAAACAAATTTTCCATTTCTACCAACACTTCCCTCTCGAGTATTGATTTTCAAGCACTGAGCATCTGGAGCTGAGTTCAGTAACACTGATGTGCTTGGGAAATTGAGGAACAAGGTCTTTCTGGCCTCGCCTCCTGATGAGCAGGACAAAATTCTCTCCTTAGGAGATGGCAGCGGGGATCTGTGCTTCATGTCAACCTGGTCAGTTCTGAGGCCCATTCCAGCTAAGAAGGGGCACATGTCCCCTCTGTTGCCTGGGCCTGCGCCTAGGCCCCGGCCACACTCATTTCCAGGTTCCTAGCCACCTGTCTCCGGACCAGCATTCCTCTTTATCTCTGCACCAGTACAGTAGGGACCAAGCACCATGGCTATTCAAGTTGAAATTAACTAGAATAAAGTATAAACCCAGTGCCCCAGTCACATGAGCCACACTTCAAGTGGCTGGGGGACATGTCCGCTCACCAGGTCCAGTGGGACAGCCTGATGCCCTCCTGCTCCCAGCACTAATGGGCCCACCCCACTCTGCTCCTCGCCTATTTCTAGAAGCCACCGTACTGTTTAGAGTTTACTAGTCTGTGGCAGAAATTGGGCTGAGGGTAGGGTAACCAGCTAGTTCCGGTTTTCCTGGGACTTTCTTGATCATAGCATTGACGGCCTCATCTGGGAAGTCCCAGTCCTGGGCAAACCAGGGTGCTCGGTCCACCCACAGAGCAAGTGACGTCTGACTGAGCTCTCAGTGGGATGGGGTCAGAGGGCAGTTCATGCCCTTCGGTGGGGACACCCTGATGACACGTGCTCACTTGTAAATAAGACAGTCCTGCATTCACCTAAATACCCCCGAAGCCTCAAGCGTTAGAAGGCTCTGTGCCTGGACCCCCTCAGCCGGACTGGAGCCCCTCTGGCCCCCTGTGCCCACCTCCATCACACCTGAGTTTCTCAGTCATGAGCCTTTGGAAGGGAGCATTCTGTAAGAGGAGTTGGCTGTTTCTGAACCTGGGATCTTTTCTCTCCTGGGGCACTTGAGTGGGTTTTCTGAGGCCCCCAATACTGCTGATATCTGGCCTTGGAGGATGGACCTCCTGCTCTGGGGGGGCTCTTGCTCCCCTAGCAACTCTATGAACCCTGAGGACCATGTCCGCCTTCCTCTTAGCCTCTCCCAGGGGCCCAATCACCCAGTGCCCGAGACAATCCCCAGGCAGGGCTCCAGGCTCAGGCCTGCATCTCCGCCAGGGAAACTGACCAGGGCTTGCCCTTAAGTACGAGCTGCCCCCCGTACAGCAGCCTCTGTCCTGCCTCCTGCCCTGTTCCTGTCCCACCAGCTCTCCGTCCAATCCCCAGGGTCAGGCCCCTTTGCTCTGAGGGGAGTGAGATCCTTCCCGACACAGCAGCAACGCCCACCTCACCCAGCCATCCCCAGCGGACGCCACAGCCCCAGGCTAGAGGTCCCTGCTACCTGTGCAGCCTACACATCAAATTCCCCCATTCCTAATCCTAACCCACACCCCTAGCCCAACCTTTTGTCACAGATTTACCTGGGGAAGCCACGTGTCCACAAGATCTCATCTATTAATCAAAGGAGATGGAAACTTCTGATTTTCTTCTCTTTCTTTACTTTGGAGAAATGCAGTTAGGGTTGGTCCTCAGGGTCAATAAAACCAGCATCCAGTTCTGATGGCCCCCGGCCCCAGCTCAGTACTTCCGCTAAAAGCAGTTCGCCTCCTTCTCCTGGGAAGGGAGCAGCCAACGTAGCTGCTTCACTTACAAGCAATTACTAGCTAACTCCAGGTATCTCACCTGTTCTCATCCAGGTAACTCCCAGCGCAGGTGCTAAGGGAGGGCCCAGCACCTCTTTAGGGGATTCTGATGTGCTCTAAAGTGTCTTAATGGACAGCTAGGTTGTTTTTGTAAAATGCCAACGCCAGCCCCACCCTCAGATATTCACAAGTAGTTGGTCCGGGATGTGCAGCCTGGTGATTTTTCAAAGTGTCCCAACGGATTCCTGTGTGCGCAGGCTGTGAGGCCGGCTCCCGTACACCTGTGCCTGGGGCAGGTGCTCGGCCCTGGACCTCAGCCTCTGCAGTGCCTTCTGCTGAGCTTGTTGCCTTCAGCCCTCCTTCTCTTGCTCCCCCTCCCCAAAACCTACCAAACACATCAGGTGAGGGGAAAAGCAGCAATGTTCACATTATCGTTTTATTCGTCAGAATTTCCAGAGACAGGGTCTCTACTGGGCAAGTAGAAAAATAGAGAATTTTACTACTTTGAAAAGGCAGCTATGACAAGTGTATGCCGAGAAAAGCGCCCCTGGGACTCGAGGGAGCACAGGGATCAGTCTGGGGGTGTCTCCCCACGCCACTAGCAGGCCCAGTCCTGGAACCGGAAGCAGTCGCTGGCAATCTTCCACACCGTGTTGCTGGGCGAGGCCTGGGCTGTCAGGATGAAGTTCTGGTTGAAGTCCCGCTGTTTGTTGCCCTCAAACTTCACTGTCCCACAGATCACCACAAGGACCGTGGTCTGGCTCGGGGTGGCTTCATCGTGAACGGGCTGGCAGTCTACCACGTTGATTTGGAACTCACTGGAAGGCAGCATCTCAAAAAACTCACTCAAGGATTCTTGTCCCGAAACGGCGTTGCCGTTCCACACCAAGGTGGCCGTGCCCATGTACAGGCGGGACAGCAGCCGCCGCCTCTTGTCCATGGTGGTGTAGTACACGTTCACGAACTCCTCAGCGGCACGGCAGGCCTGGTCCACGTAGGTCTTGAAGTCCACAGACGCCATCTCTGGCCCTGCTGAGGAAGGCCTCCACCCAGGTGCTTCCTGTACCTGGGGGAGCCGGGCTGTGGGGCAGGAAGGTGAAAGAGACCCTGTGTGAATGCCACTGCCCATCCTGCCGGACAAATGAATATCCTCCTCCTCTGGTGGTGGCAGAACAACTACACATGGTGGAGAGATGATTCTAGGCACACACTGTTGCTGACGCCTGGTCTGACTAGGCCTCAGTTCACTCACTTTAAACGGGACCATCCCCAGCTGTGCATAACTGCAGTGTTGGATGAAAAGAAGCCGTGTACACCACGTGCTTAGTTAAAAAGTCTAAGACCTGCATGGTCCGCAGTGGTAGCAATTACTATAAATTTTAACGTGTTTCGTTTTATAAGCTGTAGTACAACTGATAGTGGAAGGCCGCTTTTTCCTGGAAGCATGGAACAGCTGTGACTGCCCTAGAGAAGCGGGTAAAGGGACTTTCCTGGAGGTCCAGCGGTTAGGGCTCCAAGCTTCCACTGCAGGGGGCACAGGTTCAATCCCTGGTCGGGGAACTAAAATCCCACATGCCGCGCGGTGCGGCAAAAAAAAAAAAAAAGAAAAAAAATTAGAGAAGCGGGTAAAGACGCTGCACCCTGAGGAAGGGAACAGTGGCCCAACAAAGGCCAATCAGTTTATCCTCAGCTCACCTACAGGGTCTGTGAGGGAGGAGGCAGGTTTCCTAAGAGGGTAAGAGAACAAATGCCACGAGGACAGGATGGGACCAACATGGTGACTACAGCCCTCATGACGGGCTCTAAGAAGCTAAGCTGGTGCTGACTGGAATGAGAAGCTAAGCCGGTGCCGAGCTCCTGGGAACGCAGGGGAGCCCCGTGAGCCGAGGAAAGACTGGCCAGATGGAAGAAATTCTATGGGGTGCGGGGTGGTGGCAGCAAGTTAGAATTTCAACTGTAGGGGAAATGTCACATTTCCTTAAAAACAGGTCCAAAAGCACAAGGAAAAATTATTATGACCTTTTTTCAGGGTATGGTACAACTATTACAGCTGTATTCATTTTTGCACGATTAAAATATTTCACTAAACAAAAATCCAACAGAGGACAACATTACTAAAATAGTGGATGGGTTTAGATTTACAAACTTAAATACCGAATATTTTTTTAAATTTCAACAAACTTAAAAAAAAAAAAAATCATCTAATGAAAGAGATAAAAGATCCCAGGCAGGGTTGGGAAGGAGTCAGGCACTATTAAGGGTGGAGGAAGGTGTAGGCCTGAGCCTCCAGGAGAGAACCAGCCAGGCTGGGCGGGAGCTCCCACCTAAAAAGCAGCGCTGGGTGCCGAGCGCTGATGCGGGGTCCTGCCACTCCCTCGGGGACCTCAAGTCCAGCCTCGCAAACACTCACTCCAAGCTCCTATTTCCTAGTGCTTTACATTCGTACACCACGTCCTTTAATTGTCACCGAGAACGGATGAGGGTGTTACTGTAACAACTTCGCTAATGAGAAAAGAAAACTTACGTGTGGATGGAGGTCACACCCCTGATCTGTCACTACAAGAACTTGTTGCCGGGACGACGCGGTCCTCTCACTGGCTCCTGCCCTTCTGGGGTCCAGTCTGGGGCTCAAGGTTCCGGGACAGCCAGTTTGTCATTTCCGCCTGCGGGCCCGTCTCCCTCGCTGGACTCCCCATCAACCGGCGTCCACGCGATTCCCCAGCACCTCGGGCCTCCGCCTCCCGAACGCAGCTCAACCAGCTGCCCGCCCGGGCGTCCGCAGGGAGGGAGGTCGTTCCTGCGGGGCTGCGACCGGCCCAAGACCCGCTGCGGCACCAGCCGGCATCCCCACCACGCGGGGGCGGGGGGGGCACCTACCTGCGCTGGGGAGTACCGACCTACGCGAGGGTCACCTACTTGAGCAGGGGGCACTTACCTGCAAGGGGTCACCTACCTGAGCAGAGATCACCTACCTGCGCTGGGAGGGGATCACTTAACTGAGTCAGGGGCACCTACCTGCGGGGGTCACCTACCTACGCGGGGGTCATCCATCTGCGCGGGGGTCACCTACTGGAGCAGGGGGCACTCACCTGCACGGGGTTACCTACCTGCCCGGAGGGCACCTACCTGCGCTGGGTGGGGGTCACCTACCTGAGTGGGGGGCACCGACCTGCGTGGGGCACCTACCTGCGCGGGAGTGACAGCGGGGCGGCGGCCCTAGTCAGCACCGGACAGCGTGGGCCTCAGTCAGCCGGGTAGGCGTGGGCGAAACGACCCGGGTCGGCGCAGCTCGGCGTGGGCGGCTCCGGTCACGCGGGCCGCGGCACAACGGACTTTTGGGCCGGACCCGCCGAGGCTCCGCGCTCCTCCGCTGCTCGCCCGAGGCGGCCCAGGAAGAGCCGCCTCCAACGAACCCCTTGCTCCCAGCAACCGCCTGGTCCGGTCGGCGCCTCCGCAGGTTCCCGCGCGCTGCCCCCGAGTCCGCGCAGACGCGAGTGCCCGGCCTCCGCCTCCTCCCCGTGACGGGCAGCTGTGCCAGCCAGTGGGACGGCGGACCGCAGGCTAGCCCCGCCCAGGTGTGGCAGAGGCGAGACGGCTTCCGGGAGAGACGCTTTCCCAGAAGACCACGGAAATCCGTGCTCGAGTCTTCATTGGTCAATCTGGGTCACAGACTCCGGCCCGACGTTAGGTGGGGCCTCTGATTGGACGAAGCTTCGCAAGTCCCGTCCCCGACTCTCGGGGCGAGGCTGTCTCGCGGCTGCGCGAAAGCCGCTGGGCATGAGAAGTTTATTGATGCCGCCGCGTTTTCAGGGTGTGTTTGTTCCCCCCAACTTGGCTACGCTAGGGCGCACCTTTGTCTGCTTTCCTAAGGGAAAACTTGCTCTCAGTGTTCAGGACAAGTTTAGAAACCGGGTGGGCTCTTCCATATAGGCGACCCTTCCGCCCCCAATGAAAAGTGTGGATTATAAACAAATAAGTTGCAGGCTAAGTAGAAAGGTGAATTGAACTCGCATCTTTGGAGCCGTATTCACACTTTACAAAGCCCCAGCCAGTGAAATTGGAGTTTAATGTACAAAACTCCGAATCTCTAGAGTGAAAATGAGAGTTGACCTGCATGTCCACTGGGTTGGATGTCGCACTGCTTTTAAGTTTCCTTATGTTTCCCATGTAAGCCCTTGTCATTTCATTCTCATAGCTTCGGAGGAGGTATCATTATTCCTGATTTTATAGACGAGGAGGCCGAGAGACAGAAATTAAATGACAACCTGAAGTCACAGAGCCACTTCAGTCCTAGAAAAGCTGGTTAGGAGGACATTAATCCAGCGCTACGTTCTGGTGAAAACACAAGGCTTTAAGCCTGAGAGGCAGCAGAGCCAGCAGCGGGAGGATGGGAGGGCAGGAAGCTTTCAGATTTGTGCCTCCAGCATCTAAATTGTGCCTGACCCACAGCAAGGGCGCGATAAATACTGTTTGAATGAACAGACAGGGCTGGGTTCAATTCATTGCTCCACAACATTCTAGTTGTGATGACTCCTCTCTAACATTTAATCCATTGCTCTTGGAAGCAAGCCTGTTTTTTACTCCCCCTGTGGTTCTTGAGTTTGGGAGGTTAGAGACACTGCTGGCTCCAAGGGCACAATTCTGGAGTGGTGGGATGCCTGGTTAGGGCCACCGAGCCTAGAGGAGTTTGCCAGGGGATTTTGGAAAAGATGATGTTTGTCTTTCTCCTTTTGGACATGTGATGTGTGCTGCTGCAGCCATCTTGCCACGCTGAGGGGGGCGCCCTTGTACCATGAGACAGACCGGAGAGATGGGGAGAAATGAAGAGTTTGATGACTGTTGGGAACCAAATCAACTCTGAAGTTTAGACTTTCTAATTTCAGGAGCCAGTAAATTCCATTTATTTTTTAATACTATTAAAAATTGGGCATAAACAAACGTATTTGTAAGTTAATTAGTGTCCTAGCAGAGTGATTGTGCAAGTGAGTTAACCTACCTGAGGCTCAGTGCCTCACCTGTAGAGAGGGATAGTAATGCCATCATTTCCTCGGGTTGATGTGAGGAGCTAATGGAGGAGGCTGTGGTCAGCGCTTAGCCCAGGGCCGAGCACAAAGCAAGCATCCAGGAAACGTTGGTGTATTTTGACATTTTGCATCGACAGCAGCTTCCTTATTTGCCAGCAATCCTTCCAACACCTGGCTTTTAAACTTGGGACAAGTGTACTGACAAATTGGTAGGATTTGTCACCAAACCACATGGGCGCCTTCTGAAAGATGAGCCTGGTTTGAGCAGCTGTGGAACCAATGGTCCATTTGCCTCGTGGAGTCTCTCCAGAGAGGAAGGACACAGCTGGTCAGACACGCTGAGCTGCTGGCAGCTCTGAAGACAGGCTGGGATCTTTGGGTCTGTAAACACAGGGCCGAGCTTTCCGAGTTGTCAGCGTAGTTCTCTGGTACAGGATCTGATGACGTCTGTTTGCTGCGAGAGGCTGTGTGACTTGGAGCTGATCTCCGGGGGTCTACAGTGATGGCTCGGCAGTTGTCCCTCCAACACGTTGCCTCCAAAGCAATCATGTGTTGTTTTTTCCCCTGCCTTAGAGGAATCATCTGAGCTGCTGCTGGACCAGGGTGAGCTGGGGCTGCATGTCTGGAAGGTCACGTGGGACGAGACTTTTAGGGAGATTCTGGGAAGGCAGGGAGAATGGAGGCTCGTTAGCTTAGGAGCTGAGCTGTGGCCGGAGCCCAGAGGGGAGATGTGAGCAAGAGAGAGGGAGGGACGGAAAAGGGCAGCTGGAGTGAGGCACGGGTGCACACACCTACACACTCACACACACTCACACACGCACGTACACACACCCCAGAGAGGAAGCAGCTGAGCTTCCCCAATAGCCAGCAGTGGGGCAGGGGGCTGCCTTGGAAACAGACCCTCCAGTCCTGGTCAGGCTGCCAGTGCTGGTGTGGCTCAGGGCAGAAATGAGCCTCCCTGCCAAGCCCTGCCTCGATGGATCTCAGATTCCCGAGCAAATAAATGGTCGTTGCCTGGTTATGCACCGAGGCTCCTGTGGTCTGTTGTGCAGCACCCTCGGAGCCCCGCTGAGGCCATGTCCTGAGGCCCCAGGAGAGCCTCCAGCCCAGGATCTCCCTTTTTAACTTACACCTGTATGACCTGGGTGGGCCACTTGCTGTTAAAGGGACCCTGAAGACCCCACCAGGTCTTCCACTGGGACACGGCCTCGAGGAATTGCTTGCACGGCTCCCTCCTCATCTCTAAAATCAAGCCCTGAGAGGGAGGTTTGTTCATCTGCAGCCAGAGCCAGGGTCCCAGGGGCTGGAACACCCCTCCCCGCTTTGAGACTAGCACGTTCTTATGTGAGCAGGGGAGGTGGGAGCCACAGCAATGTGGATGGTGTGGGTGGGGTGCGCCGGCTCTGGAGCAGTGACCAGAACAAGGAGAGGCAGTGGACAATATGATCCCAAGGGTCTGCGTTCCCAGCAGGGAAAGTGTCCCCAGGGGGACCAGACAGAGTCCCATGAGCACAGCTCCTTCCAGCAGCACCACCCACATCTGCCCTGTGAGCTTTCCCACCCTGCTTCAGTGTTTCCCACTTGGCTGATAGATCATAGCCGGGCTGGCCCGAGCCTCGTTTCTCTTAAGGATGATGTGGCCCCTGTCTGCTCCAGTCAGTGCCTTGCTGACTGAACTCTCAGGGCCATCTGATTTCTCTGCTTCTTGGCAGCATCGCTGAATGTTGCGTATGAATTGCTGGCGTGTGGCAGATCCAGAGCAGGGATTCAGTGCAGACTGTAGATTTGGGAGGTGTGGGAGCACCACTGTAGAAGAGGGCCATTGAGACAGGGCGGGTATGATACTGTGACTTAACAGTAAAAGGCACAGATTTGGTCTTCATCCCCTTCCTGCCATAGAACTCCGAAAACCCTTGGAATTTCCTAAGTGGTAAGAGCAATAAAGTTGTCTTTTGTTGTGTTAATGAGGTGACTTTGGGGACTACACCTAAGGGTGGGGCTGGTTTGCAGAAGAACCAACTGGGTGATGAGAGGAGGATTAAAGGGTAGAACTTTCAGACCCATGCCTGGATCTCTGAGGAGGTGAGGGGCTTGGAGGTTGAGTTCAATCACCAATGACCAAAGATTAACCAATTGTACCTGTGTACAGCCTCCATAAAAACCCAAAAGGTAACGCATGTACGTGGAACCTAGAAAAATGGTACAGATGAACCGGTTTGCAGGGCAGAAATAGAGACACAGATGTAGAGAACAAACGTATGGACACCAAGGGGGGAAGGGGGTGGTGGTGGTGGTGGGATGAATTGGGAGATTGGGATTGACATATATACACTAATATGTATAAAATAGATAACTAACAGGAACCTACCGTGTAAAAATTAATTAATTAAATTAATTATTTTTTAAAAAAACAACCCAAAAGGACGGGGTTCTGAGAGCTTCTGCGTTGAAGAACACCCAGAAGGAGGAGGCTGGGAGGGTGATGAGCCTGGAGGGGGCATAGAAACTCCACGCCCTTTCTCCACACCATGCCCTGTGCATCTCTTCCATCTGACTGTTCCTGAGTTACAACCTTTTATAACAAACCCGTGATCTAGTAAGTAAACTGCTTCCCTGAGTTCTGTGAGCCGCTCCAGTGAATCTAACCTGACGAGGGGGTCGTGGGAACCTCTGATCTCCAGCCAGTTGGCCAGAAGCCCAGGTGACGACCTGGACTTGTGACTGGCATCTGAAGTGGGGGGATCTTGTGGGACTGAGCCCTCAGCCTGGGGGATCCCACACCATCTCCAGGTAGATAGAATTGTGTTGAACTGTCGGACGCCAGTTGTGAAGACCCCCACTTCAGTGAAGCTCAGGGATGATAATGTTGACCTTTTCGGACCCTTGTGACTTCAATCAACTAAAGCTTGGAGTCTGTCCACCTTTGCCCTAATTCTATGCTGAGGTCTCCTGCCCAAGCCCCTTCATGAACATGCATATACCCTTAGCTTAACACTTCCCCAGTCTTGCTGCTGGGGAGACACTCCTTTGGGAAAGATCTTCTGTGTTCTCTTTACTTTCTGCAAGTAATACATCCCCCTTTCTCCCGCTCTTTGGCTTGGTTGTGTCTTTTGGCCTGATACCCACCAAGAGGTGGACCCAGTTTTTCAGGTAACAATCCCACCTGGAGGCCAGAGAGGGGGATAGAGCTGAGGTGTCTGCACCCAACTCCTGAGGGTCAAGGGCTGAGGGGAGGGCGTCATTTCCTGGTACCATGGTCTAAGGCAGGCGTTGTAAGGGGTGGGGACCCCCATGCCCGGTGTCCTTCACAGGCCACCCCTTGCGGGCACGGGGTGGACCTGTGAGGTGACTGGTGCCAGTGTTATCGCCCCCAGACACCCAGCCAAGTGCGCTGTGTCCCTCCTTAAGCCATGACTGCTCCAAACTGACCACCCTGGGAAGAGCAGAGCGTTTCCTGGCCCCTGCATTCAGTGAGCTGACCATCAGCGTGAGGTCCTCGGGGAGAGGTGGCCTCGTAAAACTGCCTGTCCCCTGGGGCCCCACTTCACACCCACACCCACAGCATGGCCCAGAGTCCGTGGAGACGTGTGTCTAGAGAGGTAGCACTCCACCTGGAGAGGCCGAGGTGTCCAGGGAAGACTGGACCAATGCCGAGGAAATGAATAAGGAACCAGAGTCTTAGAACTTTCCTTCCCCCTGGCAGCCCGGGGAACCTGCGTAGGGCCGACAGTAGGGGTCTCCATGCTCTCCTTCCTGGATGAGGGTCCTCTGGCCACAGACTCCAGCCTCACCCAGGGCGGAGCAGGACACGCAGGGGGTCAACACCCCAGAGCTTCCCTCAACAGTGACAGATGGGGGCTGGAGGATAGATAGCCCAGCTCCTGAGCCCCGGGAGGGACATCTCTGAGGATGCCCACACCGTCCCCAGTTGCCCTTGGAGCCGGCCTGCCCTCAACCTTCCCATGCCCAGCATGTGCGTCCTGTGGCCACCTCCCCATTGTCCCACTCGCACGGGAATGATTGTTGGGGTCACTGCTGGGGGAACCCAGCCTCAGCAGTGAGAGAGAAGACAAGACTGTCTCAACATAAGATGTCCTGGGGAGTCTCCAGGGGGTCCTCCGGGCACCTTGCCGGGTCAGTACCTTGGCTAGCAGGTATGTTGCAGCAACAGCAATAAACAGAAATAAACCCAAACATACCTAACAGACCACAAGCATCAGGACCCTCTGGAGGGCTTGTTAACTCACAGAGGCTGGAGCCTTTGCCTCTGGTTTCTGCCTCAGGAGGACGGAGTGAGGCCTGGGGTTGCATTTCTAACTAAGTCCCAGGGCTTGCTGGAGCCGCCAATGCTGGTCCAGGACCACAGGGAGAACCACCGCCCTGACCAGAGGACAGTGCCCAGGGATGGAGCTCCGAGGGGCTGCAGGGTAAAGGCTGGGAGAAAAGCCCCTTGAAGCAGAGGCTTCCTAGATTCTGCTGTGGAAGTAACCCTGCAGCCCACACCTGGGATTCTTGTGATTTTAGCATCTTAAATCGGGCATTACTTTCCATTCCTCTGGCTGTTAGTTCAGACCTGACTATGTGCGTGGTTTCCCCAGCTTTGACGCTGTCTGAACTTTCCTGCCCTTGGATTCTGAGCTGCTATTCAAGCAATGGCCACAAGAGTGTGGTCCAGACTTTGGAAAGAGCTTCTGCATGCACGTCTGCTCACCTCAGCTGCTCCAGGGCTGCAAGGACAAAGCAGCTCTGTTTTTCCCAGATCAAACCCAGGAAAATGTGGCAAAGCCCAAGACTATCTCTTGTGGCTTGGCAGTGTGTGTGCCGAGGGGCTTTGCGTTTTTCTTTACGGGGAGGGAGTGTTGGGAGCCTTTGGGAAAGCGGATGCCCTGTGCTCTCCTGGAGCTGCAGAGCCGGTCCCATGAGGTGAGATCAAGCAAATGGTCCACCAGGGCCGGGGTCCGCTGCCTCCGGGAGAAGGAGGAAAAGGTGTCCCCAAGGGAGGGCCTGATGGTAGACAGTGGCCTGCACACTGGGCCACAGTTTATTGTCACCGGCACAAGTCCTGCGCCAGAGATCTTCCCACAGCCCGGGATTCTCTCTGTTCTCGTCAGTTTTTCTTGAAACCTGTGCTTGTTGCTTAGGAATGAACCTTGCAATTTGGAAGTCAGATCAGATGATGCTTTGCTTTAAAGAGCTGTGCAGAAGGATTGCAAACTTATCATCACTCACTGTCAGGGTCATGACTGGCAGCAGCTCCCAAATTGCAGAGATTTTGTGAGGGGGAGGTGGGAGGGGTAGGGGGGGAGGCAAACGGATGCTCCTTACCGAAAACTGTTTTTCAAGATTCTGAGTGAGAAGCTGTTTTTACTGTTCCAAAGAATAACTACTACCATCTGTGTATGGCTTTATCCAGAAAGCTCCGCAACAATTCTGTGAGGGAGGTTTCATGATTATTTCCACGTTACAGAGGAGGAAACGCAGGCTGGGAGGGTGAGGTACCAGTCAGCTTGGCCGCTGTAACAAAGTACCATGGACTGGATGGACTTAAACAACAGAAATCTATTTCTCCCAGTTGTAGAGGGATGGCTGACACCACTTAAGAGCTACTCTCTTAGCAACTTTCAAGTGCACAACACAGTATTAACTACAGTCGCCACGCTGTACATTAGATCCCCAGAACTTATCCAAACTGGAAACTGGTGCCCTAGACCAGCATCTCCCCATCCCTGCCCCATCTCCAACCTCTGGTTCATCATCATTCACTCTCTGTTTCAGTGAGTTTGGCTTTTTATTTATTTATCTATTTTTCTTTAAAAAGTCTTTGAATTCTTTTATTTTATTTATTTTTAATTAATGTTTATTGGAGTAGAGTTGCTTTACAATGTTGTGTTAGTTTCTGCTGTACAGCAAAGTGAATCAGTCATCCGTACCCATATATCCACTCTTTTTTAGATTCTATTCCCACAGAGGTGAGTTTGGCTTTTTGAAATTCCATATATAAGTGGCATTATACGGTATTGGTCTTTGCCTGACAGCGTTCAGCCATGTTGTGGAAAATGGCAGGATATCCTTCTTTTTATATGGTTGAATAATATATGAATATTATTTACATTTAAATAAATTTATAATTTATATAAAATATAAAGCATCTCCTTTGGTTCCATCCTCCCCCTCGCTGTTAGCTTACGAGTCGTGCGTTTATAGGAATGGGGCAGTCGAAGGAGAGGAGAGGTTGGGAGTGGAGTGAGTTCAGATACAAGCAGTTTGCACAACAAGCCCACTGTGAGTGGCCCCTGCCAGGCGCCCGTGCGATGGGCTTTCGCGGCTTCCCAGGGAGGTTTGGGCAGGTGATGTGAGTGGGTTTTCACGCTGGGCTCGGAACACAAGCAGAAACACTGTAGGGATGTCACGGGCCATCCAGAGACACCATTCAGGTGGGGTGCAGGGACAGACATGCAGGTTTGCTTTAGGTCATCATTTGCAGGCAGGGCCTGGCCCCCGACAGCCTGCTCTGCTCCAGACCTGCCCAAGGCCTGTCCGGCATCCAGCGAGCACAGCAAGGTCTGGGAACCCGAGGACACTCGCAAAATATTTTGGGAAGGTCAGTCGAGAGGGTGGGGCCCGAGCTCCTGGTAAGGCTAAGAGAGGAGGGAGCCTCCAACCTCGTTATATGATAAGCATGGAACATTTTCCTTGGGGAAAACAATGCCCGCAATGCGGCTTTGCATTGGGAAGAGTGGAAACACACAAGGAGCCGGAGAAGCCCAGCCCCAGTTCTGATTCTTTGTCTGTTGACTCCTCCCTCCTTCAGCTGTCAAGTCTACTTCCTGAGCACTTTTGAGGGGTGAGTGGAAGAAAGCAGGCAGGTGCACAGACAGGTAGGGCCTTGGTTTCCCCATCTGGGTGGCACCCAACATTGCCCGGGTGGCCTCTTCACCGCCAGTGAACGCCCATCCAGGTGCTGGGGCTACGGTCAGCTTCCTGGTGTGTGAACTGGGCCGTCACACAGGGCCCTGTGCTCAGAAGGGCCCCAAGCTTGGTTCCATGCTTTGCGGTTGTGTCTTGGAATCTTAACAACTTCTGAGCAGGGGACCCCGGGTTTTCAGCCTGCACTGGACCCAGCATATCACGTAACCATTCTGCCTGGGGCTTTGGTTTTTCTACCAGTGGAGGAAGAGGGGATTGGATTGGGCCTGGGGCCCTGAGAGAGAAGGGCATGGCATCTGAACTCAGTGCCGTGGACGGGCTTGAGCAAAGCCAGAGGCCAGGGATGCTCCTCAAGAGAGGAACCTGTACTGACTGTGGGCAAAGTCCCAGCTGCTTCGGGGGCCAAGTGACTGCATGTAGGATATGGTTGGAGAGAGGGGCCCCTCACAGCACGGGCGCCCAGGGCTGCTCTGGCATCCAAATAGGGTGGGAGGCCTGGAGTGGACTGTGGGTGCTGGCCAGGGCTCTTCCTGAGTGGCAGGTGGTTTGTGAACAGCAGAAGGAGACCAGGAATAGCCACAGAGGGGACGAGGGGCATAGTGGGCAGATGCTGTGCCCCACGGCCTGTGGGCCACATGGGGCTGTCTGCTGTGTATGTGTGTGTTTGTGTGTGTGTTGCAGGGTATTTGAGCCCTTCTACTGGGCACATTGGTATGTTGGTACCCTGAGAGCTTTGAAGCCCAGAGTCTTTGGGGACAGGTTAAGGGAGTCCGGGGCTGCTGGCTCATGATCGCTGGGGGACTCAGAGCCTCAGTGTTGAGATCATTAGGCAGGAGCCAGGCTTTGTAAATGCTCAGGAAACAGGAGCTGCCGTGACGACTGCTCTGCAAAACCTGGCCGTGATCCTACAAAGGTGACATCAGATCTCGGAGAGCCTGGATTCTCTGCAGCCAAATAGGACGTAAGACAGGACCTTCAGAGTTGTCAGGAAGAGCTGCTCCCTTACATGGAGGGAACTGGGGCCCAGAGCTACGTGGTGTCATTCCCGGGCATCCCAGACAAAAATCCCCACCTCTTGACCCCAAAGGGAGCTCTTCCCCGCACCCCCGTCCACCCTATCCCCCAATGAGAGCAAACTAGGCCACCGAAGTCACTTTTAGGCCTGCAGGCCGGTTTTCTCTTGTTACAAAGTCCAGTTTGGGGGCGCTAGTGGGCAGGGCTAGTGGGCAGGCCACTCGGGTTCATCCTCAGGTCTCGGTTCTGGGATCATTAACTGGGAAGCTTCCCTGAGCCTCTCAGCCGCCAGGTGGTCCTGAGAGTAGCACATGAGACCACCTTTCTCCGCTTCACATCTGTTCCTTGAGCTCTGGTAGCCTTCCACGAAATTTCCCCTTTTGCCTAATTTGTCCGGCTTCAGATTCCGTTGCTTGCAAACCAGACCCCTGACTGTTTCCAGTGGCAGGGAGGGCCCTGGAGGGGGTGGGGGTGCATGGGGTTGGATGTGCCGACATGCAGCAGCAGGCTCGGCTGGCGTGGGACCTGGGGCTGGAGGCGCGGAGGTCCGGCCGGGGAACCGTGGTGAATGAGGAGTCCGTCTGTGACTCGCAGGGTGCTGTGGGCTTTGGCGGGCCTGCCTGGGAAGCGGGGCGAGGCCCCCGACCCTGTAGAACTGTCTGGTTGGGGCTCAGAGGTGGCGATGGTTGCTGCTTCTCACATCCTCACCAGGTGGCACGAGTTGTCCGGAGGGGCGAGTCTGTGCTGGTCAGACCTCTGGCTCTTCTGCAAGTTTGCTCAAGAGTCTTGAGCAATTTCCCCCGTAGACCGAGCCTGGAACCAGGGTGTGAAAACGCTCACTCCAGAGAACAATCTGCAGAGGTAGGAGACTTTGGCGCGTCAAGAACAGCGTGTTTGAGCGGATCAGCCAGGGTCCGCAGGCACCTGGGCTGGCCCCATTCTCCCCGCGAATAGCAGGGAATGATCTGACCTTCACCCCAGAGCCAGGCCAGGAAAGCACGCTTTCTCATAGACCCGTTCACTGGGCAGGGGGCTGACACCCCCTGGCTGGGCCGAGTCTCCTGGACCAATGTGTTTGCAAGCGCACTTCTGAGCTATGGAGTCTTCGGCGAAGTCACGGGAGGTGCCCCTCTGGCCCTTTGCTCAGGAGTTTGAAGGAGCCGCTAACACACCTGTGAGACGCGGGGCCAAGGGGTGGCTTTGACATTGGGCCAGGCTCCCCTCCAAGGTATAGCAGCCCATCCCCTGGGCACTGGAACCCTCTCTGGGGACATCTCCCTTCCTATAAACCTCCAGCAGAGCGCCACACGTGCTCTGTGCTCTGCTTGACACGAGAGAGGTGGTTACGATGAGGGCCTAGTGAATCTCGGTGAGTTGCCGCCTTGAGTCCACGCACCTTTGGAATGTGGCACTGCTCCCCCCCACCTCAAGGTAGGGGCCTGTTTCTCTGTCCCCTCAATCTGGGTCGCTGTGATCTGCTTGGACCGGTAGAACGTGGAGGACGTGACCAGGAGCCTCAAGGACCCTGACAGCTCTGGCTGTTGCTCTCCTGGAGCCCTGAGGCCTCCAGGGTGGGAGGACACCTGGTCCAGAGAGGCCATGTCAAGGACGCTGAGTTGCCCCGGCTGACGGCCAGCACCACGTGCCGACCAGTCCAGTGTCAGCTGGATGGAGCCTCGCAGGTAAGCCCACACATTGGGAGAAATAGCAAAGCACTGTTATTTTAAGCCACAAAGTACTGGCTTGGTTTGTTACGCAGCAGAAAAAGACACACACTTGACTGTCTTTCTGGAGAGAGGCTGGAGGGTTCCATGTGGTCATTTTTTTGTACTTTGAATGTGGCATCAAGTGCTGTATATCGATCACAGGTGAATAAACCAGTCTACCTTTACACAGAATTACCCAACTCGTGAAATTCACTCTCCATATCAACACTCGATACTTTTTAGTTTTTTTAAGCTTAAAAGTTTTGGACCAAAAATCCAGTTCCTTTCACATGTTCTTTCTGAATCAAGGATGACAATGAAGAATTTATTTTTTACCGGAATCAGTTGTTGACATGTCTTCATGCCAAGTATTTAAGGGTGACATATCATGACATCTGGGCATTGCTTTATATATTCAGTAATTATTTAAGAAAAGACTCCACTGCGTATTCTACAGTTATCACAATCATTAAAATCGTTTTTCAAGAGTTTATGAACATCTGCTAAACGTGATGATGATGCGAAGGTTATTGTGATTTGGGGGCCACACTCCCCTAATGTCCTCTCCATCTCCTGGGAGTATGTTCCCTGTGAAGGTGCCATAGTCTGGAGTTTAGGAGGAAGGACAAAGGTGGAAAAGAAACTCACCCAACAACCACTCTGGCGTTCCCGCTAAACTCTGCGTGAAGGAGGCCTTAGCCTCCAGGGCTGCTCGGTTCTTGGATCTGCGAGGTGACGGCATCCTCACCTTCACGCCCTCACACCTGCCCTGGGTCCAGGCTGGGTTTCTCCTCACAGATGCTTGGGAGACCGTACTGAAGGAAAGCGCCCCCCAAGTTCTTGTGAAGAGAGGACATAACAACAAATAAGACTGAGTCTCCACTGAGTGCTCTGCAGAGAGAAGGTGAGAGGCCCTGACAGAGGCAAGGGTTCCTGCAGATGCCAGTCCTGGAGCCGAGAGGACTCGGGTGGTCCACTTAACCCTATTCCCCATCTGCCCAACCCTGACGTCACGAACCTCCACCCCAGATGGAGTTTTCTGAAGCCCTCCCCTCCGCCTCCACCCTCGTTGCCCTCGCCAACCCTGCGGGCAATGCCAACTCCACGTACAGGCAAGTTCCTGGAGAGCAGGGGGGTGTCCCGGTCACTCCTGTTTCTCAGGCTGGAGCTCAGTGCTTGACCCACGGCAGGTGACCCAACCTGGAGACGTTTGAAATAGCTGAGGAAAAAGGTTACAGTGTCCGGGGGAGGCCGTGGCAGTGAAACCGGGGCCAAGGGGCCATGGGGCCATGGGTGAGGTGCATTTGGGGATCATATGGACAGGACTTCCTGATGGGCCAGGATAGGGAGGTCTCAGGGTCTCTGCTTTGGAGGAAGCGGGAGCCCCATCTGAGCCCGGTTGGGGCGTGAGGTCCACGGGGCGCCCTCGTGGGTGGTCCCGAGGCGGTCAGACAATGATAACTGGAGGTCGGGGGAGAAATTGGCCCTGAGTTCTCATTGTTAACAGGGTTATTCCCATTCACAGAAGTAGACTAGATTGTCTGTAGTGGGAATTTCAAGGGGTAAGAAAGAGCGTTCCAGGCGAGGAGGCTGAAGGGCGTCTGGTGTCTGGCTGAAGCTCCGACTGATGGAGCAAGTAAGCTGGAGGAGCCGTCCAGGCTGGGGCACCCGATTTAGACTCAGATGCAGTTGAAGTTGTGGCATGGAAAGCATCCCAGGGGGAGACTTCTTTCTAGAAGTCACTTCTTTGTCATCATAATTACCCCTGGGGAGATGGGTGCAGAGGCAGAGGCCCCCTCAGGCCTCCCATCCGAGATGTTGTCTCTGATTGGGATGCTGGAACACATCCAGCTGTGGGACCACGGCTGCAGGGATGCCGAGTCTGGAAACAACATAACCAGCTGCACATGGACCTGCAGACTGAGGGGGACAATGCTGGGCCTGGGAAGCGGGGCCTTCTGGCAGAGGGGGCAGGGTAGGGCGGGGCAGTGAGGGGACATGGGGAGGAGGCTGGAGGGGTGGTAGGTGGGGCTGGAGCTCTGAGATGCTTGCTGACCATCCAGCCTCTGCCCAGGAAGTTGTCCATTACCACATAACACATCCCCCCAAACCTGGGCTTTGAAACAGCAATGACCCTTTACCGTCTGCCACGGTATCCCCGAGTCAGGAATTCAGACTCGACACAGCAGGACGGCTTATGTTTGCTACAGGACGAGACCTCAGCTGGGAGATGTGAGGGCCAGAGACTGGAGTCACCTGAAGCCTCCCACCCACAAGCCCCCAGGGGCTGTTGGGTCTCAGCAGGGGCCCCATAGTGCCTCTGCATGGCCTGGGCTGCCTCACCACATGGCCAGCCGTTCCCACGGGTGAGCCTGGGGGTGGGGAGAGAGATTGAGAGGGAGAGAAAGAGAGACAGAAAGAGGTAGAGAGACAGAGACACAGAAAGAGTGAGAGCGAGAACGAGAGAGAGAGAGAGAGAGAGAGAGAGCATGAATCTCTGCAGGGTCCATGGGAGGTTGGGGTATGTGTTGCCTGGGGTGGGGACACTTGGGTTTTCACTCACTGGTCCTCGGCTCCTGGAAAACCCATGTCACTCTCAGGGTGGGGTTAGATGGCTGATTTGGGGTGTTCTTTCCTTCCGTAGAAAATGCATGTCTGGAAAAGACCTGTCAGAGGATACACTAAAAAGCAAAGCCTTTTGTCATTTTTCAATACTTTCTGTAACGCAGTGTTTATACGGTTTTCAGAATAAAAAGCTTGCCGTACTTTTAAGTCCAGACTCTCCCGTGTAAGAGTCACACAGTCTGGGACATCGGGCTGATAAAGTGGGTCCCTTTTTCTACCCTGTATCACGGCTCCTTGGCTTTTATGTGACAGAGCTAGGGCACCGTGTTTGGATCAGTGCATCAGTGAAGCTGCTACTGCCGATAAAAATCCAGGCCTGATGGGTCACATGGCTACCCCGCATAAAATACAATAGTGAGGCAACCGACTCCCTTGGGATTTGTTGAGTAAATTTGGATTTTTGTATGTTTCAGATATTTTTCATATTTTTAATATATTTTGCAGTGATGGTGAAAGTTCCTTGGACTCTGGTTCTGGTTTCAAGGCATTGAGTGGATATGCAGTGATCGCCAGGGATCTGCAGGCGTGGCGTGGGGAGGGCCATGGTCAGCTGGAAAACTAGTTTTAACCACAAACAGTCAGTAGAATGAGGCGGGCTCGGGTGGTCCCTGACTTCTGAAATCAGCAGCTGTCAACAAGAGTCCACAGGGTTCTGTGGTTTGGTAAACATTTTCAGGAGGCCAAGGGTTTCCACTCAAGATACAGTGTGTGTGTAGGGAGATGAGTTCAGGGTCCCCGTCGGTGCCACACCCTCCGTCTGGCTTCAGCTGATGGCACAAGGGGCCCCGGCGAGGAGTGGGGTGTGTTAGGTGGAGACCCCTGTGTGTCATCACGAGGCCTGGAGCGTGAACCCAGAGCCGGCGGGGAAAGTGTGAAAGTGAGTATTAGGCTGAAACGTGAGAGGAGCTACTGGCGGAATCATGGGTCGGATACAGAAAGAGAACAGCAGCAAGGGAGATGCCTGGGAACCCACAAGTGGGCACTAAGGAAGGGACGTGGCAGTTTGGTGCGTGGATGCTTCTCTCTGCTCGACCCTCCTGTCCATCCCCGTCCTGCCCAGTGCCCAGCAGACTGCAGCCCATGCCCCCTCCCTGCCTGGTACCACGCTGCATAGTGGCGGCACCCTTGTGGCTCCAGTCCCATGGGGCTGCAGGAACACAGTCCCCCCTTCAGGCTTAGGGCATAAAGAGCTTCAGGTCTGTTGGAGCATCAGGTGCCTCATCAGCCCTAGTTTGTTTCCTATCCCTACATGCATCTCCCTCCACTAAAGGTTCCATCTGAATCGTCCATGTGGACGCTGAGTGTTGATTGCCAGCACTGCAATCAGATGATAAGCAAGCTCTTTTCATCACGTCAAAGCAGAGCAGGCTTCCTTGTGACCTTCTGCAGTTAGAGATGCTCAAGGTGAACATGGGTTGTGCGGCAGCTCAGGAAGCAGATGCCAAGATTGGGGAGCAACTTGTCTGTAGAGGAGATGGGACTGAGGGGGCCTGTGCAACGTGGCTCTGACACCCGTGAAAGGCGGGAGGCTTGGGGACATGGACTCCTTTCCCTGCCTCGCCTTGAGGTCCTCACAGTTCGGCAAACCTGCTTCTCAGCAGAGCCGTGAACACGGCTTCTCCTCACCCTGTTGGACTGCAGACGTGGCCCCTGGGAGACGGTCTTTGCAGGGACCCTGAGGTCTTAGCTGCCACTTCCTGATGGGAAAATTCTCCTTCCTTCTCCCTTCAAGCTCTCCATCATCCGCCACATGATTTGCGCTATTTTGCTCTTTTAAGGTACAATCTGTAGGGTAAGGAATCAGAGGTCCTTCAGGCATTTTGTCCAAACATGGTTCTGCTGCCCGGGTGGGTCAGCTCCCTGGAGCGTGCTGACTCCCCAGCCCTAATCTTGGGAGGAAGGGCCCTAACATCTGTTGGAAGATGAGCCCCAGGGTCATGGTGGTCTTAGCTCACCGGGAAGGCTCTGGCCAGCTGATTGTCACACCAGCACCTTGGCTCTGAGACAGGCAGTATCCAGTGTAGCAGCCCTCCCCACACGAGGGTGGGCTGGTTCAGGCAGAGCAGGTGGGTGAGTGCCCACCTCGCTGTTGTCCTTCATGAAGGGAAGAGTGTGCAAAACACACGGACTGAGCAAGACACCGGAATCCCTGGACACGCCTGGAGGTGGTGCAGTTCTTGTTAGTGAGAGTCCCTGGACGTGGCCAGACTGTAGGGGTTTCTGGCTCTTCCCCCACTTCTGTGGCCCATTCCCGTTTAACAGTGTTTCCATGAGGCTACATCTTAGCTCATCAAGTTTCTTCAAGCGTAGTTCATATCCCTGGACCTTTCCCTTAAAATAGCTGTCCTTCTGTGCCCCTGGGGGCCGGCCCCTTTTAGGTCCCAAGTGTGGAGAGCCTGAGCTCGTGGTGGGAGTGGATTCCTCCCGTCTCCTCTGACCTCACTGTCTTTCTGCCGTTTTCTGCCAACAGCAACACTTACGACACAGCACAGACGCACAGAACATGCAAAGCTCGTGTGGCTGAGTAGAGACGGCTGGACACTGCTGCTCTTTTCACTGAGAGGTTCCCCTCCCTGGACTCTGAGCTGCCGGAACCACAGATGGCAGTATGGATTTAAGCACGTTTTAGGCATGCTTTAGGTACATTATGCACATTCTGCATGATTAGAATGAGAGGCAGTTGGCATCCAAGACAGGCCTCTTGCTATGGAAATGTGTCAGAGAAAGTGACAGAAACCACTTGAAATCAAAATAGGACAGGTATTTTTGATTCAGAGAAATACGGTTTACACAGCTTCCCTCAGAGTAAAGCACAATGGAGGGCTCCTTCCCCCACCCTCCCAGTGGTCCCCAGGGACTCAGACGTCATTTGGGGAGGCGCATTGGACAGACACTGGGGTCCTTTTCCAGGGAAGAGAGTGGAACTCTGGAAAGTTCCTGTTCAGATGCTACCTGCCAGGGAAAGCTCCGATCCCTAGCACTCCGTGACTCCCGGGGCACAAGTGGTCCAGAGGTCACGCCCTCCACATCTGACTGTGGGCTCATTGCAGGTCTGCATTAGCTTAAACACACCTCATCTTTGGGCTTCCCTGGTGGCGCAGTGGTTGAGAGTCCGCCTGCCAATGCAGGGGACACGGGTTCGTGCCCCGGTCCGGGAAGATCCCACGTGCCGCAGAGCGGCTAGGCCCCTGAGCCATGGCCGCTGAGCCTGTGCGTCTGGAGCCTGTGCTCCACAACGGGAGAGGCCACAACAGTGAGAGGCCCGCGTCCCCACAAAAAAAAAAAAACAAAAAAAAACACCTCATCTCTCAGGGACTTAAAAAGTGGGTTCCATCACAGATTTTTTTTTTTTCCCAGTGTATACTTGCAAAAGCTACCTGCTTCTGAAGGAAGAAATCATTATTTCCTTGGAGCCTGACTGGCCTCTGAGCCGCATCACCACCACGTTCCTCTCCACCAAGAGAGCTCCCTCTGCGCTGGCACCCCGACACCTGGATCCTCTCTGCACAGCTCAGGGGCCCCCCTTCCTTCTGTCTCCAGTGCCGGGCAGCCCAGGGTGGAAGGGCCGGGCTGAGGCCTATGTGTGGGCACCCGCCCAGGGGCAGCCCAGCTCCAGCTCTCCCAGAACAAAGAGCCTTTCCTCTGGCTGCCATCACTCCCAGCTTCCTCATCCACCAGGCCAACAGCTGCCCCAGGCTTGCCCCCTCTGATTCTTTGCCGGGGAGTTTCTCTGAGGGGTGGTGGGAAGGGAGCGGGTAGAACCTTGGTGACCCCGCATGGAGGCAATCAGACTCAGGGGCAAAGCTGCTGGAGGATTCAAGCCAAGCGTCCCAGGATAGCCTCAGGGATGGGCACCCAGGTTGGGGCCCGTCTCCTGGCTGCATGACCCATCCGAAAAGATGTGCAAGGGCTGGAAACCGGACCCCTCCAGGCCCCTCCGTGCTGTTCCTCCTCTGGGACTCTGACAACCCCCTGTGGCTGCCCTGACTTCTCCAGTTGGGCCCTGATCGAGGGGGCCTCCCTGTCCCGGTGGGGCCCTTCCTGCCCAGGGTGGCCCCTTAGCGGCACACGGAGACCAGGCCTGGCCTCTCCTCACCTGGTCCAGCTCCTTTCATCGTGTGGGTGAATCGTTGCCCAAAGCTCCAGCTCCAGCGATGGAGGCAACGCCCCAAGTCTGCCAGTTTGCTGGCAGGGAGGTTCTGGGAGGAGGATTGAAAGTGACAGAGAGAGAGTTCTTGTTTTGTAGAGTGGCTTCTGGGGTGCTGTCCTGGGTGCAGACCCCCAGTGGGGAAGCTATTCTACTGCTCTCGCTGCTAGGGCTGGGCCAGGCTGGGTTCGGGTCCAAGGCGGAAGGCAGCACCCAGGAGGGAGCAGGGGGCTGGTGGGATTTGGGGCTGGATGGATGTACAATCAGGAACGGAAGCTGGCTGAGAGCAGGCCCAGCCCTAAGCTGTCCCGGAAACAGGGGACCTTGCCTTGTCCTCCGGGGTCCCCTGGGAAGGGGACTTGGGCTCTCAGATCCTGTTTCACCAGGTTCCTCTGAGGAGTGAAGGTACCTGCTGAAGGCTATGGGCAGTTCTCATGTGACACACGTGACACGGTGGCCATAATGGGTCTTCGTGGTTGGCAGCAGAGTCCCTGTAGGGGAGAATGTTCTTTGTTGAGCAAATGCTTGAATCAAGGCTGAAACCACCTCTGTCCCTGTGATACTGTGATTTATCATAAGAAATACACGTTTGCTCTTCATCCCCCTCCTGGCCCAGAGCTCCTAAACCCCTGGAATTTCCTAAGAGATGAGAGAGATACAGGTGTCTCGCCATGTTAATGAGGTGACTAAGGATGGGGACCCAACCACGTGATTGGGTCCTGACCTCTGACCTCAGGGAGGGAAGACAGGCTGGAGGTTGAATCCATCACCGATGCCCAATGACTTAATCAATCATGACTACATAATGAATCCTCCCTAAAAACCCAGAAGGACGGGCTCAGAGAGTTTCCGGGTTGGTGAATACGTGGAGATTTGGGGAGGGTGGTGAGCCTGGAGGGGGCACGGAGGCTCGGCACCCCCTCCCAACACCTGGCCCTGTGCATCTTGTCCACCGGCTGGTGCTGAGTTACACCGTTGTGTAATAAACTGGTCACCTAGTAGGTGAAATGCTTCCCTGACTTCTGTGAGCCACTCTAACAAATTAATCAAACACAGGAGGGGGTTGTGGGAACCTCTCATCTACAGCTGGTTGGTGAGAAGCACAGGTGAGGACCTGCAGTACAAGCAGGGGCGGACGGTGGGGCGTGGGGAACATCTTGAGGGACTTACCTACTCTGTGGGATCTGACGCCGTCTCCAGGTAGATGGCGTCAGAATGGAGTTGAATTGTAAGACACCCAGCTGACATCAGAGAATCGCTGGGATGTGCTGGGAAGAAACCCACACATTGGAATTGGGTGCAAGATATTAGTCCCCTTCCCCAAGGCCTGGGGGTCTGCTGGCTCTAAGACTTCTCAGCAAGGGAAAGGAGTCTGGGAGGGTGGGATGAGGGGGTAAAGGGAGGGCCAGGTGGGAGGGCCTGGGAGACAACCCCTGGGTGCGAGCGCTTAGGCCCCAAACCTTTGCAGAGTCCTTTAAAATGTTGTCCAAAGAGTACAGGAATGGTCCACAGGCACGTGAAGAGGTGCTCGCTTTCCTGAGAGATTGGGGAAATGCAGTTAAATCGCAATGAAGTTCCTCCACACGCCCGCTGGGACAGCTCCAGCTCACAGGCCGGGCCACGGCACCACCGCAGAGGGGCCTCCTCCCACTTTGCACCCTCGGCCCAGCCTGACTCTGACAGCACTGATCAGTAGCGCCCCACTCTCCACAATTCCCCAGCTGGGAAGAGTTCCTCAGAGAAGAACGGTGGCCGTGGTGTCCCAGGACTGGGAGACGTGGCCACGGTGCAGATGAGGGTCCCCCGGGTCAGTGTTCTGGGCCTAGCGTGAGCCACCTGTTCTGTTTTGTTTTTCTAAAGAGAACTTTATTTTTATTTATTTATTTATTTATTTTTGGCTGCGTTGGGTCTTCCTTGCTGCACAGGCTTTCTTTAGTTGCGGTGAACGGGGGCTACTATTCGTTGCGGTGCACAGGCTTCTCATTGTGGTGGCTTCTCTTGTTGTGGCTCATGGGCTCAATAGTTGTGGCTTCCAGGCTGTAGAGCGCAGGCTCAGTAGTTGTGGCGCACGGGCTTAGTTGCTCCGCGGCGTGTGGGATCTTCCCGGACAGGGGCTCGAACCCATGTCCCCTGCATTGGCAGGCAGATTTTTAACCACTGCGGCAGCAGGGAAGCCCGAGCCACTTGGTTTTCCTGTGACCCCGGAGTGGCTGGGGAGCCTAGTACCATCGAAGTGGACTTTGTGCCTGGCTAAGTGAGGTGGGGGCTGGAGTCAGACTTAAAAATATTTGAGAAAATAAAGCCTCTGTATTAGTTTGTAGCTGAGTAGAAATACCTCAGAGGACAGACAGGAAACAGGTGGTCTCCAAGGAAGGGAACTGGGTGTTGGGGAGCTGGAGAGGGAATTTTCACTGTGTAGCTTTTTGAATGTTCTGCCATATAAATGCATCACCTATGAAAAGATCAATGCAATTAAAGTTAAAACGAAAATAAAGAAACATGACTTCTTTTCACGTGCACCTTTCTGGGCATAAGATGTGAACCAACCACACGAAGGCTTGGCCTTTCAAATGCCTCCTGGAAGGGGCTACCAGAGCACCTTTAGGAAGTCCTTTCCTTTCCTTTTTTTGTGTTTGCAGCACATGACACTGTGCCTTACACATAAAATGGGTGGCATTCAATCATAGTTATGGGGTGTACATAAAATCCTAGTGTCTCTCAGCTCCTTGGGGGCAGAACCCCTTAGCAGGGGGGCTCCTGCAGGAACCCGGGAGGAAACGTCTTGTTGAATGACTCTCCACACTGGTCCCCGGCCCCCCTCTGCCGGTGTGGAGCTGGGTGCTAACATCTGAGTGCAGGCAGGGAGGAGGGACATACAACAAAGAGAGACGTAGGCAAGGTGTGTGTGAGCCACTCAGGGACACAGACACCGAGGGGCAGGTGGAAGCTGTGCAGAGCTCACCGGGTAGAGGGGGCATGGGGGAGATGTCTGGGGTGCGAGGGCGGACACAGAGGCCTGGAGCCTGAGCCTGGGCCATGATGCAGGGAGGGTGAGAGGGCGTTGGGCACACAGCCACGACGAGGGCGCTGGGAGGGGCAGGATGGCCATGGGCTGCAGGAGGAGGCCCGCGTGCCCGCTCAGATTGTCCACCTTTGGGTTGTTCAGAGCTGAAGGGAAATAGAACAACTCCACGAGGGCTGTTGGGCCACGTGAGTTGTCTGGCTGGGGCCAGAATGGCCCCTCCTCACCATTTCCTAGGAAAGGCTGGGATTCTGCCCAGGATGAGGCCTTTCCAGGACTTGTCAGCTTCCTCTTCTTGGGAAAGTCAAGTCATTTGCTGGTGGTTTGGAGAACATCCTGCTGCCTTCCATCCGCTCAGCCCTGGAAGCCCCAGCCTCCTGGCTGAGGTCCTGGAGACCATCGGACATTAGAAATCTCAAGGGAGCAAGGATGCCACCTCCGGGTGGGAGCAGCTCTGAAGGGGGAAGGGGACGGTGGTGGCGGCTGGGATGAGGCCGGGAAGGCCAGGGCAGAGGAGCTTGTTTGCTTCCAACACAGAATTAGGTGTCCATGGGGCAGAGGGGACGCTTGGGCACACTGCCCAGGCTGGGTCCCTCTGGGACACACGAGTGTCCCTCCCACCCCACGCTCCCTAGACATTTGCCAAAGAACAGATTTCTTCTTCTCTTTTTTTTTTTTTTTTTTTTGTGGGTCACAGCTAACCCTGTGGGTTGGGAAGGGTTCTGTGGGGCGGGGAGCAGCGTGGGGAGAAATGTGCAGAAGACGCAATGTGGCTTCATGACAAGTCTTCTCATCCCACAGTTGGGAGACAGGAGGTCAAGTGGCTGGCTGGACCTGGGGTTGGGTAGGTGGGTGTTTGCAGCCATCCTGATACCGGGGACGGCCCTGTCTCACTTTCATGTCAGCACTTGTTGGCCAGAGTCAGGAACAGAGAGTTTCCTCACCTCAACACTAGCCTGCAGCTGTGTTTAGTACGTGGCACCATCTCTCACCAGGGACTGTCTGGAAGTGAGTGACCTGTAAGGCCAAGGGTCCCTGGTCTCCTTGCCGGCCTGGTGGCACTCCCTCTCGCCATGGCCCGTCCCCACCTTCCCTAAGTTCCTGCAGCGCTCCTTCGGCCCGGGAGGAGCCTGAGGGGGCACAGACCTGACAGGTCTCAGTCCGTGGAGTTACCTCAGCAAAGAACCTTCTGGCCGGGGGGGTGACCAGGTCTCCTTGAAGGGGGGACCCTGTGGCTGGTTGCAGGGTCTCTCCTGAGAGGAGGCCAGGAGGACCCATGCTGCCTTCCTTACCCAAGGTGCAGCCCGTCCTGGAGTCTCACTGAGCCCATAACAGGACCCAAAGGAGTTATGCTCCCTGTTAGTAGAAACCGAGACTAAGTCGAAGCCACTTGATTTCAAAAACCAGAAATTCGAAGAAGAGAAAGAATATCTGTCCAGCCCCTGGCTCAGGGTCCAGCCTGCAGCAGGTGCCACGAAATGCCAGTGCCCCCTCTTTGTCAGTTACCGAAACGCTGCCAGAAATAAAATTCTCCCAAAGTTAGAAGCGGAGTCCACCCAGGATCTCACACTTTCGAACAACGATAATCTATAATTGAATTATTATCGTATTTGATAATTGACTTCTCAGGGAAATGTGCTTAAATTTTTTTTTTTATTTTATATATGTTTTTATTGAAGCATAGTTGATTTACAGTGTTGTGTTAGTTTCCGGTGTAGAGCACAGTGATTCAGTTATACACACACGCACATTATTTTTCAGATTCTGAGAAATGTACTTTTGAATTACTGGGGCAGTTCTAACAAATTTTACCCAGATTTTCTAGAGTTTTCGGTTAACTAGATTGAATTTGTCACAGCCCCGTGGGTGGTGGAGAGATGAAGTTTTGCTATGTTCACCCAAGCAGCACAGCCCACTCATCCACTGTCTAACTCTAGAGCAGGTCAGCTGTTTCTTGTCTCTCTGTTTTAAGGGGGAAGGAGGAGCGGCCTCTTGAAAGCCCACCCCCTCCACGAAGGACCAGCCTCAGCTGGTCAGTCAAAGCTGGACGTCAGTATTTTCGGCTTTGCAGGCTGCTGGTCTCATCACAAGGACTCAGCTTCGCTGTGGGTGACGCATCTTCAGAACTGCAGCAAGTGCGAGGCCAGAGCAGTGGTCCAGCAAGGGGCTTCCGGTGGTGACTGTATTGCTGTCTCCTGCTCCTAGGGAGGTGCTATTCAGTAGGAAGATAATACGAGCCACCCCATGTAATGCTACCCTTTTCAGTAGGCACTTTAAAAGCAAAAAGAAAGAAGTGGACTTAATTCTAATAATATAGTTTACTTAACTCAGTACATCTCGAATATTATCATTTCAACACGTAGTCACTGAAAATGAGATATTTCACACCCTTCTCCAGCACAGTCCTCAAAACCTGGCGTGTGCTTTACAGGAAGGCACATCTCATGCTGGAGTAGCGTCTACGGGTAGAATGTGTGCCCAGGGGACCATGCTGGACAGCACAGCCCAGCCTTGGAGAGGACACTTCACAATGATGTGAGGCTCATCTCTGCTGGCCGAGTCTCTCATCAGCTTTCAGCTTCTTTCCTGGTTGGAAACACATTGCTAAGGACTTCTCCACATGGAGGGCCAAGGGGGTGTGCTGGGGTGGGGTTCTGTGTGTGTGTATGTGCGTGCGCGTATATGTGGGTACATGCATGTGTATGTGGGTGTGTGCATGCACCTGTGTATGTACGTGCGTGTACTTATATATAATATGTGCATGTGTGTGAGTGTGTATTTAGCAACCGTCTCGTAGGAGGCGGGATCATGAGGACAAATCCCTGAGCCCAGGGAGTTACCAGGATACAAAGCGGGGCGGAAGGAATGCTCATAAAATACAACCTGAGGCGTGGTGCCTAACGGGAAGGGTGGGCGGGCCCGCGGGGCTACAGCAGTGAGAGGGGGCACTGGACCCAGCAGCAGCTGTGTGTGCAAGTTGAGGCTGGGGCTGGGAGACCACGGTGGAGGCTCCTGGGCAACCCAGCCAGCCCAGGTCTCAAGATCTCGGGGAGGAGGGGGCAGGACAGTTCTGATCAAGGGGCAGGCGCAGAGCAGGTGGGCCGGGAGGGGCGGGGCAGGGTTGGAGAGACAGGTGCATGGGGGACCCGGTGCTCTTCCTGGAAGCAGACCATTGAGAGGATGGGGGCGGGTCTCGATTTGGCACCGTGGAGGGTGACCCAGTTGGCACAGACGCGTGGCTCCTCTGGACACGCACCATGTCCTTAGCTGGAGGAGGGACGGAGGCAGAGGGAAGACGTCAGTTAGGCTCCATCGGCAAAGGAGAGGGCTGGCGCCGTGGGTGGGAGGGAACTTCGCCTGAACCTCTGCTCCTCAATGATGCGACTTCGATTTAATTTAAAGGTCACGTTAGATTCCTATTAATGAATGGAGATTAATTCCTGTCTCTTTACTTAACACCCTGGCCTTTGTTATCAGGCACCTTCCTCTGACATTTTCTAAGGTCTGATGAATTTCTAAACTTTCTCAGATACTGCAAAGTCTTCTCCAGATGTGGGTGTATTGCAATATTCCCTTTCCTCACCTGCAGCATGGTTTAAATAGGATTGTGCAATTACATTGGGTAGGATTTTGTTTGAAGTCCATGATGGGGGCGACTTCATCCACTGTGTTGTCCTTTAAGAAGTGCTGTCGGTCAGTCTGGTCAGTCCGAGAGCAAGAAGTCTCTGGGATGGTTCCCCGCCAGTGGCAAGCTGTGTGTTGGCCAGGAAACCCTGGCTTTGCTGGTCTTTTCTGAATGTGCCAAATGGGGGTGGGATGTAGACCCTGTCACGGGGTTGCCCCCTCTGCTCCATGGACAGAAGGCTGAGGCTGGTCCTTCGTGGAGGGGGTGGGCTTTCAAGAGGCCTCTCCCCCTTCCCCCTTAAAACAGAGAAGCACCCAATTTGGGGTTCTATGTAAAGGTTAGTTTGGGGGAAAGCAAATGTTTCATCGTGTGACAGTCAATTCTTTTCTTCCGGTAACAGCATGTGGACGTAGAGGCAAGTCATCCCAGGTTGTTGAAGTCTGCTCCACCCTCCCATCTTTTTTTATTATTATTATTTTTTAATTTGTTGACAGTGCCACGTGGCATGCAGGATCTTAGTTCCCTGACCAGGGATCAAACCCACACCCCCTGCAGTGGAAGCATGGAGTCTTAACCACTGGACCGCCAGGGAAGTCCCCACCCTCCCATCTTTTGGTGCAGCCATGGCAGCCATGGGGGAAGCTGGGGATAGGGGGGCCACAGAAACACTCCCCTGAATCGTTGGGTCACTGCTGGAGGACAGCCACCCGAAAGGCTCTGGGAGCAGAAGCAGGAGGTAAGTGCCCTCTGTGTGAGGCCCTGGGGTCTGGGGCATTTGTCTCTGCCTCATGGCTTAACCTAGTCCTCCCCTAACACTCATGGAAACCACCCTACTGGGGCCAGCGTCCCTCCCAGGTCCACAAGCCCCTGACATTCAGCTTCCTTATCCACAGACAGCATGGTTGTTCTTTGGTTGCAAGTTGAGAGACAGCCCAGGGCTGTGAAGGCAACAAAATGGTCCTGATCAGAGGCAGCAGAACCAAGAAAGCAGAGGGCTGTCAAGGTCTGGTGGATAATCCGAATCAGTCCTCGCTGAGGAGGGTCGGGTGTGAAGAGGTCAGAGGGCCTGGGAGCGGGGAGAGGGCAGAGGTCTGGGTCTGGCAGGGAGGCAGCGGCAGGGGGTCTGGGCCTGGGGACCAGTTTGCAGCAGGTTGTGCTGGGATCCGGAGAAGAATGGGGGAAGGCAGGTGGGGCTCCACCCATCAGTGACTGGTACCAGGCCTGGCCTGCGGGGCTTTCTCTCCCAGGACAGGGGAGTGATGATAAGGCCTAGAATTCATAATGGTGTTTCCTGTGGGCTAGGTGCTTTACCTGTGTCATCTCCTTTAGTCACACATCCCTGTGAAGTAGGGAAATCATCTATTTTGCTCATAAGAGAAAGGCCACTTGGCAGGGTGAATAATTAATGTGGGTCCCTTTCTTCCATGCCAAGCTGCCCTTCCAGGGATGGACCCCCAGACTGGGCGCGGTGGAGGCATGTCGGCAGCAAGATGGGTTCGAGGGTGAGTCGGAGGTGTCCTGCCAGGGGTCTCAGCTCTGGGACACCAGGTGGGACTCTTGTCGGTCCTGGCTTCTCTGGCTGGGGCTTTGGGGCTGAGCCTGGCAGGGGGGTCGCCGTCTCCTATTGACCAGGGGCTTGGGTGCAGTGGGGGGGAGCCGGCCCCATTCACCATCTTTTGATGGAGTAGAAACTCCTCCCTTGGAACAAGGGTGCAAACTAAGAGACTGAGCAGCACTGGGACCCCTGGAGGCCTCCCCTCCCCCAGCCCGGGCTCCCCTCCCCTCCCCCAGCCCGGGCTCCCCCTCCCCTC